>NC_087202.1:32331141-32363641 GCF_015104395.2 Macrobrachium nipponense | reverse complement strand
ACGGGGAAGAAGTAAAAGGATGTCAATTGAAAAGAACAAAGAAAAGAACAAACATCTATAAACAACAACGTAAACTAAAACATCAAATTTCCTGTATCTCATTGATGTCACGACGATTAATTCTCGCATAAAACAGCTCATCCTCGTCTTTGTTCGTGCAATCAGAAAAGTGACAGCCAGATGAACATTTTACTAATTCTGGGAGACCGTGAAACCGCAATGAATTCAGTATAAAAATTCTCGACGTCTACACAAACAATGTAATCGTAGAAAGTTTAGATAGGTTGGTATTAATTCTCCCTCAAGCAGAAACTAACCCCAACTTCAAGCTTGCATTGCAACTTTCCTCTCGTATTGGTAAACATAACTCAATTGCAGTGACTCAGTGATAGTTGATCCTGTAATTTGTTGTTTACTCCAGCGTTTGCTGATGTTTGTCTGGTCACCAGTGATTTAACTTTATTATTTCCGCCTTTAGGCATGTGTGTCCATGAAGATGGTGCTGGTAAAATCAGTAGCACGCACCTTAAAAGTGATTTTTTTTTTATTCAAATGAGCTCGTCAAAAATCATTTCCATTTGCTAGTATTTCAGGACCAGCTGTTTTGTTTCTTTCAAAATATTTCGTGGGAGTGTTACCCAATACTGCCTCAAGCTAATCTACGTTGGTTTTGAAAGAAATTTCCCTGAGCAGGTCTTCAGCCTAATTTCTAAAAAACTTTAAAACCATTAACAACCAATCTGGCCGGTTCTGTCTCTATATCGCTTCACGAGCACCAATTTCTTGTTGATTATTATGTAGTTCCGTAAAATTTTCTACGCACTGAAAACACAATCATGCATTACCCATTTTCCCTTTTTGCAAAGAATGCTTTGCTTTGTGTTAAAACTTCCAATTTTGGGATAAGTTGTAATTTCCGCTGCGTTCCAGTCACATACTGACAATGGTGAGGAGTGTGTGCTACCTTCATTTGCACCACGAGGTGCAAAATATGCATGAAACAACGATTACGGCCTATTACTAACAACAACAACAACAACAATAATAATAATTATAATAATAGCTGCACGATATCACCTTCGTTGTCTCCAGTCCTGTCATATCAGCTACCGTTATCACTCAAGATTCAGATATTGTTCTATACTATTTTCAAATGACCGACTACAGTAGTTACTACCACGGTTGAAAAGGGCGTGGTGCCATCAGCCTCAACCAATGTTAGCTCAGAACAGATAAGCTAATCCCTTTTAACGCGTTTAATCACATCACCGTGATTCACATATACGCATTAAGTTACAAATGTCCCTTAATATCTAATTCCTCTACCTCGGAATTAACATATTTTCATATATATGTTAACCGAACGGGAATTTTTTTCTTATCAACTAAAAAAAATTTCCCCTTGGTTAACATATATGAAAATATATTAATTCTCAGGTGGAGCTAATTATATATATATATATATATATATATATATATATATATATATATATATTATATATATATACATACATGACATAGTATATGTATATAGTATATTTATATTTATGTGTATTTATGCATATTATGCGCGTAAGTTTGAAATTACACAAATGTAGTATCAGGGAAGACACAACGCTCCTCTTTACCTTTGCTTTTAATTTACAGACATTCTTCCTCTTCGTTTTCCCGATTTCTGTTTTACAATTTAATTTATATATATATATTAATATATATATATAATATATAAAAAAATTATATATTAATAAATAATAATATTAATTAATTAAATAAATATATAAATAATATAGATAAAATAGAATGTGTATATACGTATATTATATAATTATATAATTATACTATGATAATCAATATATACCCAAGATACACATATAACATATATACACCTATAGAATATATATACATATATTATATTTATAAGATATATTAAATACTATACATATATACATATTAAACATATACACAATACAAATACACACATATTTAGATATAATATATATATATAATATATATATAGATATTATATAGATAAATAGATAAATATATAATTATAATAATTAGAATTAATATATATTAATTATGATAATATAAATTTAAATATAATTATTTATATAAGGAATTCTATGATATATATATAATTATATTAATAATTCTTAATATAATTATCTTATTATTAATTAATATCTTATTATATTATATATAATATATTATATATTAATATATTATATATTATTAACTATATATATATATTTATATTATTATATTAGTATATTAATATATTATATATCAGACACATAATATACACTATTATACACATAAATTCCACTATAACATTATTAATTACATAAAATACATAATATAAATTACATATATATATTCATACATATATACCATACATATATACATATATACCTATATACACCTACACATACCACCATATATATATTTATTATATATATATATATTATTATTATATATATATATACTATTATCTTATATTATATATATATATCTATTTACTATTATTACTAATATTATATATTATTATATAATATCTATATAATCTTATTATTTATATTATATATTATCTATTATATATTATATATTAATTTTAATATTCTATATATACCACATATATACACATCTATACCATAATATATCTATATATATAACATAATATATAAATATAAATATACATAAATATCGCATAAAGAAATATACATATATAATTTTTTTCTTACAACCATACATATATGCATACATATTATACATATATACATATATACATACACATACACTACACATACACACATATAATATATATTATAATATATCTTTATATAAATTATTATATCATATATTCATTATTATTTAATATTCTTATATTATTATATTAAATATTATATATTTTATATTTATATTATTATATTATATAAATTATTATTATTATTATATTATATATTATTATTATATTTATATATTTAATATTATTATATTATTCTTTATTATATTTATATAATTATATATTATATTTTATTTATATATTATATATTTATATTTATATATATATTACACATAATTACTATCTAACACATATATACATAGATATATATATAACATACACATACACATACACATACACCACATATTATATATGATATATATATTATATATATATTAGATATATATATATTATTATATGATGAGATATTATATTATATATTATGTATATTAGATATATATTAAATTATATGATATATATAATATATTATATATTATATATTATATATTATAGATAAGACAATAGATATCAGACAACATACAAGATAGAGATATACAGACAAGATATATCAACTGAGATATATATACCAGACAGAATATACTTATAATATAAGGACATACAAGATATAAGAGAAGACATATGATATATATATATTATATATTATATATTATATATATTATCTTCTCATTACTTATATCTTATCTTTATATAGATATATCTTATATTTAATATCTTATCATATTATATATTATATATATATATTCCGATATTATCTCTTATATATTCTCTATTATATATTTATCTATTCTATATTTTATATAATATATATATTTATATCTATCTTATACACATATATATACATATATACACATATATCCCATATATATCATTATTACCTATATATCCCTATAATATACATATATATATACATATAACATATACATATATATACATATATATACATATACATCCACATACACTCATACACATACACCCACACATAATATATTACCAATACTATATACATTACATATTATATCCATATCTATCTACAATATACATTTATATAATACATATATATAGTTATTTATTATATAAAATATATATATAGTATATTACATATATATATAGATTATATCTATATATTAACATCATATATCTACATAGTATATATACATATATATAATATATCATAATTATACATATATATATATATACAATATATCATATAATATTATACATATATATATCATATATCTATACATTATATATATACATCTTATATATACATATACTATATACATATATTATACATATTATAGATACATATTATAATATACAAATTATATATACATAGATATAATACCTCTATAAATATATATACAGATAATAATATATTCCATATATATATATACCATATATATATATATATATATATATATATACATATATATAGACCATATGTATATAACATAATACATTTATATATACATATACTATATTATATACATATACATATTCTATTACATATACATTACATATATATATACATATACATATACTATATCTATATACATTATACATAATACTATATATATTACCTATCCCATTATACATATATATATACAATAATTCCTAATACCTTAATATATATACATATACATATAAATTAATAATATACATATATATATCATATAATATATATACATATAAATTACACATATATAATACATATAGATACACATATATACACATATTATATTACATATATATACACATATAATATACATATATATACCTATATTATACACTATATACCATATATATACTTATATATTACATATATATCATATTAATATATATCAACATATATACACCATATATACACATATATATATATATATATATATATATACAACATACATACATACATACATACATACATATATATATATGACATTATAATATACACATATAATATATATACAAATACATATAAATTTTTTTTAAAATATACATATACTAGACATATAATATCCATATAATATACTATTATTATATATATATATACAATATATTATAAATATCTATTATATATACATCATACTATTAATTATTATATACATAACCTATTCTATATTATATATATATACAGACATTATATATAGTATATAATAATATGCATACATAATATATATACATAAATATATATACATAATTATATATACATATATATATACATAATATATACATTATATATCCAATATATTATACTATACATATATATATATATATATATATATACATATACATATATATACATATAAATATATAATATATAATATACATATTATACATATATATATATACATATATATATACATATATATCTACATATATATATACATATATATAGTTACATATATATATATACATATATATTACATATATATATACATATATATATTACATATATATACATATATATATATACATATATACACTTATTATACATATATATACCTATATATCATTATATATATATACATATGTATATTACATATAATATACATATACATATATAACATATACAATATATTTATAAACATATACATATCTATATACAATATATACATATATATATACATATACATATACTATATATATACATATACAATACATTATATATACATTACATATACATATACATATAATAATAAACATATACATATACATACATATATAACATATACATATACATATTAACATATATATATACGATATATATATATACTATATAACATATATATACATACATATACACATATATACACATATATATATACATATATCGATGACATATTATATATATATATATATAAAAATATACACATCTATAAACACATATAATTATCCATATATATATACATATTACACATATATACATAATAACAATATATACATACATATATATAGATATATATATATTACAATACATAATCATACATATATATATATATATTATAAGTATACTACATATATATATACATTATATATAACATAATAGATATATAGACTATATATCATATCATATATATATACTATATATATATAACTATATAAACATAATGATATACATATATTATATACATATATATATCATACATATATATATATACATATATATATACATATATTATATACTATATATATATAACATATATATATATATCATATATATATATCATATATATATATATCATATATATATATACATATATATATATACATATATATATATATATATATATATATATATATATATATATATATATATATATTACATATTACTGTGGTTTTTCACCAGATACGCAAGTATACAGAGGCGTAAGAAACTGTTTCATTGACAAAAGTGAAATCTGTCACCCCCCCAAAATATAAAATAAAAATAAATAAAAATAAAAATAATAATGATACTAAGAAACTCGTGAAAATTTTGCTCGGCGGTGCATCGAAATAATCCAGACGTAAAGCGAGCATTCTTTAATGAAAGAGCATTAAAAAGAAGAAGACGAAGAAGAAGAAAAAAACTTATGATGAGTTGCAGATACTGTTTACGGACGAGAAGAGAAGAAACGTACAAGAGATTCCTTTGGCGAAAGAGAAAGAGGATGTGCCTGAGTGCCCATCTGTCACTTTTATCAAAATTATTAGCCCCGCCAATCCACGAGGTTCCTCTTTCTCCTTCTGTCTCAGTGATATGGAAAGATAATGGCTACATCGGATCCCAGGCATTTTTGGATACAAAAACGGGATTTTGTAATGTCCACGAGCGAAGGGAGGAGGGATGAAAGTAGACTGCGAAAGAAAAAAGTAGCGTCCGTGATTCAGGGACTTTAACTGACAATTTGCGATTGATACAGAGAACCAAGTGTCTGATACAAGCTATCTTTTCTATCTGCTGACATCTGGTGTAAGCGTCTATCAAATTATATTGGTAATAATCTTATTGGAGAACGAGAAACATTCTGAATTCATTGTAACTTGAAATCAGTGTTTTTATCACCTAAACGTATAAAACTGATTCTTGTCGAAATAATATTCATATGGTATATATATTTTCACTGAAAATATTTACATTCCACACTATGGTCTTGTCATATTTCTATACGTCGCCATTACATAACTGATATAATCTTGGGTAGTGGAGGATAAAGGTATCCTAATGTAAAAATGCAATAATAATAATAATAATAATAATAATAATAATAATAATAATAATAATAATAATAATAATAATTAATAATAATAATAATAATAATAATAATTATAATAATAATTATAATATTATAATAGTATATTATAATAATTATAATAATTATTATAATTATTATTAATAATTATTATAATAATTATATAAATAATTATAATTATATTAATTATAATATATAATTATAATTATAATTATAATTATAATTATTATTATAATTATATATATTATTATATATAATTATAATAATATAATTATTATAATTATTAATAATATAATTATAATAATAATAATATAATATAATATAATAATAATAATAATAATAATAATAAATAATAATAAAATAATAATAATAAATAATAATATATAAATAAATAATAATAATAATAAATAATAATAATAATAATAATAATAATAATAATAATAATAATAATAATAAATAATAATAATAAATAATAATAATAATAATAATAATAATAATAATAATAATAATAAATAATAATAATAATAATAATAATAATAATAATAATAATAATAATAATAATAATAATAATAAATAATAATAATAATAATAATAATAAATAATAATAATAATAATAATATAATTAATAATAATAATAATAATAATAATAATAATAATAATAATAAATAATAATAATAATAATAATAATAATTAATAATAATAATAATAACTTAATAATAATAATAATAATAATAATAATAATTAATAATAATAATAATAATAAAATAATTAATAATAATAATAATAATAATAATAATAATAAATAATAATAATAATAATAATAATAATAATAATAAATAATAATAATAATAATAATAATAATAATAATAATAATAATAATAATAATAATAATAATAATAATAATAGAGCCGGAAATTCATTCCAAACAGGTACATTATTTCAAAAATGAAATATGAATCAGGTGGCAAGGCTCCAAATTGTACATTTATCTATACTTTTTCTATTCATTCTACATCTGCAGACAACATTGGAATAGAATAGAGAGAACATTAGCACAGGACAAGGGAAAGAGATAATAGCTCTTATATCACTTTCCATAGAGAATCACCGGCACAATCTGCGGGATATCTTTTATTTACGTAACAGCAATTTCTCTTCATAATGAATGAACCGACAAGGCCGCATCCTTCTCATTTACATAAATTATATAACTTTTCCTAAGATCTGATGTTCCAACTCCCGGCATTGCCACTTTTACACCTTTTTAACCCTTTAAGAGGCTCACTGCTTTGGTTAACACAGACAACATCTTATTTACGTATATATTTCATGTTCACGCCGGAAGAGTAATCGTCCACACTTCCATGTAACTGTCAGATTCTTATTATCATTAGTGAATAACACACAAAGGCAATAAGCTCTAGCCATAACAAATGCCTTGACGGGCAGTGAAATGTAGCCTATCGCCCCCTTTCGTTTTATTTATTTATTTTAAGCAATTACTTCTAGACCAGGTTATACAGCAATAACAGTGGTCTTTAAAAACAATTACCGTCATCTAGAGAAGCAATTTATCCCATATAATGCCGACGTAATCATCGCAACAGAAGTTGTTTGGAAGATACGTGAGAAAGTTATCGGTCCTTTTCATAACGCTTCCCGTGATGACAGTCTGAACTGCAGATGTCCAAGTAAAACCAGAACCTGTAAATAACGGCACCACTGCACGCGACGTTCATAGTCGTTAAGTTTGGGAGAATTCAACTTCTAAAAAAAAAATAACGCTGAACATTGGTATAACATTCTAGTAGGCGCAACAATTTCACTTTCGGAACTATGGATCATCATTCAACCCTTACAATATTTTTTAATAGAGTACTGACTACTCCTTCATGGCCCTTCAGGCGCTGGGAAGCTAAAGCTATGAGTTTCTTTCTGTTTTCTACTTTGAGTGTGTGTGATCTGATGTAATGTTGGGAACATCTCTGACGCCACAAATAGCTCGAGTTACTCCTTTTCAAATGAGGGTTTTACTTGACCTAAGATGACTTTTGCGAAGACTAGCTTAGATTAATCAAAGCTAGAATAGGGAATTTAGTCATTGTGAAGTTCAAACATTAAAATTGTCCGAAGTGAATATTTATTAAGCACCTGTTTAGAATGAGCAATGTTTCCAAAACGTTAAAGTATTTCCCTCGTCTAAATCTTGGTTAATGATGCGACAGCGACGGCGAGCAAACAACCGCTAATGACAAAAAAAACGCACACCCACCCAAACCTGTATGTGGTACAAAATCAATAAACTTCACCGAAGTATGGCCCACAAGCTTCACTCCATATCTCTTTGACTTTTGTTCACTGAGCCGTTATGGAAAATGTCGCACATTTACCATACACTTGCCTGAATAATTAATGAACAAATTTCTCCCTTATCTAAATCTGCCTCCACTGCCTTATTCATTTGCCAGGCCGTGAATCAGATGTCTCCATGCCGCAGGGGATTATGCTCTGAATTAATCCCATTCTCCTTCACCCACATCTAGCGTCTTCTTTCAGTTTCCCGTGACATTTGTTTCTAACAGTTCTTTGTTGGCTACATCTGCGAAGATGGATATTGACGCCAGTCGCAT
Organism: Macrobrachium nipponense; assembly: GCF_015104395.2. Lineage (NCBI taxonomy): Eukaryota > Metazoa > Arthropoda > Malacostraca > Decapoda > Palaemonidae > Macrobrachium > Macrobrachium nipponense. The sequence continues at coordinate 32,353,976 of NC_087202.1, read as the reverse complement.
TACATACTCTCCTTTCAGGTCATGTGGAACCGTCTGCTTAATTATGACTTGCAGTCTGTGGAGTGGAATAGAGGTATTGCATTCTGTTCTCTTTCCTCACTTAACTGGGAGCTGTCTTGCAAACTAACAGGGGAAAGAAGGGGATTCAAAACAAAAGGTCATTCAAAACAAGGCCAGACTAATTTTAGAGATTAGCTCTGCATAATCCCAGAGGAAGAGAAGTTCTTTCTAAGACTGTTGAGTAGAACAATAGAAGGTATGATATTCACGGAATGGTGAAAGAAAAACTTCAAGGCAAAATTAAAGCATTTAGAGAACGAAAGCGCCATTTACCACAACACGAGGCAAACAAATAAACGGACAAAATCAACCAAACGTTCGTCGCGTCAATGTTTTGTTCTGCAAAACATCTTTAAATCTAACGTCAACGATGATTAGTCCCAAACTTCTAAAATGAAAATAAAATAAATACGAAGATTTGCGCAGAGAGAGAGAGAGAGAGAGAGAGAGAGAGAGAGAGAGAGAGAGAGAGAGAGAGAGAGAGAGAGAGAGATCAGAATTCAACAATGAAAGAGGTGTAATTAGCGTCTCCATAATTACATGGCCATCAAAAGATTATGAAGACGAGCGTTCCTTGAGGTCCCCATTAACACAGTGGTGATTAGATATAGACTTGTAAGGACTTTCCTCCTGGTATACGTACTTGTACATCTCTTGTATTTACAAGCATGTCAAGGTAATGCTTTCATGACAAGCATGCCACTCCTCAGCAAAATAAGTCGTCAGTACTCAAATGCTTTCTCTACACACACACACACACACACACACACACACACACACACACACATATATATATATATATATATATATATATATATATATACATATATATATATATATATAATATAATATAATATATATATATATATATATATATATATATATATATGAATGATAATTTAATAAAACCCTTCAAGGTAATCACAGTCCTTTTAACGTAAAATCTTTACCGAAATAAGTTTCTTTCCATAAAGCTAATGTACACGCAATACTAAAAAAATAAATAAAAAAATAAAAAAATAAAAAAGTCGGACACGGACATAATCATGTCAATATAACAAATAAATATCGCTAAGGACATAAGCCTTTTTCAATCAGTGCGTCAAATCCTCTGGTAAGACAAATAAAATTATAAATCATTCATCCAATCCAATGAACAGGTCAAAACATGTCGACAGCACAGCCGCCAAAATGAATTAATACCGGAAATAAAAGGCCACAAGTATGCAAGCGCGCGTTCACTAATGCAACCGTGTTTCCGATCCGTCTGCATGCAATGTGATGACAGGATACGGGGGACGGTGTAGAAAGAGCGCTTTATTACAAAATACGATGGTTACCGTACAACTTCAGACCATTATATCGATTTACCATACAGAGTTTATAGCAGCACAAACATTAATAACAACATCTTTTCTTTAAGTAAAACGTTCCACGGGTGTTTGAGAAAAATGGTATTCCTTACGTTCAAGTAAATCCTATGCAGTTCCATTCCCTTCCGGTTTTTTTTTCTTTTTTGTATGGTGTTTTTACGTTGCATGGAACCAATGGTTATTCAGCAACGGGACCAACGGCTTTACGTGACTTCCGTTTTGGGACTAGCTTCAAGGGTATATACCAGTTTTCGTAAAGTGTACGATAGAACTACAATTGCAATCAACTTATTATAAGTGGAATATACTCTATATGTATATATGCACGCATAAATATACAGATGGATACAGCTTACAAGTGGAGTATACTATATATGTATATATGTATATACATAAATCTACAGATGGATATATCTATATATATAAAAATGTATGTATGTGTGTGTTGTGGCACATACATTTTTACATGCATTGAGCAATTTCAACCAAACTTGGTTGTCATATAACTTAGCATCGGGGAAAGAATACTGTTGGGGGGTAAGACATCACTGGCACCAAATGGGGGGGATGTGGTGAGGGAGTGGTTAAGGGTGAAAATAAAAATAACTGAAAACCACAGATATTAGTATCTAACTCGTAGTTTTTGGTGTTGCTGAGATGAATAGTGACTATCCCAAGTCCAAGTCCAACCGCTATAGGGAGGGGGGGTTGACAAGGGGTGGGAAGGGTGTGGCAGTTAAAAGTAACCAAACCGACAGATATTAATGTCTAATCCATACTTTTCGAGGTCACTGAGATGAAGAGTGACACTCCCAAGGCCATTCCAGTCCAAATTCAGCCATGACAGAGAGGGGGTTGGAAAAGGGTGGGAAGGTGGTGACATATAAAAATAACATAAAACAACAGATATTAGTATCTAACTGGTAGATTTCGATGTCGCTGAGATGAATAGTGACACTCCCGGTGCCCTTCAAGTCCAAGTTCAGCCCCAAGAGGAATAGGGGTGAGAAGTGATGAAATACAAAATGTCAAAAATGTTGGGTAATGTAACTGAAGCAACTATCTTAACAGGAGAGAGCGATGATGCGATGAAGAGAGAGAGAGAGGAGAGAGATGACGAGAGAGGATAGAGAGAGAGAGAGAGAGAGCATTGGCTGTCATGCAGTTTTCCCAGGTTGGTCAGCTAGTGTATATAATATATATATAATATATATATATATATATTATATATATATATATATATATATATAATATATATATGCATTAACTGCTGAATACTAAATGATAAAACAAATTTTTTTTTTAAATCTTGAATAACGAAACAGGTAATAAACACAAATGCATATTGTACATTCGCTGATATAGCCGAACGAAATACTGCACCACTACAAATCCATACCATATGTATACTGCACAAGCTGGTAAAAGAAACAAAATCGAAGCAAATGTTACAAACCTACAGATGCATATGAAAGCTAATCATATTAAAAAAACATATTAGGCAAAAACTCAACATCTAAGAATAAATAATGGGCAAAAACGCTAAAAACTAAGAATTAAACTCCAAGATTACAGAATGTGGAAAAGCAAATTCCCGAATACGATCAAAAGCGAGGAAAAGACTACCCATAGATAAGGGCTTAGTAGAACTGAGCGACTCACCGGCACTATTTAAGTCGCGCATTCCTAACCACATGCACTGCCATGGATAGTACTGAACAGCTCGCAAACTTACATTAACTGACGACCGAATGTGAAAATGCATCAAACACAAAAGTAGTTGCACGCGCATTTCCTTGCCATCGAAGGTTTCTTTAAATTTCGAATTAAAAACTAGAGCATTAAATTAACCACATAAAAATTCATACTCAAATAAAAGTCAGCAAAGCCCGTCAAGAAAACATTTTCATTATGGGTTTATTTGCCAACTGCAGTTGCACAGTAAACTTTCTAAGCACTGAGCCATAAACTTTTTTTCCCATTTTCTACCATTTATAATCTTTATATTTAATTCATTTTCATTAAATTTTTACTTTATAATCTTTATATTTAATTCGTTTTCATTAAATTTTTACAAGTTCATTTGCAAATTTCGGTCATGCAGTCTTCTATGGGTTCCGGGGTTCTGTAAATGTAATTAACTAGTTGAAATGTTAACATAGATGCTATGGATTACATCAGAACCCAATCTTTACCAGTTTACTATTACTCAGACACTACTATTAACATTGTTAAAAATAAGACAAGAAAAAGTTGTAGCTATATCGACATGCTACCGGCCATGCTGGAAAAGACGGTTTTTGAATCTGGTGCATATGCTCCTTGTGAACTTTCATAGAAACCCAAATAAATTGTATCTATGAACATTATGGCATGATTCTCATGGTCATCCTAGTCTACTGGTGAGGAGGGGTTGAAGATGGAACTGAAATTTGGATAACAACAGTACCCAACAATTCACCAAATAACTTCAGAACTTCAGGACAATGGATATTAAACTGGTGCCCACAAAGCGATACAGCAAGGTCATCATATTACTGCATCTTTTGCTTTTGCGTCTGTTGTAGTCAGGGTGTAATTGGCATTAGGAATACCTATTTTTGTGTGAGCACAATAATCCATACTATGAGCAAAACTCAGAGTTATCATTTGAAAATTAATATATAATTATTTAAAAGCGTTTGTACATTGTTTATTCACATTTTTATATTTTACAGTAGTGATGAATCTGACTTTCTTTCTCACCAGACGTCAAGTAGGCCTCCAGGCCTGTCAGTCGTCCTGCTTCAGGAACTGTCTCCATTCTTGGCGATCATCATGGAGCCTCATCTCATCAACTTCCCGCAAACTGGAGCCTCTCCTCTCTACTCCTCTCTCTATGTTTTGTAGCCATCTCATTTTTGGTCTTCCTACCGGTCTCCTTCCTTCCGGTGTCCATTCCAAAAATCTTATAGGATATCGCTCCTCCTACATTCTTTTGGTGTGTCCAAACCATCTAAGCCGTCCTCTCTCCACAAAATCTAGTATCCCCTCCACTCCCAGTTCTCTTCTAATGTCTTCATTTCGTAGCCTATACAGTCTTGTTACACCTTTTATGAGTCTTAGGGCTTTCATTTCAGCTGCTTGAAGTTGGTTTCTAGTTCTTGATGTTAATGTCCATGATTCATGGCCATAAGTCAATATTGGTCTTAAAATAGAGAAGTATATTATTGTTTTCACTTTGCGAGGTATATTTCTGTCTTTCATTAGTGGGTAGAGCAAATACAGATTGTTACTGAATTTCTGTATTCGGGTAGTTATTTCCAGTTTTGAATAATTTTGGTCACTAAACTCTACTCCTAAGTATTTGAAATTTGTACACTGTTTCAATGTCTGACCTTCTAATTCTACATCTACGTTACCTAGTGTTCGTGATAGGTGCATGATCTCTGTCTTATTCTTGTTGATCCGCATTCCATTAGCTGCTAGGATCGCGTTCCAGTTGTTGACGTTTTCTTGGAGAGATTCTGCGCTGGGGCTATCATTGCATGGTCATCTGCATACATAAGGTTGGTGGTCATATCTGCAGCTTCATCCTCACCTAGTTCCCTCATACATTTATCTAGAAACAATATAAAAAGAAGTGGAGAAAGGACGCTGCACTGTCTTACTCCTGATTTAATTTCAAACCAGTCTTCATTCTCTGGATTTGCTTTTACTCTGGATCTGATGTTTTGATAGGTGTTATAAATTGCTCTTATAAGTTTCTCAGGGATTCCATAGTAAGGGTCTTTTAGGGCATCCCATATTTTCATTCTTGGTACTCTATCAAAAGCCTTTTCTAGATCTATAAAAGCAATATATCTGTCCCTGTCCCATTCCCAACTCTTCTCAAATATCATCTTGAGGGAGAAAATCATATCAGTTGTCCCTCTTCCTGGTCGAAAACCGTTTTGCCATTCACCCAGCTTTGGTTCAACATATCCTCTCAATCTAGTTTCAAGAATTCTTTCATATACTTTAAAAGCATGTGACATTAGGGATATTCCTCTATAATTTCTGCAATTTGTCTTGTCACCTTTTTTATAGATTGGGCATATTAGATCTCTTCTCCAGTCTTAAGGTGGCATTTGCCCATTCCAGAGTATGTCGATTAGCTCTAGTAGCCACATGACTCCATCCTCCCCCACGTTTTTAAGAAGCTCTGTAGGTACTGTATCCACTCCAGGGGCCTTACCATTTCTCATCCTCTTGAGGGCATTTTTTACCTCCAGTGTTGTTATGTCAGGTTCTGCATCCCCAACCACATCAAATTCTACATGCTCTTCAAGGTCATTGTTTTCGTTGTTTAGTAGTGTTTCAAAGTGATGTTTCCATCCTAATTCAATTTCTCGGGGTTCGGTTAAAATTGTCCCATCCATAGGGTCTTTGATTACATAATTGGGTGGTTGGCTTCCCTTTCTATAGTTTTTGGCAGTGCTATATATGAGTTTTCTGGTACCTTGGAGATCTGACTGCGCCATACTATTCTTTTCACGACGGTAGCATAAGAATGGGCAGCATTCTTAACAACTGTTTTATTGTGCTACAGCTGTAGATGCTTTATTTATGATACTTGCATTCAGCTTAATAGTTTTCTTCGGCATTTGAGTCTTTTAAGGTAACTTGCTTTTAACGTGTATACAAATAATTTTTTTTTATTAAGCATTATTTTGATCTAAACAGCGAGTATATGAGTAGAATATTTTCCACTTTCCATACTTGCCAATTTCCATACTTGAAGTTGAAGTTAATTCCTTTTGTAAATTTTTGATGAATTGCCAATACCTAATTTGTTCATAAGTTAATTCATATAATTTTTCTTCAAAACAGTTTTAGCCACTGCTGCAAATAAAAAGGTGGATGGTTAAGCTGTATTCTAATGGGTTCAATTTGTACTTCATTCTACACGACCTAAAGTTCTGTCATACCAGTCATAATACATTACTTAGATACAAATCTTTTGAATCTCTTTCGTTAAGAATTCAACTGAATACTCCAAGCTTTCACTTGACCCAGATGCCTTCACCCAAAAGTGCAAATGCCATTTTCACCTTAAATGTTGATATCCAAATTATTGCACAAAAGACCAAGCTGCAATCTCATGGATAACATTCTCATTAGAATTCTTGCAAGCATGACGAACTTTAAAGGATAAGTAGCCATTTACCATTTTTAACCTACAGCACAACACTGGTATTTGGCCATTGGTCTTGTATTTTGTTAAACTTCGTGAACGTTTGACCACGTAAAAGTTTTATTAGCTCTTGATAAGGCATAGTATTGCGAAGTAAAACAATTGATAAGGGCTTTGATGAGGTCCTAAAATATCCGTCAGATTTGAAGGCCTTCACATAGCAAGGAACTACCGTGCATCTAGAGTGTTTGGTAAATTTCCAATCAGGTATTCACTGAGGGAATAGTTTGAAAATAGAAGCAAGTGAATAGGAACGATCCCAGCAGCTAGAAGTATCTCTAACCAAAGGGATAACTAAAGTACCCGAATCGTTGCGTCAGTGACATAAACGCAAGCCATGAACGTTTCACTGAAACAGTTTCGTGTATACTAAGCATAATGATGATGATGAAGCTAATCAAGAAGTGTTAGCGACTCTTTATCAGAATTAAATGAAAATCAGATCCCACAGAATTCAGAATGCGTGATATAGCCATTTTATTTATTAAGTTATATTACTCCGATGCCCATTCATCAAATTGAGCTGATCTTGCTTAAAATGTAGAGTGGGTCAAGTATACTGACACTAGCACACATGTCGTTTCGCACATAGCGCGTGGAACGACTTTGAGAGTTCCTTCCTCCAGCGCTTAGGCAGTGAGGGAGACAGGGGGGGAGGGGAGGAGGGAGCACCAAAGGAGGCCTAACATCTCCCTCGTATGACGATACATGAAGGCAATTCCAGAAACAAATTAGTGACTTAACACGGCGCCATTGTTGGTCAACAATGTATTTCAACATTCATCTCACCTTCACAAGCAGGGACGAGATGACAAGCGAACAATACCAACAGTATGAAAGTGAATCAAAATGTCAGACAACTAATTGCTCGCAGTATACATGAAGGTGGATATACTGTACGGTATTTATATAGACTAGAAAACATGATCAAACGCTGCCAACATACAGAAGTATCAACACAAGGAAAATAATATGGATGCAATATCTCCTTGAGGCCTTAGCCCTGGGGAAACTTGTCATTATGAGCTCAATGGATCTTTCCAAATCCCGACGACCTCGTTTCTCAAAAGGCAATGTATTATTACTGCAGCTGACTGCGGTATATAATTTCCAACTATAGGGGGATACAAAATGAAGGGAAAACTTAATACTTCACAGTGGCTAATGTTACTCATCAACCATTTCAACACGCAGACAGACATTTATAAATACATATACATATTTATGTATGTGGTGTGTATTAATATCTATATATATATTAATAGGTTATAATATATTAATATATTTATATATAGAGGAGAGGAGATGAGAGAGAGAAGAGCGAGAGAGAGGAGGAGAGAGGACGAGAGAGAGAGAGAGAGAGAGAGAGAGAGAGAGAGACTAATTCGACCTTTCTGGAAGAGGAACAGGAATCTGGTTGATCCAAACTGCCTGTTGCGACAGCCGCAGTTACACAACAACAGAAAAACCCTCCCGTCGAACAGTGGTATTAAGAAATAATTACGAGAGAAATTACATCCAGAAAAAAGGATGATCCGTACTTGCCATTTGCTACTTTGTATTATAGTTTGGAAAGACAACGAAGCAAGTGTGAATGGATATACGCATATACTTCAAGGCAACTAGAGGCAATTGCAAGTAAAGCAAAAATGGTATTTCGCCTCGAACTTGATCAAAGAAGGTGAAATGAAGGAATTCCCGACGAGTAATCAAGGCATTTAGGCTTCAAATCATTCGTCGACCTTGTTCTTACGCCCATTTTTTATCACGGTATAAACGACACCTTTCCACCCACCCTTTCTAAACTGCTATTCAAGCCTCATCTTCCCTTCCAGTGGACTGCAACCACGCCCGTACATATAAATCAAGGGGGGTCGTGATTTCTCGCTTCGTTTCGTCAAAAGATTTTTTTCCCAGTGGAGATATTTTATCAGTGCCTAGCAACATTTGTTGCTTAACCAATTCTCCGTATTCAACGTTTTACGTTGGTTAACTCATACACACACATACATACATATACATAAATAAAGGTGTGTTCGACAATTAAACATGTGGTGTTTTGTTCTTCTTTGTTTACCTTTTACCATTCTTCTAAGCAGTCTCATTTGTGCCCTGACGATGCCTGACTAAACGATACGATTTTCGCTTATAATATATATATATATATATATATATATATATATATATATATATATATATATATATATATATATATAATGCAGTTTGAAATATTTATTTTTAAGTGCATTCACAGCTTTTTAAATCTCAGCATGATTGAAGAATAGAGTTCTTCCTTTCAATGGTGTCAAGTGATATATATATACATATATACATATATATATATATATATATATATATATATATATATATATATATATATATATAGAGAGAGAGAGAGAGATAGAGAGAGAGAGAGAGAGAGAGAGAGAGAGAGAGAGAGAGAGAGAGAGAGAGAGAGTAACATATGTAAAGCCTTTTAACATACTAGGAAGAAACATCACAGTGACCACTGGCACATTCATATCTTTAAATGCCGAATGATGGATCAATACCCTCTGTAGAAATCTGCTATTACCTGTCTAGTTTCATAACGTTGAGACCCCTCCTTCACAGCACCTATCTCTTACCACCTACCTAGCCCTTTCTAGGTCTTCCTCTCCTGTCCCTTCCAAGTACTTGATATTAATATACTTTTTTCCAGTTGCCAATTAGCTTTCAGTCTTTCCATATGACCGAACCATCTCAAAAGCCTCTGGTTCATCCTTTCGACGGCACAACTTTTTCAACTCCTACGTAACTCTACATTTCTTACCCTTTCTATTCTTCTTTTGACATCTATATATAATGATTCTTCTCTGCATATTCCACCTTTTGTCTGACATCTATATATAATGATTCTTCTCTGCATGTTCCACCTTTTTAAGAGAAATTTGCATTTCTCTTAAGTTTGTCTCTTATCTCATATCCTAATAGTAATCACTAGCATAATTGTTCACAGTGCGCGCATTATGACACTTTTCAGAGTTCTGACCATCCTTTGCATTCAAATCCTCTCAGGCTATACAGTCCATCATGCAATTATTCTAAGAGAATTGTATTTTTCTTGTAAGGTTCAATACCAGTCCATCAAGCAATTATTATAAGAGAATTGTATTTTTCTTGTAAGGTTCAATGCCACAAAGTTTCTAAATGTTTTACATTATCTGGGAGAAAATTATGACATGGCCTTCCTAATCAGGGAGATGAATTGTTTGAACTTTAGATGTTCAAACTTGGTACAAATAGGTACTTATTTATCAAGCACCTCAAAGAGTCATATTTCATAGATTATTTGTTTTCTCTTATTGGTTTTTTTTATTTTCTCACTTATGCAGTTCATTCATTCTGTATTTTTTATTATTGGGGGCTTGGGTCTCTAGCATGGCATTCTGCTTTCCACACTAGGACTGCAGCTAGAATAATAATAATAATAATAATAATAATAATAATAATAATAATAATAATAATAATAATAAGTATCAGTGTCAATAAGTCTTTGGAAATCATAGATTTCCTAAAATCAGGCTCATTTCCAGCCATAACTTTCAATTCTCACTGATTACAGGAATTCACACCTGTTCACCTTTGAATAAGAAATAAACCCCTTCCACATACCCTGAAACCCACGTAGGTAACAACTACTTGGGCTTTAAAAAATACTGTTTAACTTTCATTTCTTTTGAATTTCACTATCACAACTTTTCCCCGGCCAAATTATATCTTACTCATACAATCACACAACTAGCGCATTTGCCCTCTTTCATCAGTCCCCAGGTCTCCCTGATACAAGTGCTACACCAGCCTTAGCTTTACATTTTTAGCTTCCACAAACACAATCACTTTACCCTGTTCATTCCTGAAGATTCTGCTTTTTCACTTTTTAATTATGCTCTCTCATTTAGTGCCGAAATGAACTGAATTGAATATGGAATTTAAGCCAAAGGCCAAGCACTGGGACCTATAAGGTCATTCAACGCTGAAACAGAATTCACAGTAAATGGTTTGACAGGAGTAAGAAGAGGAAGACCTCGCAGCTGTACTACGAGTAAAATGTTGGGAGAGGTTGGAAAGTAAAGTAAAATGGAAGAAAGAGAACATGAAAGTAGGTACAGTAAAAGGAATGAAAGTGGGTTGTAGCTAGGGGCCAAAGGCATGTTGAAGAGAATCTTAAGGAATGCCCCAAATGAGGTGCATTGACGGCCCTGGCCCTACCTCCCTACGGGGCTACTTACTACCAAACCTTTTAGCTTTTGTTCCTGTAAGAAGCAGATACACACACACACACACACACATATACATATATGTTTGTGTTTTAATGAAAACTATATTTCTGTTGTGTTAGAATGGATGAGGATGAGACGACTTAGAATGGCTTGGATAAATAACGCGAAAGAGTCCCTGGAAGAAAAAGGCCTCGATATCCTTAAAGTGCCAGATTGCAGGCAATAGAGATGAATGATGCAGTGCATGTGCTGGAGTTTTTCGTGCTGCGTGTGAGCCTTCTGTTTAGGTGTACGCTGCTTATGAGCCATCTGCTAGGTCTATATATATATATATATATATATATATATATATATATATATATATAATATATATATATATATATATATTATTGTATATATCACTCAACTATTCTGAGCAACATCAGCTGCTTATATATATATATATATTATATATATATATATAATATATATATAGATATATATATCATATATATAAAGCTGATTTGCTCAGAATAGTTGAGTGATATATACAATAATATATCAAACGCCCACAAGTCCTACTGGAGCTTAAAAGACAGAAATCACGTGACAACGTGTGAAATTAGGTCATGCAACGTTTCCAGAACATGCCTAATATGATATCAAATACTAGGCTGCGATGAAATGATAATTAAAATATAACTGTATAAAAATACAGTTATATTTTAATGCAAACCATTAATATAAATCTTATACAAACCTCTTGCTGGTGATTAATATCAGATTTTTTTTTCAGGTTTGTGCGATTCTGATGTGACGAACAATGGCGGCAAGTTGTGCAATCTGTAAACAACCAATTCTTAAGATATTCAAAAGGTAGGGGAAAAGGGTCAATCTCCATTGCTCTCTGCAAGTAGAATGAGACAAGGCAACCTGCATCTAGATTTAGAGGAAGCTGAAAAACCGTACAAGGCTCATCTTAACTGTTTCAAAGACTACTCCAGAAAACTGTCACTCGAACCTTTGAATCTAGTGGGCATAGTGTTATCTTTGGATGAAGCGGTATGGTCCCGGGTAGGCTGGGGAGACGGGGCTGCGTGCGTCTGCCCATATGAAAGCATACTTTGCGTTATGCAGCTGACTGGGGACACACTTTCCCGGTCATGTGGTAGGTCGTCTTTGCCGGTATTTTCCGTTCAACTGTTTTTTGGGGGCCGGATGGGGATGCTGGGCTTGTTTCTTCAGAGACATCTGCTGGCAATGTTAGCGCTTTGCCGTATAGGACTTCTGCTGGAGTTTAGAACAATCGCCGTCATCTCAGTGCTGCCATATCATCACTGCCCATCATTGTGGGCCCGACTCTAACCTTTCAATGCTGGCAACTTAAGTTTAAAATTATTCCAAAATGCCTTCAAAATGGTCAGTTAAAGAGAGCGGAAATAGCAGAGGTGCCCAACTCTTCCGATGGAAATGTGGAATTGGTATGATCGTGCTTTGAACCAGGAAGATAAAACCAACAACCACGCAGAAGCGGGAAACGGAAGACCCCGGATGGAATTAGGGATGGAACATCCAACAATCTGGAAATTCATTAATGCGCTCAAAAAAGTTCAAGAAGATCGAGAGTTATTTGGAATCGCATAAAACTGGCAGTGTACCACCGGCAAAATTAAATAAAGGCCTAGATACTGATAAGCGCATTCTTTGAGTAGTCCAAAGTTGTACTCAAAGGACTCCTATTGAATATTTACGCGGTATGTTTCATAACATGAAATAAGTATTTTAATTTTTTCTTCATCTTAATGTTTATTTTTCTTACACCCTATGCTATTGTAAAGGAAACCCTTCCCCTTCTCTCTCCTTAAGTGCCCTTATATCTAACATTTTCCTAACTTGGGAAACTTGAGTAATGCTGTTGATCTTGCCCATGCAAATGAAAAATTAGATAAGAGACTGGAGCGAAGTGCCCAATTTATTCCTAGCTAATAACTGGAGCAAAGTGCCCATGCTTTCCCCATTCCTATCTCCAATCATTTACTCGTGCACATACTGACATACAAACACGCACAGGAGTCAGTCTCATAAAGGTGCTGAAGACCGAAGTGTCGCAATCATCGCTAATGGTGAACCTCGGCTGCTCTGGAGCATCATTGTCGTTTAATAACGTATCTTCACCCAAGTTGCGTCATACATAAGTAGAGGAAGTACGTAGTTCATCCATATCTAAAGACCTCAATGATCGCCAGCAACCTTTCCTGGGGGCAGGGATTGTCTTGTAGTTCGTCTGCATCGAAAATGGGTGTATTCTTTATGGTTCACCCTTACATTTCTCATAGAGAAATTTCTTTCATTTTCTTCTCACCCATCTTTTCCTCGAATGATATTTTTGTATGTATGTATGTATGTATGTATGTATGTAGTATATGTATATGTATATATATATATATATATATATATATATATATATATATATATATATATATAATGTAATGGACATAAGCACTTCGCCCCAGTCTCTTATCTAATTTTCCATTTCACAACGGCAAGATGAACAGTATTTACTCAAGTTTCCCAAGTTAGAAAAACTGTTAGATATAAGGACATTTAAGGACAGAGAGTTTTTTTTTTTTTTTTTAGAAAAAAAAATAGAACGTAAAATTTAGGCCAAGCACTGGGACCTATGAAGTCATTCAGCAATGAAACGGAAATTGACAGTCAAACGGTTTCAAAGGTACAACAGACAGAAAAACCTCGTAGTTGCGCTATGGAACAACAGTGACGAGAGGGTGGAAAGTGAGTTAGAAGAAAAAGAAAAGGAATAGGAACGGAGGAATAAAAGGGGTTGCAGCCAGAGGACGAGGGCACGCTGCAAAGAACCTTAAGCAATGCCTATAGTGCACTGCATTAGGTGCACTGACGACACTCTCCCCCACCCTCCCCCCCTTGGGGAGAATAGATTTTTAAGAACCCGTCCAAGTGATGCTTTTTACATGAATAGGAACATTTAATATTCGAGTGTCTTTTACCATTCATCTCTGAGCTATTCCTCACAGTAGATTAACGAGATAATTATTTGAATTTGACCACGCCTCGTTCTGCAAGTGTCTTTCACTTTCCAGACATCTATCTGTCCAACGATCTGAAGGAGCACATAAAAAGCCACTTCAAACAATTAACTAAAATCTTCTGAGGCTTATCATGACATATTTTACAACTAAAATATGCTTTCAGGTATTATACCAGTATGGTGAATTATTCCAGATAATAATGTAGCTAACACTGGAGACCTTTTCAAATACTCTTTTTGGATCAACATTTACACTCATTTACTTATTGCCAAATGTGTTGTCATTTCCGTTCTATAAACACGGCTTGACAGATCGTTTGCTTCTTTTCTCCTACTTCGTTCTCTATATGGCTGTGGTTATAGGAAATACTAAGCAAAAAATCGTTTACCTTCACATTTTCCTTTGAATACGTTAACACTGGGAAGAAAACTCGTCTGAGATGAACAATATTTTCGACTGTGTGATTACACTTTCCCAGGTCAAGAGCTGCTCCTTCGTTTATCTGAATGTTCTTTCCAGTCTTGCATTTGGCATTTATTCATTCATTATTTGTCGAGCAATCTACATTTTTCGCTCATTTTTTGTAGCCGCTAGAATCCACACACCAGGAAAGTGGTTTTCATCTACAGGAATAGGTACGTAGAATAATACGGAATACAGAGCAGTATACTTCTCTTATTCTTCTTTTCAGGTTAAACTTTAGTCGAGGTCGCTGTTTTTAATGGAGCCGTTTCAAAGGCAAATCTAGTCAACTACTACTGCGCCTTTACCATGTGTTCGTAACACTCACTGTGGCTCCTTTCATTGTGTGCTCTGGCAAATGTTTTACGAGGCGGATGCTCTTCCTGACTCAAGCCTCCCTCTTTATCTGGTATTGGGAAATGAAATAAATAAAAGGTGATTAAGGTTAAGTGAACTGACTCCCAAGCTACAACAGTCAGTTCTTGAGTATAGAAAGGGAAAAAACTAGAAATATCCATTTGCATATAATGAGAGACCACCTTTTGAACATTCTGAAGGCCAAGATTATGTTTTTAAAGCCTGAAATTGCATAATAAATTTTGAACCATTCCACCACAAAGAGCAGGAAAAATAATCATGAAAATCAGTTTCGTAGTTCTGACGGTACACATTGTACTCTGGTTTCCCATTAGTCTTTGTTATACTGGTATTCCGCAAATGTCCCCCTTGCTGATATCTATAACCAAACGCCTCGAACCTGGTGAAAATTTGCGCCAACAAAATTCCATCGAATGATAGATTGCCATCTGAAAATTCTAATCTGGGTCAAAAGAAGAAGTCTGACAAATCACAGCACTCTCGTTCGTCCTTGATGCGTTAACTTTTGTATCCAGTTAGATTGCATATGTCAAACACCCTCAAGTCTATCAGTGTATCATTTGACGACCAACACCGTCCAAGAAGGCAAAAGAAAGGCAGGAACAGACTAAGGAGCCGTTACGTTCTCACTTGTTCATTTTAAATAGCTGTCAACTCAGATACCACTGCTAATTACATTTAATTTTCCATGGTTAGCGTCCATCATGGGGTCAGTTATCTGTTGTGCAACATGAATTGCATCATGAATTATGTACGTGATCTTAATGACATTTTTTTTACCGTGAGACTTTTAGTACTAAGTGGATGTCACTAAGGGTCGATCCACTTTTAATCATATATCGGCATAAAATATTTCGGATGTCGAGTTATTTACGAGTATATATTGTATTCGGGCATGGGCGAGCGTTTACCTGTATGCAAGATGTGAATGTGAAATTTGTAATAAAAAAAAAAAAAACAATGTACCCACGCCCCCCCTTACACCCCCCCCCCAAGAAAAAAAAAAGAAAAGAAAAGGTAAGCGTGCTCATCTGCCCAAGGAGGAAAGCTGCGTCGCAATGCAATAAACAAAAAGTAGAACTCTAAAGCATCAAGGTTGAGAATAAAAGCTGCTGCTTTAACTGCTTCGGCGACAATGTTTTTGTCCGAGCTTGGTACTTAAAAGTTTACCAAGGCAATTTGCTTGGGAAAGACTTTACATGCAAAACCAACTGGCATCTAAATTTTGTAAGGATATATATATATATATATATATATATATATATATATATATATATATAATATATGTGTATATATATATAATATATTTAATATTATTATATTATTAATATATAATTATTATATATATATAATATAATATATAGTATATATATAAATATTATAATAATAATATTAATAATATTATTTTATAAATATTATAGTTTTTTATTATAATAAAATAATAAATAATATACTATCTATATATATATGAAATTATATATATATCATATATATATATATATATATTATATATATATTATAGATTATATAGATTTAAAAAAAAAAAAAGGAGGTAAAACAGCCAATGGGAAGGAAGGATATGATTTTGAGATCATATTGAAATTGCTTTAAGAAACGGAGGCTATACTTAACCAGTATGATATGCCTTACGTAATTATGGGTTAAGAATCGTGGTTTGACAATGAAACGATATCTGCAAGATTTTGACAAAGTTTTAAAGGAGGACTGTACAGTCAGATGAGACGGCAGAATGCGAAATGATACCGTTGGGGAAGTTGACGAATTTCCGCATGAAGGTGAAAGGAAGAAGGTGAAGGTTTGGATATGTCCCTCGGACAACCGCCGGGAGAATAATAAATGCCAGTGCCATCTGGGCTTCAATGGGCACCAGAAACGCTGGGAGAAGATCCAGATTAACATGAATGAGAACAATGAGAAGGGAGGGTAAAGATTGGTGGAGGTTGGTGGAAGCGAAAACACAAGCAAGACACCAACAGAGGAATTTCACAGCTGTTCTCCGCGTCATCTGACGTTGCAGGAGATATTGGTGATCATGATCGTGATGATATGCATACATACATATGCATACATACACGCATATATACATAAATATATACGTGTGTGTGTGTATGTGTGTGAAGACTGACTCGATGAAAAACGAAATGATTTATAAATACTCCCGTTTAATAGCCTGCAGTGAATCTTCGCCGCAGAGTCCTTCATCCTTTCTTTTTGTGGGAATTATTTCCGGTAACTAAGCGGGCAATTTTTACTCCGAGTGAAGTAACACATCGTGACTAAGCGACTTCGTTAAGTGAAGGTACTGCAATCCATGTCACTGACTACCTCGAAAGATCCACTTCTCTCTCCCCTTCCACTTACGAAAATTTGTAGCAAGCGCACATCAAATTACTGCCAGATCTAAATGATCAGAATGGCCGTGACGTGCCGTTCTAGATAGTCTTTCAAGTTTGGCTGATCACAGTGTTAACCGACCTGCTCGAATGACAGATACAATGTTTACTTATTTTCAAAGACTACCTGCGCAAGCGTTAAACAAGCAAATAAAGCAGACATAAACGGCTTGCATACTGAACGTGAACTACATTTACGATGTGCAATGAATGGATGACCGCAAGTGACTGGGAGAACAGACGGAGACTAATACTCAAGGATTACACTGACCCCTTTAAACATCACTAGTATTAGAAGACCTACTTATTTTTCTTTCTAGCAGTGATACTTGACATGAGATACTTTTTCACTGTCTCGTACGATCATGTATATGTACATGTATATATATTAATATATATATATATATATATATATATATATATATATATATATATATATATATATACACTATATAATCTACTAGTAACTTTTCATCAGATACTTACGTAAATGTAATAGCTACAATGCCCTTTTAATTTCCTGAATTCTTTGCGTGTTTTGGATACGCTTGTTATGCAAAGCCTTTGGATCCAAGCGCAAGAAATATGTAACAATTATGACGTCTGGTAGCTGTTCAGGCCGGCAACGTGACCTCGTTGTGATTATGGGACGCGGGTTCGTTTCCAGCTAAGGGGCATCATAACTGCTTCATATTCTTGCTCTTGGATCTTAATTAAGGTTTTGTAGTTTCAAGTGTATTCAAAAAGCGGGAAGAATTCGAGAAGTTAAGAGGCCATTGTGATTACTGTGATCCATTCACATAAACACACACACACACACACACACACACACATATATATATATATATATATTGTATATAATTATATACATATATATACATACATATGATAACATATATAATAAATATCTATATAAAAATATACTATATAATATATATATAAATATATATAAAAAATAATATATATATAATTATATATTAAATAATAAATACATATACATATATATATAATATATATAAAATATATATATCAATATATACATAATACATAAATAATATATATTATATATATATATATTATATTCGAGCTACAAATGTCCTTTAATATCTAATTCACTCTACCTCGGAATTGATATATTTTCATATATATATCCGAAGGGGAATTTTTAGTTGATAATAATTTCATCCCCCCATGGGATCGACCCACCGTCCAGTGGACGGGAAACGAAATCAGAAACGGACAGTGACGCTATCGCGTCGGCCAGCAGAGAGGCTATAAGTTTATATCGATTCTGACATTACAAATCACCGTCGATCTCGGTGTTTTTCGTAATTAGAATCGATATGAAACCCCCTCAACCATGCTAGCCGATTCGAGCGTTTGACCAACGTAGCCTTGTTATGCATACTTTATCACATCACCGTGATTCATATACATACATACATACATACATACATATATATATATATATATATATATATATATGTATATATATATATATATATATACACACACACTAACTCAGGATATGAAAATACAAAAGCTTGGAAGTGAGTAGGATTACGCACTACACTGACCCTTGAAACGATTTCTTGCGTTTCTCTGAACTTCTTTTAACAGTTACGTTACACAGCCAGATTTGGCTGCCTGCCCACTTGGCTGGGTGTGTCACTCACATTAGTCATTTACCTGAAACACTGATTCATTCTCCGGCATAAAAAATATGCCAAGTATTACACTTTTAATTTTTTTTTTTTTTTTACTAATTGATGTGAAAGAGTTGTTGCGAGAAACTATAGTTATAGTTGAATGATAAGGTCAAACAAAAATACAAGATGCATTTAAATGTCCGCCTTTACTTTTGATTTATAACAGTAAATTTCAAAGAAGGCAAATGTCTTAAAATCTCATGAATCACGTCTTTGATGACGAAGCATTTAATGATACCTCTAGCGTTATCTTGTTATATAATAACCTACACGAAGATACAACCTTACAGAAAATGAAGGATGGTGCGTCAGAAACATATAAGGTCGGTGTGTTTGACAGTAAGCATAGCAATGAGGAACTTTACACACTATTTTTCCTTTGTCTTTTGAGATAACTGCTAAGTTTGACAGCAGGAGAATTGGTTATGTTACCTCATTATATAAACGTAGTTGTGGTAGCTTTAACTCTGTTGATTGTTTCCCAATTTTTATAACTCTCATATAAATTTTTTGAACGTATATGTGCAAAAATTCTGAAAATCCTATCATGGAAGTAATCATCAGTATATTCCCTAATTTTCAGTCTGAATTTTGCAGGGGCCTGGGATCTTCAGATGTCCTTCTTTCAACTGCCAGTGTCATACAAAAATCCCTGAACTTTGGTCACTAACACTGCATATGATCTTGTCAATCATGAGACCCTTAATATTCAAACGTTGACAGATGGTTCTTGGTGAACCATTCTTCTTCAATCATTATTGAATTTTATGTAACAGATTGTAAAGAGTATATATGCTGATGGGAACTAAAGTGGCTACAGAAGTGCAATCTCTGGTGTTTCTTAGGGTAGTGATCTTTCCCCATTACCTTTTGAAGATATACGAACGGCATGTGATTTAGGCTTAAGAACAAGCTTGTTGCTTATGCAGATGATTCTACTCTCTTTGCAACGATCCCCTCACCTGAATATAGTCCTGTGGTTGCTGAATAGTTTTTGAGATTTAGCTCAATTTGTGGATGGTGCAAATTAAGAAACATGACATTAAACCATAACAAAACTGAAAGAGCGGGCCTATGAAATCGAATTGCCTCCAAATCCTCAATCATTTATATCAACAGTGGTTTTTAACCATCATGCAACTCTCCATTTGGTTAATGTGCCATTCTTTATTACAAATTCGCTTTTGAGAAATATCTCTGGGTTATTTCTTCTTCAACCACACAAATAGTTGGTAAGCTGAGAAGGTCTTTGCAGATCCTTGGAGACCTATCAATACACAAAAATGTTTTCTTCCTCTGATACTTGCACGTTTTGAATACTGTTACCCTGTTTGGTCTTGAGCAGCTCATTTGCATCTGGAACAGCCGGACAAAACTTGGAGATCTACTCAAAGTTCTTCTTTGATCTTGGTATCAATCTCAGGCACAGTCTTCCGGTAACTTTGTAAGATATTCAAGATATTTCATAATATGCACATCGCATTAGCTTTGGATAATTATTTTATGATATCAAGCCTACACTCAGGAGATAAGATCAATGCATAATAGGCTGCATCATCTGTAGAAGCAACAAGGTGTTTTCAAGGTGAGGCCACATATCGTTCATGTATAATATGAAAAGAAAAGGACCACGAACATTACCCTAAGGAACACCGGAGATTATATCCCGTAGTCACTAAAGTTCCCAGCCACAATACATACACACAAATAAATATATAAAAAATAAATAAATACATACATACACATATATACACATATATATATATATATATATATATATATATATATATATATATATATATATATATATATATATAATTGGTAGCGCTACCAGAAGAGCATAACGTTTGGGTTTCTCAGTAATTCTTCAGAAATGAGGTTGCTAGGCCATTTACCCTTCCTCCTGACCCCAGCAGGTGCTCTCGTACCCATTTACAGCTGGGTGGACTGTTGACGAACAGTGTGTTCATAAAATGTGAGCCGACAGTCCTTTTAGAAGGGTTATGGTAGTTGCATTTAAGTAGTGTGTTCAATCTCCAAGCCACTGCGCAAAAGTGCATGGTCCGGTCTCTTTCCACTGTTGCACTGGCGATAAGTCCTTAAGAAGAATGCACGCTGACTTCTAACGAAAAGAGACAGCTAACGGATTGGGCAAATATTACCAGTCCCTTCTAGAATAGTTGTTGAGGACATGATAATACATTCCGAAAGAATAATTTCATCTAAAAACAAAATTACAGGTAAGGATTCTCATATCCCTCAGTCGAGAACAATTCAAGCTAGATCTCATTCAGTTACAAAACACCCAAGTTTAAATAAAGCCAGGCAACGATTATATGAATTCACTCGTCAATAACATGTAATAGCATTAAGAAAAATCGCTAATGCCCGTAAACAGAAATACTACAAGTGATCATGTGGTGGAGAACGTTACTTAAATTAGTGGCAAAGGAGAAAACGACAGGGTATAAAAAAAAAAGAAACAACCATGAGCACCCAAAACCTACAAGAAAGAACCGCAATCAAACGCTATATTTTACTTCTTATCTCCAGCCATTCTGCGATCCTTCCAATCTCTTTCCCATCTCTTCGCTAATTTGTAGAATTCTACCGTCTGACAGATAAGGTTCAAAGATCAAACGATGTGATTCGAATGCTATTAGGTTGTGTCATCAGCCCATCTCGAGCAGAAGCTTTCATTTGTTCAGGCGCTTCCGTGTCAGAGATAGAAATCGATATCATTAAAGGCGGAAAGAACATTCCAAATTGTCTCTTCTCTAGACGGCGGATGAAAGTTTCCGCAATTTGATGTGTTCATGATGCAATTCAAATTTGATAACACCAAATCGTTGTACTTTCTACCATCCATGAACATCTTACCACCGATGCCTTTAATGTTGTATTCATAAATGCATTTCGCCATGCCTCCATAAATGTGCAAAGATTCGAAGAATTGTGCAAATACACTTCCCCTCCTTGCTTTAAAAAGTAAACAGAATCAACACCCTGAACGCAACGTTTCCTCTTTTACATTCAAAATCAACAGAGGGCAAAATAATTAAGTGTTGCAGTAAACACTAAAAATATACCCTCCTTCCATCTGGCCGTGACTTAGAACAGTCTCCCTGTTTAAAACTACATTACTACCACCTCTAAGCTGTGTTGCTGATGCAATGTCTGCTCTAAAGAATGTTGAAACCTAAAACTAACATATATTTGCAAGAAAATATACATACATGCAGGTATACAGCAGAATAAAAAACGCAAAGTTATTTTCTACAAAACAAATATTAGCACAATAAAATATACATAATGCAACTTTCCAACACAAAAGAAAAGATGGAGTCATAAGACATTGTTGTGGTGAGGGGAGGAAATTAGCTGAAACCTCTTGAGCATTAATTGGCGCGAAACTGACAGGACACGTGCACACTCCACAAAAATAACAAATGAATAAATAAGAGACTAACATTACACAGCCTAACAGACTATATATATGCATACATAAATTACTTATATACAGATACATATGGTGTATGTACACACACACACACACACACACACACATATATATATATATATATATATATATATATATATATAATATATATATATATATATATATATATATATATATATATATATATATAAAATATAATACATATATAGATAAGAGCATATCCCTTATGTATGTATTACAATTTACTGGTCAAATGTTTACCGAATATGAATGTTTAGTATATGTATTATATAATTATAAGTATAATCATATATACATATATAAGCATATATATATGTATCAAACTAACTGGTCACATTTTTACCGGATATATACGTGTAATAGCCACACTGACCTCTCAACTTCTCGGCTTCCTAACACTTTTTAGATACGCTTCTTGCCACTATCAAGGCCCT
>NC_087202.1:32243641-32326141 GCF_015104395.2 Macrobrachium nipponense | reverse complement strand
AAATATGAATTACTATCGAATACTGTGGGGGTAGGATATCAATGGCACCCGGGGGGATCGGGGTTGGGCACGGTGTGACAGAGAGAGTATGAGAGGGAGAGTAGAGGGGGTGTTAAGAAGAAGAAAGAGGGTAATAAACATAGAAGGTTGGAGAGAGAGAGAGAGAGAGAGAGAGAGAAAATTTATCGGTTGTCATTCACAGTTACCCCGGGGCAGGTCAGTACAGTAATTTCTGGATAAAAGGGACAGTCAGCACAAGGTGGTGCAGGGAAGCTTCTTCGGGTTCTTCAGAGTTTTTCCCCCAGCAACGCCAGGTTGGTCAGTTAGTAAGGATAATTCTGTCACCACATATTAACATTCACTGCGTCATCGTCCTGGTTCCTATGTAACTCCTTAACCTTACTCCTGCTCACATTATTCGCAAAGTTCTCTCCTGAAAACATTGTAAAACTGACTCTTTCCTAGATAGTGACCCACAAGGATTTTAATGCAGGATGTAGCCACCTTTGCTGCGTGTTTAATGTTTACCGTAAAAACATAAACAAAACTGTAAATTTCACAAAGATAATGACACCCCCCTCAAAGAAAAGAAATATTAGTCGTAGATAACGACCTCCGAACTTTGTTGGGAGTCACTAACTAAGAAACATCACAAACTTTCACCAATCTCTCCAGGTTCTCTTCATCATCCTCAATCAGTACTGTATCGTCTGGGAACATCAGCCACGCTTCATTTACAAACAATCTTATTCCAGATCTGTACACATATAGCTAGTGTCTTTTCTCTGTCCTCTCACATCATTGTTATCTCGGCCAAATTTTTACACAAAACCAATCTTTCTCCCACCTTACATACCCTTCATACCATACATTCTCAAGCATTGCCTCTCTACCAATTCTAGCATAATATTTCTTTATGCCTTGCATGCCACACACAAAAAGGGAGGGCTGATGGTAGGATGGGCATCCGTCCTGAACACATCAGCCAAAACATTTATAAAGAGCCGCCCAAAATATAAACAGCTACAGGGGTTCATTAAAAACAGCTACCCTGGCTAGGGTGATCTTACTCGCTCAAGGTGTCAATCAAAATAAACAATGTAGTAATCTTAAGTTGCAGTCTATTTCAAAATCTCTATTCCACTATCACCATAATCTTGTCTTGTCTAAAGTTTCACTTTATTATTATTATCATTATTTCTTTGGCACGATAGTCCTCTAAAGCAACAGTGCTACTATTAGCGCTGGTATTCTAATTTTTAGCAACTTCCACTGCATCACAGCACCTTCCCTTTCAATCACGAATTTAACAAGAAAAGACTTAACTTGCTTCTACTATCCCACGAAGGTGGAGAGAAGGGCTCAGAATCTACTCTAACCAATGCCGCCTCTTTCCGTATTCTTTCGTTCATAACGTACGCGCTTTCGCTGAAGTGTGCTGACAATTAATTACTTTCAAATAAGTCGAATTAATACATTTTTTAAATTATTGGGCGACAATTTATCCAGGCAAACACAATACTACCAATTACAGACAGGCTCATAAAATAAATGAAAATTTATTCCATTAAACGACGTCTATTGCTATGCAGCGTGAAAGGTTCTGGGAACGGACGAAACGCAGTGGAATTTCGTCATAGCAGGGGGCGTAGCTTTTACGCTAAGCTCCGCTACACGTATATAAGCGGAACTTCTCGAGAAAGCACCCATCAGTCGCAAACATTAACTACCCTCTTCTCTATCTAACTTTAAGCTCTCGGAAACGTAAACTGTCAGGTGAGATGAACTTGAAGAGAGGAACTTCTCAAGTTAGTGCAATTGTGTTGTCGAGTTTTGACTACTTTTTGGTGCTGTGCTAACCGCGTGTGTGATAAGACGCGCATCGACAGGAGTGAAAACGACTTTAAAACCGACATTCTACAAAATCTATATATATATATATATCTATATATATATATATATATATATATAGATATAATATATATAATATATATATATATATATATATATATATATATATATATATATATCTTTCAATGGCATCTAAACAATGAATACCAGTACGATGAAGTAAGCGTGCGGGTAAAATCATTGTGAACATACTCTTTACATTAACGTACTCCCCCACCCTCACCCCTTGTATAACATATGTGAATACTTACTAGATAATTATGAATGCACACATACAAATACTATGCATACGCACTTGATACCAAGCCTACCTAAAGTTAGGGCGGCTAGGGCAGTAAAAAAAATACATAAATGAATTTTACTTTTTTAAACTTAAATATGTTTTCATCGCTATCAAATGATCAAAATAGCATTTTATTTTTGCCAATAACCTACATATTCTTTAATTAACACCCTCCCCCCACAAAAAAAATCATTGAAATCGCTTCAGATTGTAATTTTATCAAGCAAAATAACTCAAATTTGGCTAGGTTACTTATAAAGCAAACCTGTATGCCTACACACACACACACACACACACACACCACACACACACACACACACACACACACACACACACACACACACACACACACACACACATATATATATATATATATATATTATATATATATCATATATATATATATACACATAGTATATATATATACTATATATATATATATATATAGATATATATATAGAATGATAGTAAATATATAACACGGCTTCCACTTGATGGAAATCTTTCCATGAAAAGACCACTTAACAGCAGGTATAGCAAGAATTTGACTATAGTATTTCATCAGCGGACACAATGGAGTCAGTCTAGAGAATCATGTGCCATAGCTTTTCCGCTTGTCCCTCCAACGCAACTGTCGCCAGTCAGGACCTAGAGCTGCTTTGAATCAGTACTACTTCACTTTCTCCTTCTCAAAGTGTTTTCTTTTACATATACCAAGATGCTCTTGTGTATGTGCATGTCTATGTCTTTTACTTTTCCTGATATGACAAATACTCCATACTTGGGAGGTTAAGGACAGAGAACTTAAATAATTTAAGAAACAAATTTGATTCATTGCATAAGTACATAATGAAAGTATTTCACTGCGTTCAGTTATTTTGCATCTTTTTTTCATGTCTTCTCGGAGAGTCATTTGCATTCAAAATTACCAATACCTAACAATTTCACGGTTTCATTATCTGGTCAGTGACCCGTAGTAACTTCAATATTATTAACATAATAATGTATTTCAGACGATCTTGTTGCACGCAGCGCACCGAATACAACGACATATGGACATAATCTACGATAAACTTGGATCCTAAGAGATGTTAAGCGTCTGATCTAATTCGTCCAGAATTTTGGTATCAAATTCATTCAAAACTTCGTAATGAGTCACGTAAAGCTATGACGTAAGACTGACTTAAGGACTATGACGTCAATTTTATACTAGCTTCGATACACAAGTCACTAAAAGTGTTCAGGTTAATTTCGGAAACTGACATTCAGTTATACACAGCTGCAATATGTGTATGTGTGTGTGTGTATATATATATATATATATATATATATATATATATATATATATATATATATATGTATAGATATATATATATATATATATATATATATATATATATATATATATATATATATATACACATTTGGACATGAAAGCTTTCATACGAATTTCCCAACGACAGCCTTGACATATAACGCATCAAAACCTTGCATACAAAGCTCATTAAAACCCTTGTTAATCGCAGAGGGGTAATGATTTCATAAAAACGTAGCAAATGGCAACGGTCGCATGCTTCCCAAAATGTAATTCCCGCTGAATGACTTCCGGTGGAGCGTAATGTATAACAAAGCGTCATTCAGATTACATGATCTTCATTGGATACGTAACGGTTATACGAGGCAGCTACTAGTGTGAAATCCAGAGAGAGAGAGAGAGAGAGAGAGAGAGAGAGAGAGAGAGAGAGAGAGAGAGAGAGAGAGGGGGGGGGGGGCTCTATCAGCAATCCTTTAAAGTTTTATAACCTTACAGTACTCTAAAGAAAGGAAAACCAGTCGTGTAGCGATTATCTTGTCACGAAATCAGGACCCGATTGTAAGATGGAGAAAACGGTGAAATGACGGGATAATTAAAGAGAAGGAAACTGATTTCGGAGGACAGGAAGTTATAAATAACCACAGGGCTACAAAGATTAACTTCCAATTACCAGAGAGAGAGAGAGAGAGAGAGAGAGAGAGAGAGAGAGAGAGAGAGAGAGAGAGAGAGAGAGAGAGAGAATATCAATGCATGAAATTTGACGAAGAAAGATGAATAACTACAGACTCCACCAATAAACACCATACGATTCTTCAATACTAATAGCTACTTTATTAATACATAAAAAATGTTAAGACATAAAAAATATTTAGCTTCTGGTGACTCGACCTAGCTTCACTTATTTCAGACCGCTCTTGCTTACTGTGGAAAAAGCGTCTGCAAACTAGGAGTGGAGACACGGCAAAAGTCATCCCCAACGTATCAGTTTTCCAAATAAATTCCATCTTAGCTTTCACATAATGTTTTATGGTCTAAGCAGCTTTAATAGACCACAGATACATCTTACAATATTTATGTTAACTACTTTTGATCCAGGAAAGTTCGTGACTCATTCGGAGCTATAACAGCCAGAGGGAATTCTATTAATATAACATACAATTTAAAAGATCGGAGCTTTAACAGCCAGCGGGAATTCTATTAATATAACATTCAATTTAACAGATCAGAACTATAACAGCCAGTGGGAATTCTATTAATATAACACACGATATAAAGAATCTTAAGTTATAATATCCACCTTGAACACAAAGGATGATCCACCTCTATGAGAGAGAGAGAGAGAGAGAGAGAGAGAGAGAGAGAGAGAGAGAGAGAGAGAGAGATTCACGGATGCGGTTTGCTCATTCAGTAATGGCCGTCCCTTAAGGCGTAAAGTGGGTCGCAGTAACGTTATCGATACCAATTCTACCTTTTCAGGGCTCTTGCAATTGCGTATGACTCTATACGTTGCATAAAGACTCACATTCACCAATTAATTTAAAATCGTTGTAGGAGAGTTTCGTACAACTGATAATTATCAGACAATACCGATAAGCTGTATAAGAGATTCTCACTTTCTATCTAAATGAAAATGTAGCTGAACTAATGATGGATCATCTTGCTACCTTCAGATTTTATTATTTTCGTTTTTACTGGAAACGTGCATAACGAATACTTGGTATTTACATAGCTACACGAGGAAGAGAATGCGTAAAAAATATTCCCAAAATTAATTAAAATATTTTTTTCGTATAAAAATTTGATAATCTTAGAATCACGCACTACGTCCCATACGTAACTTTTAACACAGACTACACTTAACTCCCCATTATGCAAAACCGTTCGCCTTGATCCCCTATTTCATGCATCACCGTGGAAGAGACGCAGCCAGTCCAGAAATTTCAACGCCTATCTGCAAGTTATCTGAAAAATGCAGGCGTCGACGCAAGACCGGTTTTGAGTTTATTACGCTCATTTTCCATAATCTCTAGTTTAGGACCTTCAATAGTGCGACGCACTTTTTAGTCGAAGAGAGAATGAAAAAAAAGAACGCATAAAATGTGGATTTTAAGCGGAATCAAGAAAAGGTTTAATAAATTACACATTACTTAGGTCTCCAAAGCCGCATATATGTGATGGAAATACTTTATGAAGGTACTCATATGAAAGAAAAATAAAGAATTCGACCACTGCAGAAAATTAAGAAATATACATTCACACGAATAACATCATACATTTTGGACAATAATACGTTTAGACTCCACTATAAAATGATTCGAGATCCCCCTAAACTAGCGTGAACACAAATTCCCACCTGTCGTCTGTTGGGTATTCACACCATCTTCATTATCATCGCCTCCAACACCGTGTGACACAAAGGCCCTTTGTGAGATTCCGCTATTCATTTGTGTGTGTGTGTGTGTGTGTGTGTGTGTGTGTGTGTGTGTCTCTTTGTCTTCCACAAACACAAAGAAAATGGTATTAACGTACAAATATTAATTAATACTCTAAATGGACAAGAACCCACCACAATAGAGCCTTACCACAGCTCTGTTTATTTCATTTCCCAATTCACCATGTGTTACAAATACATCAACTCTTATTCCCAACTAGCTTCAAGCTTTAATAAACGAATTTGCTATTGAAAATACGGCAGCTCCAGAATTCAGTATCTTATTTTTATTCATTAGTATTTATCTTATCATTATTTCTGAGCTCCGATTTTTTTCTTTTAAATGGAGGTTTTTGTTATATGATTCGTGATTACTAAGAACAAAGTGTAAAATCCACTTCTAACAACTGGCCCTAAGACACCTGGTTTTAAGACATAAATCAAAACCAGAATCCATATTGCGAAGAAAAACATGAAAGTACCGGCCCTCCCAACACAAATAAAAAAAAAATCTTTGAAATTCACTTGACATTGGTCGGCAAAAAGAACTTTCTCGAGAGATGGAGTGTATGACAGTCATTCATTGCAAGACATTTATCTCCGTACAACCGTTAGCTTCATAATAAATGTCATGAAAATCACCTGGTTCTAATCAAGCACATGACTGACGCGTATCTTGAATCCATCCAAGAAGACACTTTCCCGACAAAGATGAAGCATAAACTCATATGGTATACAAATTGACTAACAGTAAGTAAGAACAAAATCAAAAACGTTACCGCAATAAACTCCGACATGAATTCTTTCATCCGAACTCGTACAAAAATGACGCATTCAAAAGAGAGAGAGAGAGAGAGAGAGAGAGAGAGAGAGAGAGAGAGAGAGAGAGAGAGAGAGAGAGAGAGGCTATAAATCCCCAACGACATTATACAACCCAACCCACGCACATTGAGTCACAGAGGGCGACAGGGCGTCTTGGTTACGCATCCCTCGAGTGAATCTGTCACGAGAGCGACGTCTCTTGCACGCAACTGGGCCCAAAAGAAACTGAAAGGGAGGCGTTTTACTTTTTATCCTGCAGGCAAATAGAGGTCCAAGTTGATTTCGTCAGGTAAGACTGTTGGCCTTCTGCTTGCATGCACTGCAGCAATCTTGCTACTGGCATGCCTCGGCTTGACTTTGTAAGGAGCTTTTCACATTCAGTTTGGACGAGTTTTAGGCCGAAATCTCTTCATATCTATCAAGTGCTTTGCTCCTCATTCCATCGGAATGCATATCTCAGGGTTTGATATTTTTTTTTCTTTTATGGAAAATTTTAAATCAACTATTTTCCTTTAAAATATACATGTGATAACATGAAATTTCCGCAAGATTGGGTTAAAATCATGAACCACACTAACATCAAATAAAACCGTTTCATAGGAGAGCTGTAATACTGTAGAAAGTGACGCATCCTCCAGCCAAAAAAACGCCTGCGTAAAAGCCCGACTATGACCTCCCAGCTTCTTCCTTTCACGAAGTTTAGATAAATGGGTTACGTCGGAATGAGTGAAACCCTGAGGTGAAACACAGAGGCGGCAGGTCATGAGGTCGACATCCTCTCCTTTCAAACTTTCAGTGCCCTGCGTTCAAAAGCAGGTACGCAAAACCACGTACTACTTTCAATTTTTTCCAATGCTTGTTTCAGACATGGCCTTGGGTGGCTGCAAGCATCCCAGTTGCGCTTGAGAATGTTAACAACTAGGTACTGATGCCTCTCCTGCATTTTAAGTACGTCCGTAAAAAGAAAGAAGAGGTAGTTATCGAAAGGCAAATACCCGCCGATAAATCTACGAGGCAAGAAAACAATCTATGCTAAATCTCAATGATGCAACTGAGCTTTTTTACAGGGAACATGAAGGTCTTACCACACTTTGCAAGAGCTTTTTTGAGCTACATCAGCAATATTTAAACGTTATCGAAACTGAAAATCTGATCGCATATGAGCCCTGCGTCACTGAATACCTATCGATAAACAGGATGCTTTTTAATCTTTCATTGTTTATTTTAAAGAATTTTGTATATCTGAGTACCTTCGAAGAGGCTGCGAAAAGTGAGAGCGTGGTGTGATCATGTTTTGATCTTCGAGAGCTCAGAATCTATCACTGTCCTAGTAAACACCAACTCGAACTTAATAGCATCTAATGAAGCGAGGAATCACATTTACTGAAATCTAGCATTCATATAATTTTAGCAGTCTTTTTTTTTCACCCTTAGCGATCATAAAATAATATAAGTTTTAATGAAACATAAAAATCGAGACAAACGCGTACAGTGGCTTTTAAATTCCAACCAAAACCTAAGGGCCTATATCAGCTTAGTAAAGATCTCAAAAGAGTGGATGTCTACAAATAATTACACCAAATGACAAAACATTTGTACCCAAAATGGACCCTCTGGCCATGACCTAAAAGATGACGCATGGGAATGGAACATAGCAAGGAGATCACCAACAAAAACTCGAAAGATTAAAACCAAGAAGCTGTCATGTCATGAGAAAGCGATAACGGAACCGGAGCACAAGCTTCAGAACACGCAAACAATCTAGGAACAAAATGATAAAAATATGAATTGCAGACAAAGCTAGAATATTGTTGACACAAAAGACAAAAAGATTTCAGTGTTATGATTTTAGATGTTTAAAGCTCTTTGATGAAACCTATGATTTTAAGGCTATCTGTACCCGGCATTTCTCCAGTATAAAGAAAAAAACTAAAGAATATAGCTCTTTAATTCATAGTGGTTTTGGAAAAATAAATACTGCTATACAATAACCTGGTGACTACCTGATTAGTGATTGTGCGGAACTACACAGGAAGTCAGGACTTAAGCATATTCAGAAAAACTTTCTGGAAGAGTAAACTCCTGTAATAGACACCAACACTCCGACACAGGTCTCGAGTGACAGGTCAGAGATCAAGTTTTTCTTTGATACCTGCGATACAAAATGTAATTCGTGTAATTTCGAATTAAAAAATTTCCTAATTTTTCTCATGGAGAGAAAGACACAACAAACAGGCAAAACATTGAAGATTTAAGATCATCACTTGACACTTCACATAATGTATGTTCTTGTAGCAAATTGTCGGGAAAAAGTAAATAGTCAAACCTTTGTTTATTAAGCTATGTCAGACTGTTAAAATGACAGATGAGCGATACTGTCACACCTTTTCAATGCGAGACAATCCTCTCACAATAGTTCTTAGCGCAAAAGTTATTTGCTTAGGCGCATTTCGGGAATAAATCTTTCTTTCTTCTTCTATCTCTTCCTACTTCACTTGCATAACTGGATCAAAAACATCTTCAGTCCGCTAAGTATTGCATAATTTTTTCCCCTTCCTTCATTTACACACCTTACAATACCCTTCGAAAACCCGGTTTCATAGACGTGAAAGTAATGCGACGAGCAGGGGAGCCGCGGTTATCTGTCGTGATCTTCCTTCATACGCCTTACGAGCATGCTGAAGAAGAAGAAGAACCGGTTCGTGCGTATTCCTCACCCACTACTTCCGTGATGTTTGAGGGATTGACTTTCTTACTTCAAAACAATCTTATCAGTGAGATATTCAGTGCTTTACACATTATTCTTTGCCTTTTCTCTTTGACGAAGGTGCTGGTATTTTGCTTTTGAAAATGTGTGAGAGAGAGAGAGAGAGGAGAGAGAGAGAGAGGAGAGAGAGAGAGAGAGAGAGAGAGGTGGGGGGCTATTGTCAATTATCGTCACTGACTGCAGGTAAACAAAAATGAAACTGTTGCTTGTTCCGGTGGTTATGCTGAAGGCAACGAAGAACAATGACTTTTGTTAGCATTGTTCATGGACTTTACCAACATTCTTCAATACAATTTAGCTAAAGAGCCTTTTCTTGACAGCAATTACGAGGTAGAGGTGCTGAAATTTATTTGTTTAGCTACCGATTTCTGAAACCGATAAAGCACGATTGCCTCCTGAGGTCAATGGCCGAAGAGTCCGAGCTTGAAATCTGAAAATCTAGAGATATTAAGATTTTGTATACCGTTATTTTGATTCGTTAGCATATGCTCGATACATAGCTCACACACATATGTATGTATGTATCCGTTTGTATGTGTGATATGCACGGTAAAGATCAAGCTTAGCCAGAACTAGCCTAAAATTTAATGCAAAACCCGAAACAATTTTCATGTCCAACGGATTCGGAGTAGTTTACATTGTTTTGAACCCATTTCCTTTAGAAAGTGTGACATGTTTGGAGAGAGATTACTATATTGTTAGTTTTGCGTAAGTTGACCCTTATTTAGTTGAATACTTCCACGTAAACTCGAAACATGACATCTGCCGTTTGCTTAAAGTAACTTCTCAGAAACTGGTCTGCAAAGATGATAATAAGGCAAACCGGAAAGCAGCTTTCATTTTTTTTTTTTTTTTTTTTTTTTTTTTTTGAAAACTTGGCTTTATTCTACACATCGGTGACAATCTTCTTCAAAATATTGCATTTTACTCCTGGCATATCTTCGAATGATCAGCAGAAAATGTTATTTAAATAATATACTGAAAGAACAGATACCAAGCTGCTACAATCTTGAATCTTGAATCGATCTTGTTAACTTTATACTTCATAGTAAACTCGACCAACCACCAAAAAAGTCATTGAGAAAAAATGTCACCCTTGACCAAAGCCAAATTTAATCCCTTTATTTATCGAAGACGAAAATGCTAAATGATCATTGTTTGAAGAAAATAACCCCATAATATTTATTCAGTAGCTAGATCAGTTATCAAAATTTAGGCCCTTGAGACTGGATGGGAAAAATGAAATGGCACGAATATGAAGGAATATCTGCGGCAATATGCCTACTGAAAGCAAGCCTTTCGTTTAAACGTAACATTATTTTTATCTTTATTTCATTTACTTATCTATTTATTTTCAATAAAGCAGGGTTAGGGAAAAAAACTGACAAATTAACTTATAGTAAATCCTGGCATCGCAAAAGCAGTGGTCATCGATATCAGTGGATGTGAGGCGTATCATGTGGCTCCAGATGATACGAACCAGAGGATAAGAATAAAACCAATACAAGAAGCAAAAGCAAAAACGAAAAAGAACAGGGTCTGCTTTCCTTCCTATTCGATCTGAAAGGATTCCATTTTCTTATCAATCTTTCTTTCTCGGTTCTTTCACTCAGATGTCGACAACTTGCAATTCAATTGAACTTAAATGTGAAGCACGTTCCTTGTTAGACGGGAAAAAAAGTCTTAAACGATAATAGAGATGCCGATAACGTCATTCGAAGCAACCTTTGAAACAAAGTTTTAAAATATCAAGAAACTGACAATCGCTCCAGTGGATATTTAAAGAACAACTAACGCTCAGTCTAACATTCGATCATACATAGAGACGTGGCAGCCCTGGAACAACGATAAAGCGAATTAGGGTGTAACGAAATGAGAAATATCAAGTAATTACTACAAGAGGGGAAGCCGGACGCAATTGCGTAATAGCTCTAAAATCTCGGTTGTAGCCGACCTCATCTTCTTGATGTCTATAATTCTCAACAGCGTCTTCCATAAAATGACTGTCATTCGAGCACAATACAACAGGAGGGAAAATGTACCAGCTTTTCTGCGTCATCAATAGGTTAGTTTTGTTCAAGAATGGGTGACACGGATGTAGGAAGAAGTGAGCTCGGCAACAACAATGGACGTAAAGGGTGAAATATCTCCTCAAAAGACGGGGCTTTCGGCTTCAACGGAACGACGTGGAAAGAGCACATTACAACACTGATGCTTAAACGAGCGTCATTTTCTAGTGGCGAAACAACCCATTACCCGTGATATAATACTGACAGTTACCTGATAACAATGAATATATTTCGCGGATGATTAATGGGACCACATGCTGTCAAAATCATAACTTTGTCGATACATTGTTACTTAACTTAGTTTCTTTCTCTTCCTATTATCCCGTGCACTCGCGTACACACATTCTCTCTCTCTCCCTCTCTCTCTCTCTCTC
This sequence comes from Macrobrachium nipponense, assembly GCF_015104395.2. NCBI lineage: Eukaryota > Metazoa > Arthropoda > Malacostraca > Decapoda > Palaemonidae > Macrobrachium > Macrobrachium nipponense. The sequence continues at coordinate 32,314,169 of NC_087202.1, read as the reverse complement.
TCTCTCTCTAGATATATATAAATATATATATATATATGTGTGTGTGTGTATATGTATGTGTATATGTATTATGTATATGTATATATATATATATATATATATATATATATATATATATATATATAAATCAGAGGAATTTGATTTGTGGGAATGAAAACTCACAAGACCGGTCAGTGTAGATACAGAGCAATTGATTGGTTCATGAGAAATTGCGAGATCAGCACTAGATAACAAAAATACAGAAACTCCGCCCAAGTTCATTTTTAAGGTGATGGTATATCTAATGTTACTATATATATATATATATATATATATATATATATATATATATATATATATATATAATCGACTTATTCCACCAATGGTTCACACCGCCCAAATTAGACCAAGTCCCTGTGCGTGAAAGGATGAATCAGTGTTCTGAGATGGCTGGTCATGTACGCAGAAAGACCAAGTAAGGGTTACACAGATCAAGCAAAAGAAATCTTTGAGAGAAGGGCCTTAATATATACTAAAAGCATGAGCATGAATGCTAAATAGAGACGAAAGGTTCAGTGAGTGTAAGGGCGACTGACAAATGTCTGACGAGCCTCTTGGGTATGTGTTCGAAAATGCTAATGAAGTGAAGGTAGGCTCTTTGCATAAGGCATCCCATCTAAGATGACTGAGTACCAAAAATAACTAATTCTGGTCAGGACTATTGACTTCGGACCTAAGTTAGCCACAGGGAAAGTGAATTCGATACTGAGGCATATTTGGCTCATTCTATGAAACCTCATAAAGGTAGTATGTAAAACTGGTTTGTCTGCGAGTATTAATGAACCGCATGCGTGTTGGTGTAATAGCAAAACAAACCAATGGCAAAAGCACACTTGATAAACCAGGACAGACTAACAGTTTCCTTTAAACTTGTATCTTTAGTGAGAATGTACCAGTCAATTCTCACCCTTTTAAGCGAAAAGTTATTTGTATATTTACATAATGTTCAACTGTTACTATATTAAACCGACAAAAAATATATCCATAAGTTCAACTGTTAAATACTGAGAGAGAGAGAGAGAGAGAGAGAGAGAGAGAGAGAGAGAGAGAGAGACGAGAGAAGATGAGAGGCTAGTGAGAGCAGAGAGAGAGAGAGAGAGAGGCTGTCAGCTCATATATACCAGAGCTACGGAACCCTAAGATCTCAAGAAGGAACTTTAAAAATAGGCAGAAAGAACAGAATTTTTATATGACGATTTTCACCGACATTATAAAAGCGCACCAGATGTCCAATATGATAGAATAGCAATAACTGATCACCAACTTTCTACACAAAATGTCCCAATCATTTTTGGAGGATTTAAGTTCGTAAAACATTCGAGATAAAGCGGAAATGCACAGGAAACATCACTATGACAGTTTCTTCACAAATGTGGTATTTGAAGAAGCACTTAAAACCTCACTTCATCAAGGAAAAGTATGTGTGTGAGGGGTCAACAGCTGCCGTCCCCCAAAGCCCACGAAGCGAAGGCCTCGTCGTCATAAAGAATAACTAATAACGGAGCCGTGGCCGGGAGGGACGTTTGCCTTAACTTTTACCAGTGTTGCACATCATTTATCATTCTGAGAGAGAAAACCTACACTTAAGGATGAGCTTAGGCGTGAAATCCGGCGCCGGATGGCTGGTCTTCGTCGCTTCAGTGTCATTCTCCAAGAAGAACCATTAATATCATAGGGGAATTGAGGCGTGGGACGAGAAAGTCTGGGAATTTTGCATTTCTCGTGAGAGAGAGAGAGAGAGAGAGAGAGAGAGAGAGAGAGAGAGATTCATCCCTACCAGTTACATTACGATAAAGCTGCACTTCATGATCAATTCGGTACAGCTGCAAGTTACAAAGAGATGGTACCAATTAATTACAAAATATTAATAGATGCTTCTGCTACCTAGATATCAGAAAACTGGATGACTCGAACATCATCTTTTGCGCCAAGAAAAAAAGACAAACTTTTTTGCACCTCTCATGTGACATTCTGAAAGCATTCCAACTACAAAGACTTGCTTTTATTTCTAACATCAAGCTGTACAAATTGAATCACTGGTGCTATATAGTTTCTTTGAAAATCATATTAATGACATCTGAATCCCATCTCCTAATGATGCAGTAAGCACCTACATAATGAAGGATCAATGTTCTTCATTATTCAGGTGTTTGCTGCTTGTAACCCATCAATAAACCCTGCATACAAACATATTAACATAAACTAGTTAAGTATCTTTGAATTAAACAATAAAACATTTCCTCATTTTACATTTGAAGTGACACAACCATGAGATTCTCATAAGAATACTGTTCTTATAACACAGTATTTCGTCAAAATCACTAAAATACAAAAGTAATTTCCTACAAATACCAGATTTTACTTAACGATAAGTCTGCAACATAAGTTATATTCGAATAAATTTGGGAAAAACACATTGAAGAACAACCTCACGGGGAACGTCTACCCATCAAGACCTGCAATTTCGTCAAGATATTCCTCTCTAATTAAGGGATATAGACAAAGAGGAAAATGCACATTCGATTCATTGAAGCTTTCAATTCTATCAGTCAAACAAACAATTAAACGTGTACTTTACACACACACACACATACAATACACAGACATACGTAAATATATATATATATATATATATATATATATATATATATATATATATATATATATATACGTATGTATGTGTGTGCACCTGTAATTTTCGAAGTATCCATCATTCTATGCATACACAGCTACATACAACTAGATAAGTAAATATAAAATAAAATGCAGGCATCTGAATACACCAGGATAAACACACGCAAGCGCGCTGACACAAAACAAAACAAAATTATGTACGTGTGTATTTTCTTTTCATATTCGTATGAAATTATTTTTCTTTCTTCCTTTCCTACAGGATGCTGCCAGCGCTGACCATATTACTGCTTGCGCAGTCGGTGATTATCCAAGGAAAACCACAATTTGGCCTGAGTCAAAGTTACGGGCCTCCCCAACCTTCCCGTGTTAAGTTCATTTTCTCTCTCTCCTCTCCTCCCCTCTCTCTCTCTCCTTGTTACTAATCTTTTGCCGTTTCCCTAATTTTTTTTCAGTCTAACTGTAACGTAGGCTAAAGGATGTGTCCACAAGAATGTCTGTGCAATAAGTTACGCACCTATGTTTATGAAATGTTTTACCGCAGTGTGGATGCACCCTGACATCTTCGATAGACGAGACTTGGTATCAACGTTCATTAAAAAAATAAAGATAAATTTTAAAAAGTGAGAAAAATATTTTTACTTCACTCTTAAGTAATTGCACATGAATAACGTTGCGATAATTAAATTAATCTATTTCCGATTCACAGCAATATTTTTCATCGACTCATAGTATGTACTGCTCACAGAAGAAGGCCGCTTTGTCACAAAAAGTATCTTTTAACTAAATCATTGTCTTCCAATCTGAATTTTTGAAAGGCTAGGGACGAAGCCGTGAAATTCTGTATAGAAGAAAAAAAATCGTCGAACACAAAATATATAGAATCCGATTTTGCAGAATTCACCACCAGCACCACCGCCGCCCCTACCCCCACCACCACCAACATCCAGTTACGGCCCCCCGATAGGGCCAGCACCGGCACCAGCTCCTATAGTTCCGCCCATTAACTTCCCTCCTGCGAACTTCCCTCCTGCAAACTTCCCTCCGCTGACGCCGTCCGTGCCCTCAAGCCTTTACGACCTCCCAGCTGGCGGGCCCAACGACGTCCCAGCCCAAGGATGCAATGCCCAGACCCAGTACTCGGTGGTCACGACGACCAGGTTCATCCCCACCACGGTCATCCAAACTCGAACGAGGGCGCTCCCCACGACCGTCTACTCTCAGATCACACAGACGCAATATTACCCCTCAACAGTCGTCCAGCAACAGGTCGTCACTTCGGTAGTGCCACCCATCATCCAGACTCAAACCGAGGTACTACTGTTCTACATATACCTACTTTATATATAAGAGTATAATATAAAATGGGTACAGATCAAATGAACATGTTTACGTTTACATCATCATTTTGAATTTATGTTACTATTGCCTCTGATTACCTACCTTTTTACAGATACTATTTTGAATGTTATTCTTTGCATCTTATCCAAACAAGACAAAGTCCTAAACCGTATATGATTATTCGAGCATATTATCTCTGAATGTTCTTTCAGCCCTCAGGAATATGAGTTCTTGATCACTCTAACTTCAAAATGCCAGACAAGCACAATCTCTCTTTCTTTCTCTCTCTCATTTGAAGTAGAATCTGAATATCTCTACGTTCGCATGACTTCACGTAAAATACATTACCCCAGAGAAAGAGAACGATCATAATTGTAAATCAGTCATTATTCGACCATGAAACTGCTTCAAGTTGCAGGGTAAAATCTAAGTATTATGTCCCCTTCACCTACCATGTAATATGTGAGAACTATTCGCTTCAAAAGTTGATCTACTCATCCGTTACAGTCATCTTCGCACATGTAAACTTGTTAACTGCCAATTATTTCTAGTCGAAGATTATTTCTTTCATAAATCCCAAGTTATCAGTAAATGAAATGGATGAATTTAAATGAAATGAGACGGCGATTTCCTTAAGAATCTATTTTTCACACTTCAAACACTCCTTTCTTAATGCAGATCGTAAGCAACGTCCAGTACGTGACAAGGGCTCAATACTTCACCGAGACAGCTTACATCACCGATACCCAGCTGCAGTACATAACTCAGACACAAACCCAGTTCCAAACGGAGTACAGAACGCAAACGCAGACTCAATTCCAGACTCAAACGCAGTTCCAAACTCAAGTAAGTAGACTGTAATCGTTTTTTTATTAGTCTTCCACCGCACGATTTCAGTGATATTGATATAACATTACTGCTCTTATAATTGCTAATACTGACCAGGGGTTGACCGGACTGTTTGGGAGAATGGTTACAATAATTGAGCCGATAAAATTTGCTTTAAGATCTTCATTTTGATGATAAATATGATCAATTTATAACCTACGGAATAATACTAATTAATTCTGATGTAAAGACTATCTTGAAAAATACTAATCTCAACTTTTCTGGTTGATTTTTCTCATGCTTTCTCCTTTTCCAGTTCCAGACGGTCTTCCAGACCTCGACGCAGTTCCAAGTCAGCACGGCGACGCAATTTTCGACGAACTACATCACCCAAACAGTCACCTCCACGCAATTCCAGAACCAGGTCATCACCCAGACCTTCACCCAGACGCAAAACCAAGTCATCACGCAAACCGTCACCAGCTATCAAGTCCAAAACAACCCGGTGACGCAGACGCAGACTGTGCCACAGTATATAACGCAGACAGTGACGCAGACGCAGGCTCAGCAGGTTCCTCAGTTCTCTTACATCACGCAGACCATAACTTCCACGGTCGTCAGTCAGCAAGTCGTTACGCAGACTCAGAGAGTTCCGCAGTTCATTACACAGACAGTCACCAGTACCGCTGTGAGGACGGTTCAAGCTTCCTGCGGAGGCGGAGGGGGAGGAGGATACCAGTACCCGCAGCCAACCGTACCTGCCCCGGCGGCGCCTGCCGCCATGTCTGGTTATTATTAACGCCTTCAAGTCAGCTTTAGAAACTATGGCTGGTAAGTAACATCTGGTCTCATGCGCTCACTGTGACCGTCTCTGGAGGGGAGTTCGGGCTCATACACGATTGGCTAGTTGCAAGTTTTCGGACGAGGCCTCCACGATGACCGAAAAGCTTGGACACCTGTCAAAGCTGATGATTTTCTGCAGACTTTTACGATGATGAATCATGATTTTCCAGTCACTGTACGATGGTTAATGAGTTTTCAGACACTTCAATGATAATGGGAGCGAGTTATCGGACACCTTGTAATGGCTGGTATCTAGTAAACAAAGGGAGTTTCAACCTTCACTTGATGGTTGGTTGCTTGTTCTCCAAATGCTTACGGAAGGTAACAGGGTTGGTACTCGGAAATCAAAGGATAGCTATACTCAACCAAGACAGGTCACCCACTCTAAATGGTAGTGACTACTTAAGGAAACAGCTGAAAAGATATGGGTTTGAAGATAACTACACACAATAAAAAAAAACGATGACTCTACTTCCAATGATAGTAATTACAGAGAAAGTAATATCAAATGGACGGATATTGAAAAGTTACCATGTGAAGTGAGGTGTGTATTCAAGAAATTACATTTAAAATACATCATCGTATCTCCAACGTCAATACTAAGTGAGGATTATGGCAAAAGACAAGGGCAATGAGGTCAAACTAACTAAAAACTACACTGAGTTAAGCAGGTTTATGAAGCACAAGGCAATTTCTCGATTGCGTGACACAGAGCGAACCAGCCATCGTTGGATTAGAGCCTTTAGAAGAAAGTCCTCCCATTTACGGATCAAAGGTGAATTTTGTATCGCTTCAGTAGAATTTTGACACTGCAGGTGTCCAGAACGCACACTGGCCGAGATACGCTTCCTCAGTTATCCTAGTTCTTAAGATTTCAAACGGATGTCGATTTTCCCTTTTCACAAATCTAGTTGAAACATGTAAATAGCGAATAATCCTAACGAAGATTCCTCTCATTTCCTTACGGAGTTTTCAGATCACATATCTTTCAACATTTACAGACTCGGAAACCGGTTGTTCCAGCTGATACAATGTTATCAAAAATCTTTTTACGTCAACTGTTAAATGTTATCCATCTGCCATAATGTGCTTAGTAATTAACGTAACATACCGAATCAGACGTACACAATAAAGTAATGACGGTTTCGCTTTGAAAACCTTAGTTTATTGAAAATCTAAATACAGACTATACCATTACTAAGACAAAAAACAAGTTTTTAATCGTTAACAGGAAAAGAAAAATGAATGCAGGTGATACGGTAATACTGAATATGTAAGGTATAGCACCTTGTGCCATAAGTATTGAGAACATTAATCGCTGAAGATTAAGATTTCAGAAGATAAAAGTAAAAAAGGTCAAAAGGATTATATTATTCGGAAGGTGATTACCACATTATCAATATCCATTAATACATGTGTACACAGGCAATCCTTTCAAGATTGCTAGACTCTTCATTTCAGTTCTAGGATTGTGAGATTAATGGTGGCCATTAACAGTTCACAATATATATATATATATATATATATATTATATATATATATATATATATATATATATATATATATATATATGCACACAAGCAAAACACCGCATGCACATACATTAACGACTAACCAAAATATCTACATATGTTTGAATGAAGTTCTTCCTTCAGATGTGTATAGAATTAAAGTTTTATTTTAATACATAGTATATAAATATGAATGTATCTTATTTTGTTATAAATATAAAATGTTCAACAAAAAAAGTTATTTTCTTCTCGTAAAAGCCTAAATACCGAATGACTTTGGACTTCAGTCTTGATTCTACCATTCTGCTTACCTGGATCAATTAACAAAGTTAGGTGAAACCTTTCGAGTATTATTCAAAATTTCTTCTCGGAAACTGCGACAATTTAAGGATTCCGTAAATATCTGATAAATGACCTTCCTAATGATAGATTATGGTTTTCATATTAAAACAAAGACTATTCACTATCTAGCTGCCACCACGAACCATTCTTCTCCGGGATCTCCGAAACCAAATTAAATCTCAAAGGAATCCTGGCGTTACCCAGTACTATCTTTTAGCTAATTAAGTACTTCGATAGTTTCAGACGCCTCCTTGCACTCAACTCGAGATTTCTGATGAGCAAAATGCTCACATGAAACAATTAGGCACTGGTGACGCCATGTCAAGTTCTGCTAACTGGTCAAGTGTATGACTCTTACTTAGGCTATACTCAATCTGTAACTAAAACATCCCTCCCAACTCCGTCCCCTAAAAGGAGTTAGTGCCGTCAGTGCACCTCATGCGGTGCACTTAGGGTTCTTTGCAGCATACCTTCGACCCCTAGCTGCAAACCCTTCCGTTCCCTTTACCGCACTTCCTTCCATATTCACTTTCTTCCCTCTTACTTTCCACACACTTCTAACAATTGATTCATAGTGCAACTGCAAGGTTTTCCTCCTGTTACACCTTTCAGTTACGTTCAGAACTTAGACATCGGAAGCTACTTTACCTTTTTTTTTTTCTACTGCTATCTTCGCAGCGACTGTGCAGAGTCTGTTCAATTCTGTTCTCGAGATTCCCATTTATTTACTCTAAAACTAGTATGACGATTATCCAGATCTTGTTGCAGTCATTTGCTCCCTTCAAATACTCTACTATTTCGTTGCTTGCAGTGGCGGGTCGTGCATAAATCTCTATGGAGAACTGCAGTTAATGAACCAATAAACAAGGGTCAACGGATGGCCAAACTGATTTTTAGCTTTCCAAATAATAAGATCCAATTAATAAATATATTAAATGTAGCAACTTTACTTTAAAGCTGGGCTCAGTACTGAATGAATACGAACAGACCCTTGGACACAAGCTGCTTGCACTACACCTCTCGCCAGCTCAAATTAGCCATAGAAACGGTATTTTCTTTTTCTGACGAGTGAAGTCCTCTGAGACAGAAAATTTTCTTATTTATGTGCGAGGAACTAGTTACAAAATAGCAAAGCTTAATATCATAAAAACCACATTATACCTGGTTTCCGAGGATATGGGCTTGGCACCACTACTAGCCTTAATATAGACCTAGAATGGATGAAGTGGTATAGTCAGGTGAGTATAAACCTTAATTCTAAAAGTGTAAGGTCTTTACTGATATGCCGATCTCAGATCGTGCCCCCCACCACCTCTGATTCACTGGGAAAGTAAACACTGTTCATAATATTTCTCAATATTTGCTAATACTCTGTTCTGTTATGTATCACTTTTTGTAATAAATATTTTTAATAATGGCAAGCAGCTATAAAGCATCAAAAGGCAGTCATAATTACACAACCTTATTATATGAACAGTTAGTTAGTGGTTGTCCATACCTCGCAGTTTATATATATATATATATATATATATATATATATATATATATATATATATATATATATATATATATATATATGTGTGTGTGTGTGTGTATACATAGCTATACATACATACATAAAACCAACTGGGAGATATAAAAAACCACAGACTCAACAAATGTATAAAATTCAAATATATATATATATATATATATATATATATATATATATATATATATATATATAGATTATGGTTAATGGTACCGTGGCTCAAAGAATTAATTCCAACTTTGCTAAGTACAATTTCCAACAGATAAAGGATTATACGTATGTGTTTGTGACACACACACACACACACACACACACACACACACACACACACACACACACACACATATATATATATATATATATATATATATATACATACTAAAAATAGAAACCATTTAAGATGCTAGCTCACTAAGGGCATTGACGCCTGCCGTTGCCAACTCGTTTTTAAGCAAGGTCAACCAACAGGCGTCCAAACCTAAAGCCGAGAAGACAGACCATTCAGTGACTTCACCCTATCTATAAACCCACTGCCAGGGATTTCTGGTGTTCATCCTGAACAAGACCACAATTTTCACCAATGTAGAGGTCGCAGTTAAAATGAGGCGATCAACAATTATGATTTTTTTTTATTACATATCACGAGCATTGCTTTGGTTTCTGCTCCACTGAACGCCAACATTATCCCTCAGTAAACAAACTTACATTGGTAACATGAAGTACTTTACGACTTGTGAAGAATTTCTCGTTTACTCCCATTTCAAAGCTCACTTGGGCACACTTTCTAAACACTTGAGTTCATTAAATATTTGAAGTAACAGACCATACTGTGGAAATCAATGCTAACATGTTTGGAAACACAAGTACAAAAGTGGCCGTAACCCATGAGACATTTTCAAAGTGGTTCCCACTGTAAAGCAAAAATTTTACTGTCACTGCATTCCAAAGCAACCACCAACTCAAACCGTTGGAAACATGACAGCGAAGCTGGAATGAACTCTTGAGCCACTGCACCATCATTACCCATGGTCTCAACTTTTCAAATAGGTTGAACCTGATTGATGAACTAGTTTTACAGAACTGCAGTGGAGTGTACTGAAAAGCACAATGCTGCCAAGAAATGGTACCTACAGGAAAATTGTATGATGACTGTTTATACGTACTGTAATCGGAAGTACTATATCTTCGATCGTTCTTGGAACTGGTTGCAAATAGTAATACGACACAACTGCCTTCAGAACTAAGTAATGATAATAAGGTTACTTAACGCTAGGAATTCAAGTAACATTTGTAATAAATCAGGACTTATAAAAAAAAACATTCTCTGCCGATTTTTGCATCAGCATATTAAACTCTTGACGTTCTTATGCTACGAACGTCAGTTTTCAATAATAATCATAGACACTCCCTAATAATAACACTCTCCACATGAAAAGTATCTACGTATGACTTACGGGTGTTATGCGCGAAACACGTACATGAGTTTCCTCTGAAAAACATCATACCGTTTTCTTTGTTGCCTTTCAAAGAAAACTGGTTTATCAACTGGTAAACTTTAGCCAGTCTCCACAATTACTGCGAAGCCCTTTCACTTTTTCGCACGTCAAGGATAATTTATTTTACAGGTGACATGAGATGCTATTCGAGTAAGGAACCAGTTTTACTTTATAGTTCTTGGTTCTGAGATCATTACAGCCCAAAGTCAAAGCAGGAATTTGGGTTAAAACTTTACTTACATGGCAATGAAAACTGACTTAGCAACGGGTCCAAGCAGCGCAAAAGTCTCCAACCTCCTGAATCAAGCTCCCCCTCCCCTTAGTCCTGTCAACTATTTATCTCCTTATTACTATTACTATTACAAGCCAAGCTGCACGTCAGCCTATCCAGGGTCGTCTAAAGGATTCATTGTTGAATAAACAAAAAATTAAGGAAATAGCAAAGCTTTATAAAATATGTAAACATTCGTAAGTCTGTGGGGAACCAAACTCCTTTGCATATACCGTAATCACTTCTCCACACATTTCCACACTTCTTTCAGTTACATATTGATCACGAAAACAAGTATGGCCAATTTAACGATGTTACCAAGTTCGCAAATAAAAAAAGAAGACTTGCTAAGGTTTTTAACATTATTGGACGGTTCCATTTTCACTGCCACACTTCCTGAAAGCGATTTAGAATTATAAATCGCAAGTCTAGGTTTTCAAAACCATACATTTATAGAATATATACTTCATTTCAATTGGGAAAAACGACCATGTGGCAGGGGTGTAAGAATACTACCACCGTAGGTCCTGCGTGTCGTAACAGGCGACTAAAAGGCGGCTTCTGCCTTGCAGTCTTACTTTTTAATCAAAGGCGAGGCCCACTGCCAATAACTGTGGAAATTGATGCCTTGCAGTCTTCTTTTTAGTCCAAGGAGAGGCCCACTGCCAATAACTGTGGAAATTGATGTTCCACCCCCCCCCCCCCCCCCCCCCCCCCTTTGCAAGTCTTCTTTTTCTTAGTCCTAAGGAGAGGCCCACTGCCAATAACTGTGGAAATTGATGCCTAGCAGTCTTCTTTTTTAGTCCAAGGAGAGGCCCCCTCCAATAACCTGTTTGGAAATTGATGGCTTGCCAAGTCTTACTAGTCAAAGGAAAAGAGGCCCACTGCCAATAACTGTGGAAATTGATGCCTTGCAGTCTTCTTTTTAGTCCAAGGAGAGGCCCACTGCCAATAACTGTGGAAATTGATGCCTTGCAGTCTTCTTTTTAGTCCAAGGAGAGGCCCACTTTTTTGCCAATAACTTGGTTGAAATTGGTGCTTGCCCGGTCCTTTTTTAGTCCCAGGGAGAGGCACCTGCCAATAACTGTGGAACTTGATGCCTTTGCAGGTCTTACTTTTTAATCAAAGGCGAGGCCCACTGCCAATAACCTGTGGAAACTTGGCTGCCTTGCAGTCTTCTTTTTAGTCCAGGAAGGCCCACTGCCATGCAACTGTGGAAATTGGATGCCTTGCAGTCTTCTTTTTTCGTCCGAGGAGAGGCCCACCTGCCAATACCTGTGGAAATTGAATCCTAGCTAGGTCTTCTTTTTTTTAGTCCAAGGAGAGGCCCACTGCCAATAACTGTGGAAATTGATGCCTTGCAGTCTTCTTTTTAGTCCAAGGAGAGGCCCACTGCCAATAACTGTGGAAATTGATGCCTTGCAGTCTTACTTTTTAATCAAAGGAGAGGCCCCACGGCCGATGGACTGTTGGAAAGTGCTGCCTTTGCGAGTCTAACATTTTAGTCAAAGGAAGGCCACTGCCGATAACTGGTTGAAGTTTGCTGCCTTTCAGCTAATTTTTGGTCCAAGGAGAAGGCCACTGGCCGATAACTGTGGAAATTGCTGCCTTGCAGATCCTTCTTTTTTAGTCCCAAGGAGAGGCCCACTGCCAATAACTGTTGGAAATTGAAATTGCCTAGCAGTCTCTTTTTAGTCCAGGAGAGGCCCACTCCCACTGCCATAACTGTGGACATTGATGCCTAGCAGTCCTTCTTTTTTTTTAGTCCAAGGAGAGGCCCAGCTGCCAATAACTGTGGAAATTGTATGCCTGGCAGTCTTACTTTTTAATCAAAGGCGAGGGCCCACCTGCAATAAACTGTGGAAATTGATGCCTTGCAGTCTTCTTTTTAGTCCAAGGAGAGGCCCACTGCCAATAACTGTGGAAATTGATGCCTAGCAGTCTTCTTTTTAGTCCAAGGAGAGGCCCACTGCCATAACTGTTGGAACAATTGAATGCCGTTGCAGTCTTCTTTTAGTCCAAGGAGAGGCCCACTGCCAATTAACTGTGTAAATTGATGCCTAGCAGGTCTTCTTTTTAGTCCGGATAGGCCCCTGCCAATAACTGTGGAATTGCTGCCTTGCAGGACTAACTTTTTAGTCAAAGGAGAGGCCCACTGCCGATAACTGTGGAAATTGCTTGCCTTGCACTCTAACCTTTTAGTCAAGGGAGAGGCCCACGTGCCGTAACGGGTGAAATTTGCTGCCTTGCAGTCTATCTAACTTTTTTGTCCAAGGAGAGGCCCACTGCGATACTGATGGACATTGCCTGCCTTAGCGGTTCTAACTTTTTTGGTCCAAGGAGAGGCCCACTGCCAATAACTGTGGAAAATTGCCTGCCTTGCATTCTAGCTTTTTACTCCAAGGAGAGCCCTACTGGGACTGCCAATAACTCAATGGAAATGCTGCCTTGCAGTCTTAATTTTTTAGTCCAAGGAGGCCCACTTGCGATAAACTGTATAATGCTGCCTTTGCAGTCTTACTTTTTTAGTCCAAGGAGATGCCCACTGCCAATAACTTGGAAATGGAAATGATGCATAGCAGTCTTCTTTTAGGCAAATTTTGAGAGCCCACTGCCAATAACCGGTCGGAAAAATTGATGCCTTGCAGTCCTTTTTACTTTTTAATCAAAGGAGAGGCCCACTGACCGAATAAACTGGTGAAATGCTGCCTTGCAGGTTAACCCTTTAGTCAAAGGAGAGGCCACTGGCCGATTTAACTGTGGAAATTGCTGGCCTGCCAGTCTAACTTTTTGGTCCAAGGAGAGGCCCACTGCCGAATTAACTGTGGAAAATTGCTGCTTTGCAGTCTTCTTAGTCCAAGGAGAGGCCCACTTTTTTGCCAATAACTGTGGAAAAATTGATGCCTAAGGCAGTCTTATTTTTAGGTCCAAGGAAGAGGCCCACTGCCATAACGGTGGAAATTGATGCCCTAAGCAGTCTTCTTTTTAAAGTCAAGGAGAGGCCCACTGCAATAACTGGTGGAAAATTGATGCCTTTGCCAGTTCTACTTTTAATCAAAGGCCGAGGCCCACTGCCAATAACTTTTTGTGGAAATTGATGCCAATTGGCTAGTCTTCTTTTAGGTCCCAAGGAGAGGACCATGCCATAATGGGGAAATTGATGCCTAGCAGTCTCTTTTTAGTCAAGGAGAGGCCCACGCCAATAACTGTGGAAAATTGGAGCCTTGCAGTCTTTTTTTAGTCCAAGAGAGGCCCACTGCCAATAACTGTTGAAATTGATGCTAGCAGTCGTCTTTTTAGTCCAAGGAGAGGCCCATGCCAATAACTGTGGAAATTGCTGCTTGCAGTCTAACTTTTAGTCAAAGGAGAGGCCACTGCGATAAATGTGGAAATTGCTGCCTTGCAATCTTAACCTTTATTCAAAGGAGAGGCCCCACTGCGATAACTGTGTACAGGCTGCCCGTGCAGTCTAACTTTTTGAGTCCAAGGAGAGGACCACTGTCGATATAATGTGGGGAAATGCTGCCTTGCAGTTCTAACTTTTGTTCCAAGGAGAGGCCCACTGCCAATAACTGTGGAAAATGCTGCCTTGCAGTCTAGCGTTTTTATCCCCAAAGGAGGAAGGCCTACTGCAATAACTATGGAAATTGCTGCCTTGCAGTCTAACTTTTAGTCCAAGGAGAGGCCCACTGCCGATAACTGTATAAATTGCTGCCTTGCAGTCTTACTTTTTAGTCCAAGGGCAGGAGGGCCCACTGCCAAAATAACTGTGGCTTAAATTGTTGCCTTTGCAGTTCTTCTTTTTAGTCCAAGGAGGGCCCACTGCCAATTAACTTTGTTGGAAATGTGCTTGCAGTCCTTTCCTTTTTGTCAAGGAGAGGCCCCCACTGACCAATAAACCTGTTGGGAAATTGATGCCTTAGCAGTTCTTCATTTTTTAGTCCCAAGGAGAGGCCCACTGCCCATAAAACTGGGAATTGGAAAATTGTGCCTTAGCCGTCTTCTTTTTAGTACCAAGGAGAGGCCCACCCTACTGACCAATAAACTGTGGGAAATTGATTGCCTTAGCAGTCTATCTTTTTAGTTCCAAGGAGAGGCCCAACTGCCAATAACTGTGGAAATTGATGCCTTTGAGCAGTCTTCTTTTAAGGTCCAAGGAGAGGCCCACTGCCAATAACGTGGTGGAAATTTGATGCCTTGCAGTCTTACTTTTTAAGTCCAAGGGCGACGGCCACTGCCAATAACTTGTGGAAATTGATGCCTTGCAGGTCTTACTTTTTCTTTAAAGGTCCAAGGAGGGCCCAGGCCCACTGCCCAATATTAACTGTTGGAAATTGATGCCCTATTGCCAGTCTTCTTTTTAGTCAAGGAGAGTCCCACTGCCAATAACTGTGGAAATTAGATGCCTTAGCAAGTCTTTCTTTTTTAGTCCAAGGAGAGGCCACTGCCAATAAAAACCTGCTGGAAATTGGATTGCCTTGCAGTCTTTTTTTTCTTTTTAGTCCAAGGGAGAGAGCCCACTGCCGTAAACTGGTGGAAACAGTTGATGCCTCGCAGTCTTCTTTTGTAGTCCAAGGACGAGGCCACTGCCCAGATAACTGTGGAAAATTGATGCCTTAGCAAGTCCTTTTTGTTTTTCCAAGGTCCGAAGGGCGGCCCACTGCCAATAACTGGTTGGAAAGGAAATTGATGCCTTTAGCAGTCTTACTTTTAAGTCAAAGGCGAGGCCCACTGCCAATGAACTGGTGGAAAATTTGAAATTGCTTGCCAAGTCTTCTTTTTAGTCCAAGGCGAGCCACTCAATTACTTTTTGGTGGGAAATTATGCTTGCAGTCTTCTTTTTTAAAGTCCAAGGAGGCCCGCCCCCAACTGCCTAATAAACTGGTGGAAATTGATGCCTTGCAGTCTACTTTTTTAATCAAAGGTCCAAGGAGGGCACCACTGACCAATAAACTGTGGAAATTGATGCCTAGCAGTGTTCCTTTTTGTCCAAGGTGAGGCCCACTGCCAATTAACTAGGGAATTGATGGCCCCTAGCAGTTCTTCTTTTTAGTCCAAGGAGAGCCCAACTGCCAATAACTGTGGGAAATTTGAATGGCCTTGCCATCAGTCTTCTTTTTAGTCCAAGAAGAGGCCCGACTGCCAATTAACATGTGGAAATTGATGGCCTTAGCAGTCTTACTCTTAATCAAGGCGAGGCCCATGCCAATTAAACTTTTGTGAAATTTGATGCCTTCAAGGGTCTACTTTTAATCAAACGGAGGCCCACTGCCAAATAACTGTGGAAATTGATGCCTTGCCAGTCTTCTTTTTAGTCCAAGGAGAGGCCCACTGCCAAAATAAACTGGTGGAAATTGGATGGCCCTTTCAGTTCTTCTTTTAGTCCAAGGAGAGGCCCATGCCAATTAACTGTGGAAATTGATGCCTAGCAGTTCTTTTTCTTTTAGTCCCAAGGAGCAGGCCCCCCACTGCCAATAACTGGGGAAATTGGAATTTGCATGCCTTGCAGTCTTCTTTTAGTCCAAGGAAAGGCCCACTGGCCCAAAAGGAGAGCCCACTGCCAATAAACTGGGGTGGAAAATTGATGCCTTAGCAGTCTTCTTTAGCTTCCAAGGAAGAGGCCCACTGCCAAAACTGTGGAAATTGATGCCTTTTAGCAGGTCCTCTTTTTAAGGTCCAAGGAGGGCCCAACTGCCAATAACGTGGAAATTTATGGCCTAAAATTGCAGTGTTCCTTTTTTAGTCCGAAGGTGAGGCCCACTGCCAATTAACTTGTGGAAAATTGAGCCTAGCAGTCTCTTTTAGGTCCAAGGAGGAGGCCCACTGCCCAATAAAACTTGTGGAAATTGATGCCTAGCATGATCTTCTTTTTAGTCCAAAGGAGATGGCCCCACTGCCAAGTAACTGTGTGGAAATTGATTTGCCCTAAGCAGTCTTCTTTTTAGGTCCAAGTAGGAGGCCCACTGCCAATAACTGATGGAAAATTGATGACTAGCAGTCTTACTTTTTAATCCAAAGTGAGGAGGGCCCACTGGCCAAATACTGTGGAAAGAATTGGATGCCTTAGCCAGTCTTACTTTTTGTTAGTTGCCAAAGGCGAGGCCCACTGCCCAATAAACTGTGGGGAAAATTGGAATGCCTTGCAGTCTCCTTTTTAGGTCCAAGGAGAGGCCCACTGCCAATGCCGTGGAAAGTGATGCCTTGCAGTCTGGCTTTTTAAAGTCCAGGATAGGCCCACTTGCCAATAACTGTGGAAATTGATGCTTGCAGTTTCTTTTAGTCCAAGGAGGGAGGCCCCACTGCCAAACTAACTGGGTGGAAATTGATGCCTTTGCAGTCTTCCTTTTTAGTCCCAAGGAGAGGCCCACCCTGCCAAAAGGCGAGGCCCACTGCCAATAAACCCTGTGGAAAATTGCTGCCTTAAGCAGTTCTTAACTTTTAGTCCAAGGAGAGGCCCACTGCCAAAATAACTGTTGGAAAATTGCTGCCGTAGCAGTCTTAACTTTTGTTTGGTCCAAGGAGAGGGCCCACTGCCAATAAAAACTGTGGAAATTTGCATTGCCTTGCAGTCTTTTACTTTTTAGTTTCCAAGGTCAAAGGGGAAGGCCACTACCAATAGCCAATACTGGGTGGAAATTGCTGCCTTTAGCAAGTTCTTCTTTTTAGTCCCAAGGAGAGGGCCCACTGCCGTAAAACTTGGTAGGAAATTGCTGGCCCTTTGCAGTCTTCAATTTTTTCTTTTAGGTCCAAGGAGAGGCCCACACTGCCAATAATGTGGAAATTGCGTGCCTTAGCAGTCTTACTTTTTAGTCCAAAGGTGGAGGCCCCCCCCCCACTGCCAATAACTGTGGAAAATTGATGACCTTAGGCAAGTCTTAACTTTTTTAGTCCAAAGGAGAGGCCCCCAACTAGCCAATAACTGTGGAAATTGCTGCCTAGGCAGTCTTAACCATTTTTTAGTCCAAGGACTGAGGCCCAACTGGCCAATAACTGTGGAAATTGCTGCCTTGCAGTTTTCTTTTTAGTCCAAGGAGGAGGCCACTGCCAATAACTGGGGAAATTGATGCCTTGCAAAGGGGTCTTCTTTTTAGGTCCAAGAGAGAGGCCCACTGCCAATAATGCTGTGGAAATTGATGCCTTGCAGTCTTACTTTTTAGTTTATTCCAAGGAGAGGGACACTGCCCAATAACTGTGGAAAATTGCTTGCTTGCAGTCAAACTTTTTAGGTCCAAATTAGAGGCCCACATGCCAATAACTTGTGGAAATTTGTCTTCCTTGCAGTTTCTAACTTTTTAGTCCAACGGAGAGGCCCACTGCCAAAATAAATGTGGAAATTGCTGCCTTGGGCCAGTCTTTACTGTTAAGTTCAAAAGGGAGGCCCCCCACTTTTTGCCAATATCTGGGAAATTGCCTGCCTGCCAATTTTACTTTTTTTAGTCCAAGGAGAGGCCCACTAGCCAATAACTGTGGAAAATTGATGCCTAGTAGGTCTTCAAATTTTAGTCCAAGGAGAGGCCCCACTGCCAATTAAATGTGGAAATTGATGCCTAGCAGGTCTTCTAATCTTTTTAGTCCAAGGAGAGGCCCCTGCCGAGCACCTGTGGAAGTTCCTGCCTTGCAAGTCTTAACTTTTTTAGTTCAAGGAAAGGCCCACTTGCGGTAATGTTGGAAATTGCCTGCCGTTGCAGTCTAACTTTCTTGGTTCCAGGAGAGCCCACTTGCCGATAACTTTTTTGTGAAATTGCTGCCTTGCAAGGTCTAACTTTTTAGTCAAGGAGAGGCCCACTGTACCGAATAACTGTGGAAATTGCTGCCTTGCAGTCTTCTTTTTTAGTCAAAGGAGAGGCCCACTGCCGATAACTGTGGAAATTGCTGCCTTGCAGTCTAACTTTTTAGTCAAAGGAGAGGCCCACTGCCGATAACTGTGGAAATTGCTGCCTTGCAGTCTAACCTTTTAGTCAAAGGAGAGGCCCACTGCCGATAACTGTGGAAATTGCTGCCTTGCAGTCTAACTTTTTGGTCCAAGGAGAGGCCCACTGCCGATAACTGTGGAAATTGCTGCCTTGCAGTCTAACTTTTTGGTCCAAGGAGAGGCCCACTGCCGATAACTGTGGAAATTGCTGCCTTGCAGTCTAACTTTTTAGTCCAAGGAGAGGCCCACTGCCGATAACTGTGGAAATTGCTGCCTTTGCCAGTTTTACTTTTTGTCAAAGAGAGGCCCACTGCGAATAACTGTGGAAATTGCTGCCTTGCCAGGTCCCTTACTTTTTAGGTTCAAAGGAGAGGCCCCTGCCGTAACTGTGGAAAATTGCTGCCTTGCAGTCTAACCTTTTAGTCAAAGGAGAGGCCCACTGCCGATAACTGTGGAAATTGCCGCCTTAGCAGTCTAACTGGTCCAAGGAGAGGCCCCCTTGCCCAACTGTGGAAATTGCTGCCTTGCAGTCTAACTTTTTTGGTCCAAGGTAGAGGCCACTGCCGATAACTGTGGATGGTTCGCTGCCCTTGCAGCTCTAAGCTTTTTTAGTCCAAGGAGAGGCCTACTGCCAATAACTGTGGAAATTGCTGCCTTGCAGTCTAACTTTTTAGTCCAAGGAGAGGCCCACTGCCGATAACTGTATAAATTGCTGCCTTGCAGTCTTACTTTTTAGTCCAAGGAGAGGCCCACTGCCAATAACTGTGGAAATTGTTGCCTTGCAGTCTAACTTTTTAGTCCAAGGAGAGGCCCACTGCCAATAACTGTGGAAATTGCTGCCTTGCAGTCTTACTTTTTAGTCCAAGGAAAGGCCCACTGCCAATAACTGTGGAAATTTCTGCCTTGCAGTCTTACTTTTTAGTCCAAGGAAAGGCCCACTGCCAATAACTGTGGAAATTGATGCCCTGCAATCTTACTTTTTAGTCAAAATCAATCGAGGCTCAATGCCAATAACTGTGGAAATTGCTGCCTTGTAGTATTACTTTTTAGTCAAAGGCCAGGCCCACTGCTAATAACTGTGGAAACTGCTGCCTTGCAGTCTTACTTTCTCATAAAAGGCTAGGCCCACCACCAATAACTGTGGAAAGTGCTGCCTTGCAGTTTTTACTTTTTAGTAAGAGGCGAGGCCCACCACCAATAACCTTTTTTGACGACAGGAAGGGAATGCGATTGTAAAAACCCCTTTCCCAAGCAATAAACCATTCCTGATGTTGTAAGGAATATGATATGGAGAGAAGAGGTTTGGTGGAGTATGATGCCTTTGATGGAAGGCAGTGGAGAAGGCACATCAGGCAACCGACATTTCAATGTAAGGATATCGGCGGGAAAGATGATTTCATTTGGGAAAAACTGAGACAATTTAGTCAAATCAATGTTTCATAAGAATAAGCACTATTCTTTTCTAAAAAAAAAATAGTAATAATCTTACAGCAACGAGCTGTAATCAAAATTAAAAAAAAAAAATGTTCGATAACAAAACCTTCAGACAGAAGAGCGAGTTTTTGACGAGTGACATACCCATGAAGTAAATTAAATTCCCTAAGACCCTCTTGAGGAAATTCTCCGAGTTTTCACTTTCTACTTTCACTAATGGTTTATAACCTGGTCTCAAAAGGAGCTCTCTTTTTCCAAGAATTCGCCGCCTTTCCCAGGCACATACACACGCATATATTCATAAATATGTATGAGGCGCTGGTTACATTACCCAGTTACGCCATAATTTCAATTAGCGGAAAAAAATGTAAATTGATTTGAGATCCATAGATACAAATCGACGAAAAAATATCCTTTACAAGAACAGACAAAATATAAACTCATACAGAAATTGGGATTTTTAGCATGGGAACGCATGTGTCCAAATATAAGATTTATTAATGAACTTTTAATTCATGTTACTTTAATAATAACTCACCTCTTTTTTTCTGTTTTCCTATTACCTTCTGTTACTGTTTTCAAATGAACAAAATATTTTCTAGAAGCTTGAATTTTGAATTTCAAATCCATGGCATCTGGTGGGCTTACTCTTGACAATTCTACCATCGTAAGACCGCAAACGTTCCAATGGGACAAGTCAAAATGAACATTAGCTTGCTACACACACATCATTAGGCAGAACCACGCACCCCTCCCCTCACGAAAAAAAACAAAACGAGCAGAGAAGTACAAATGCATACCAATGTGCAAATAAACACATAAGAACGAATTTAAACAGCTCTTGAAATACCATCCCAATTATTCTAAGTGTGTTCCAAAGTAACAATATTTTATAGTGCGTAGCGTGCTTAGATATGAAGGCTATTTTTATTCTTCAAATAAGAGAAGTACTACACAGGATAGAGAAACACTTCATTACTAAAGAAATTTCTAGGTATCTGGGCTACGAAACGACATAATGAATGATGCCATTTTGGTTTGAAGCCGAACAGGTGACATTGTTGGAAATGAAAAAGTTTCGAAGCAAAATAATAATAATAATAATAATAATAATAATAATAATAATAATAATAATAATAATAATAATAAACTTGCTGCCACATGCATCCCAATCACACTCACAAATGCATCAACATTCAATAAGAATATATATATGTGTGTGTGTGTGTGTGTGTGTGTGGTAAATGCATGTACAAAAATATGTTTTGTAAAATATATCCCGAGCGCTCACGCATTTTAGATTATATATATATTATATATATATATATATATATATATATATATATATATATATATATATATATATATATATATATAATATATATATATATATATATATATATATATATATATATATATATATATATATATATATATATATATATATATATATATATATATATATATATATATATATATATATATATATATATATATATATATATATATATATATGATATATATAATATAAAAATCTATATATATATATATATATATATATAGTATATATATATATATATATATATATATATATATATATATATATATATATATATATATATATCAACATCGTATAAACGAAACGGCGATTAAACGAAAGAAAAAAGTATCGAGTAAAAATAACTGAAATAATAACAACAGGAGGCGGTGTGGTGTTGTATGGGCCGCTCCACCTCAGCAGGGCGTCCCGATGGGCGTCGCAATGCCGGTGAAAGCTCCCCGAAAGGTAAGTCAATGGTTGAACGGCAATAACAGGTTTTCTCCATAACCTTAGCCAGGCGTATCTGGTTGCCTGCGAGATGAATGGAGTCAACCAATACGATTTATAAGGAGGGTTACTGAACGTTCTGCCGCAGTGCTGGTACTTGCATCTCGAATTTTTCTTCAGCCTCTGTTTTTTATATTTATTTGCTCTCTATGAAACGAATAGACTTCGCCACTCTTCAGTTTATTTACTATAAAATTTGGGTTTTCATTATTACCTATCTATCTATCTAACTATATATCCATAATGCATACATACATACACACACACACACACAATACATATATATATATATATATATAATATATATATATATATATATATATACGAAGCCATTTTCACAAACAATGGGTTGAACACAGATCACTGCTAACTTCATGCATACGTACGCACGTACATACATACGTCTATGTGTATATATATATATATATATATATATATATATATATATATATATATATATAATATATATATAAAGCAGGACAAGAAAGATTCCAACAACGTACAGCTATAAACGTACAAAAAAGAGCGTCTACCCCAATCGAAAGAGGTCCGCTTAACCTCCAGATAAAAAAAAAAAAAGAAAAAAAAAGTGGTCTGATACCACTTGAGAGGTGGAGTATAGGCCGAAGGCAGTTACTTACGCTCTGTCGTGGTATCCGTCGTCTCTTCTGCGTAGCAATATCCCATTCAACAGAGTCTGTTTCCGAAGATAACCGCCCGGATCCCCATAACCCATCATTACATCTCCTAAACACTTACCCTTCTCCTGTCTAGTAAAGTTCCGACCCCTCTTCTCTCGTCTCTCTCACTCTGACAGACAAATTCTTCTATACAAATACCTCCAAGCATTTGTGTTTACAAACGGTGCCAGGTAAAACCAATAATAAAAGATAAACTAAGATACGCGGATAAAAGCGAAAAAATGCTATACAAGTACAAAAAAAAATTAAATAAAAAATAAGTAAAAAAAAAATGAAAGAAGCAGGACTGGATAAAACATGACAGTGAAAAGAAGTTGGAATAACTGGCAGCACGATATAAAGACGGAGCGAGTACCTAAGAGCGCAAAGCTCTAAAAGTGAAATTGGGAGAAAACCCCACAACTGCACTAAAAAGTAACAGCTAGAGCGGCTGGATGGCAGGACAGAATGCCCGAAAGAAAGAGAAAGTAAAAAAAAAAAAAAAATAAAAAAATAAAAAAACGGCTTCAACGGAATATGACAGAGCGAACAATCCGCGCTGACAATCCCTCTCAACACCAATTAACCTCCTTACTTCCCACTGATGAGCTTCTATAAAAATCAAATAAGAAAAAAAATGAAAAGGACAAACTCCTCCATCTTCCAGTGTACCTTCCAAGACAATGCGTTTCACCCACACGAAATATGGCAACATTTTCTCTTCGGGTTTTTCATAGCAGTGTAGTCCAAGTGCTTTTTTAATTATTATTATTATTATATTATTCATACAGAGACTTGATGAAATTATTCTGAAACCGTTTCACAAATGTGAAAACTGTATTCTTCGAAGAATTCTGTTATTAAAAACACAAACTATACCCGTGATGGGAGGGAGAACTAGTTGAAAACTATTATAAAAAAAATCTAAGCACTGATTTTAAGATTACATGCGCATTTTATGACAATTGTTACTTGCAGGATTAATGCTGTTTCCACAGCAATAATTGACTTTTCATGACTAAAGCAGATAGTTTCACTTATAATTAAGTATGAGACAAGAGTGGGTCACAATATGAGCAAGGTATAAACGCAGAAGAGAGAGAGTGTGTGTGTGTGTGTGTGTGTACGCGCGCGTGTGTGTAAAAGATTGCGAGAGACTTGGAATGTCTATGGAAGGGGCAAAAAAAAAAAAGGAGGGGGGGGGGGGATGGGCAGCTCTCCTTTAAAAAGTTAATTGTTTGAAGATGAGTGCAAATGAATCATAAAGGTTTACACTATCGCCCTGAACTATTTTCAAACTGACAGGTTGACAAATGTAGAGATAAGCGAAGTTATATAAAAAAATAAGCTTTGACATAAGAGACAGTTCTGAATGTTTTGAAATGGTTGAATAATGACTGGAAATATACTTGGTCATAATTTGGTAGGACAAAAGTTCAGACATGAGAGTTTAAGCTGGAGCAGCTGCAAGGGTGATCAAGACACACGAGTGTGATGAGGAAGTAAGGAGAGCGCGTACGACGTAACGCAGAAAATGGAGGACAAGTGGGCTAAGGTTAAAGATGGAGCAGGTGGAGGGGTACATGAAATGTAAAATTCCTAGACGGGGTTATGGAGCTATGTCCCCGTGGCTATTCACTGTCTTTATAGGAGGAATGATGTGAGAGCTCAGAATAAAAGGACAATTGACAGTTGTGGGAGATGGATTGTGAAAGTAGTCTGAGCTGGCTGCGGAGACAAGTAAAAGTTTGAAAGTATCTGAATGATGAGAAAGGCAAGAATAAGGTTATAAGGTACATGGAGCAACAATCGTTATTATGTATGATGAAGACTGGAAGCAATACATTTTTGTAGGTGTTTAGTGTTAAATATTTGCAATGACAGTAGGAAGGGAAGATTACAGTTACAGAATTGGTGAAGTAAGAAAGGTACTAAGATTTGGAATAAAAATTGGGATGAAGCCAAGGTTGACATGCAAGATGAGTGTGTTGAACCAACTCTTCCCTGAGGAAGTAAAGTGTGGATATTGGATGAGAATGACAGAAAAAGGGTGAAAGCTACAGAGAAGAATTATCTATATACCATTTTTACCATATTGTCAAAAAATCAAGAAAGCGAAAGTGTGAAAAAAAATTAGTGTAGATGAAAGGAAAGACTCATTTGAGACCAATTGTGGAAAGAATGGCGTGCGATAGGATAGTGTAGCCTACAATTCTTAAGTGTTAGGAGGAAGGAGGAGGAGCAAGAAAGGGATGTGTGGACAGATGAGGTGAAAGCTATTAGAAACGAGGGGCCTCGACATCAAGGAACTAAGGAGTATGTGCAAGATATAGGTGGATGATGCAGTCTGTGTGGGGGGTACAATGTGCTGCTAACAGCCATATAAGGATATGAAGTGACTACTGCTGTGGAAGTTCCTGCCTTCCCTTTCCTCAGAAACCATGCCCAACTTCAAGAAAAGGCTTAAAATTGAAAAAAAATATAGAATGAAAGCAGAGGTTAAATTATTTGGCAACCAATTCAATGGAAAACCTGATCATGGGACAAATCTTCATAATTAGTCTCATTCTGACTATTTCCTGAGGGTGTGGTATGATGCCCAAGGAAATGCCTAGATAGTCAGCCCTTTTCCACTGGTTTCACTATTATTTCGTACCAGCAGTAAAGGCTATCGTGGAGGGTAAGCAAATAACTTTTATGAAATTTAAATTCAGGCACATAATATACACTTTCATAAAAGTTATAAGATATGAGGAGACAGAACATAATGGAAAAACCTTGATGTGAATAGATTTTTCAACTTAATAAAGAACTAAAATTATATATCTTAAAAAAACGACTTAGTCTGCAGCAAACTACTGCTCTCCGTGAACATGATATTTGAAGTTGTGTAGAAAAAAATTTAATAAAACAAATAACCCCAAGGTATGTAACATGGTTTACGAGAGAGGAATAATCCTGATATATCGGATACTGAGAAGAGACTCAATGATTAAGGTGATTAAGTCGATATTTCCAGCCTGCAGGGATAGTATCCCATTTTCTAATATCATTTTTTTAGACAGTGGTCTCCGTTGAAAAACAATATGTAAAAATGTGCCCAAAATACCAATTGCCTCCAACGGTCGAAATGACCCAACCAAATGTACCCTATAATTCAAGTGAACCGAATGTACGATATATACCAAAATGTACTCAGTATACAAAACGCATCTCATTACCAAAATGTACCCAGTGTACAAAATCCACCCAACAGACAATTTTACCAAAAAAAAAAACACATACAATGTTTCCACAATAAATAAATAAATAAATAAATAAATAAATAAATAAATAAATAAATAAATAAATAAAAATGACATGGGTATACAAAATGTACCCAAAAAACAAGCACCCAACAGATAAAATGTTTCCCATAAAAACAAAACGTACCCATGTACCTATTGTACCCAATGAACGGAATGCAGAATACCTGCAGGAAGGGAAGTCAAAGAAGGGTTTTTTTTTCATAGAAAATGATAGCAAAAACTTCTGACTGATGGAAAACTGTCGAGGAAAGAAACAAAATAAGCACTTCATACATTTACAAAGGGTAATATATCAGACAGGGGTGGATGATGTCATCATGCATATTTAACAAAGTGAAATGGTCAATCTCTGTAAATCATGTTTAAAATATCTAAACACTAACGTTGATAGAAATAATAAATTGTCTAAACACTAAAGTTGATAGAAATAATCAATTGAACTCAATTATCGTCAAAATTGCCGGAAGGACAGTATTATGGATCAGACAGATAAATAACCTGAAGACTCGGAGCACTGAGTTTGACTAAGATATGGTAGCCCCACCAAGATATCCTTACAAGACCATGCGTCAAACAAGGGAAGGACAATTTGAGACGAGTGCTAGCTATAAAAAGAAGTCTTGCAACCTGAAGGAGGAAGAAATAATCATTGGAAAAAGCATAAATGGGAGAAAGGTATTGACAAAGTGGGGGGAAAATGAAAGAACAGAACCCTGAAGGGCAACAAACATGGGAAGGGGAGACCAGCAGAAGCTGCAACAGAGCAAATATATTTAAAACAAATAAAAATGAGATTACAGAGAAGATAAAGCCACTAACAGAAATCTGGATAACTGGACCTTACAAAATACTAGGAGTAAATTATAAATGATTCTTCCAAGCCGAGTAAAGAAATGATCATACCTTAAATAAGAAAGAAGGTCTTAATAGCTCTTACCTTCTGAAGCGATAAAGGTTATCCAAGAGGAGAAAACTTCCCTCGAGGTTTTTGAGAAAGTAAGAATCGAGTAGATTCCAACAAAATCTGCGAGAGTAGAGAGTCCTAAAATGTAAGTATATCTTAGTTTTACCAGATCACTGAGCTGATTAGCAGCTCTCCTAGGGCTGGCCCGAAGGATTAGATATTTTAACCTAGCTAGGAAACAATTGGTTATTTAGCAACGGGACCTACAGCTTATTGAGAAATGAATTTCTATCACCAGAAGTAAACTCCTATGATTTCGCGTTGGCAGAGCGGGAAATCGAACCTGGACCCTACTACGGTCGTAGTTTGAAAGGTCAGACATGCACAACCTCGTTCAATCGGAAGAACCAAGTGGTTGGCACTTCAGAAGAGCGTAATTATACAAAGAACAGAAACAGTTTCTGTACGACTCGGTGAACAAAACGTTTTTCATAAATTAATAAATTCATAATCTCCAGAGGGGAAGGAAAGAGGAAAGAATATATAAAAACACAAACAAGCCCGTCAACTTTCGACTTCAAAAAAGACAAAACGATCTTACAAATAAACTTTAATAAGGATATCATATGATGGAAAATCCGGAAAAGACCAAGCATCCAATTAAGTACCGACAACGTTGTTGTAGAAAGTCTGTGAGCATCTTCACATTCAGTCTACTTTCACACAAAGAATCTTCTAAAAGACGGAATCTGTCCCTGACTGAGTTCGCATAGATCAAGGAAAGTAGGTAGTCATTTAGGGCTTAAGTTTACTTTCACTAAAGGAAGACGATTTTCTCAGGAGGAACGAGAGAGAGAGAGAGAGAGAGAGAGAGAGAGAGAGAGAGAGAGAGAGAGATGCTAGATATGAGGAGGTTCAGAAAACTCATAAATAAGAAAGGGAGACAGTAATTACGGAAGAAAGGAGAACTTGCAGGAGCAGCCTTAACAACCGCCGTAAGTTATGGAGGAGAGATTGAATTTCGAGAGAAACATAAACAAACATGAAAACAAACGGTTTTTCACTTTTCATTTTGCTTTGGCGGAATAAAGGACAACTGTCGCTTTTACCTTACATGACGTCATTACAAATCGGTAAATGAAAATGAAACCAAGTTTTATCTAGGGGGTATAGAAAATGATGGCGGAAAGGATAAAAGATGGTAATACAAAAAATTTCAAGTTTAAATGAGAGAGAGAGAGAGAGAGAGAGAGAGAGAGAGAGAGAGAGAGAGAGAGAGAGAGAGAGAGAGATGCTACGAGAAAATTAACTAAACCACCTGAAGGTTTGGTAATTCCCATCCATATCTGCAGGAGGGAAAGGAACGGGTGGGGGGAGGGAGGGTATGAAGACCGTGGGGATGTGGGGGGAGGGATTTGAGGAGAGAAGAGGAGGAGGAGGAGGAGGAGGAGGAGGAGGAGGAGGGCATGAAGAGCAAGAGGACAACCGGAGAAGGGCGCAAGAAAGAGGGACAACCTCTACAGAGGTTTTAAAGGCGGGTGCTCGGTTTCCCGACGACCAGTTGCTCCCTGGAAGCCTCACCATCGTTTTCCTTCGGTCAAGTCTCGAGATTCTGAAGAAATAACACAGGACTTTCTGCTGCTGGGCAACAATTGTGAGTCTTTTCGTGGTTTCAGTTCCAATGTAGACCATATAATTAAGTGTAAGATATGGAAGTGCATTCTCTGAGCAATTATGAGCTCAACTCTACAATGAAATAAACCCAGATATCAACCAAAGACAATTACATGTTTTAAAGACAGTATCTAAATAAGTAGACATAAGAAGGGTAAAATAAAATCATGGATTTATGACGCTTAAAAATGTGCGCAAAGGTCTATATAATTTTTGCATTGCAAGATGTATTTCCGGGTGGCATTTCATAAAAAATGCTTTTAGAACACGGAATAATTCTTTATGGTGGCTGCATAACTAACGTATTATATATATATATATATATATATATATATATATATATTATATATATATATATATATATATATATATATCGACTCTTTCCCACGGCGTTGAGGAACTTTCATTACCCTTAGTGCTCTTCCAACTTATACCGAATTAATTTATTGTTTATTGACAGGAAATTACTCTTACAGATAATTAACTTTTCTCTTCTTCGAACATTTCCTCGTACCAAAGTAACAAGTAAACGAATTACCCTCTGGTTTTTGTGAAAACCCATCGGGGGTGTATGTCTGGAATAATCCCTAATATATACATATACATACATATATATACATATATATATATATATATATATATATATATATATATATATATTAGACCCTTCTTGACAATCACCCCCAATGGGTTTTCACAAAAACCAGAGGGTAATTCGTTTACTTGTTACTTTGGTACGAGGAAATATTCGAAGAAGAGAAAAATTAATTATCTGTAAGAGCAATTTCCTGTCAATAAATTTCTTAGGTATAAGTTGAAATAGCCCGAAGGGTAAGGAAAGTTCCTCAACGCCGTGGGGAAGATCGAATATAAAAGCAAACGAAAGCTACGGTACTTATATACCATAACTACAGGGATTTGCAAATCCTGCTATAATACTGAGAAGTTATAGTTACCGGCAAATTAAACAATAACACAACAAACATAAACACAAGTACCTTGGAGCACGGCGAACATCCAAGATAAGTATGTAACCAAAGTAATTCCAACAAAACAATACACAAACTATGAAAAATAAAAGAACTTCCAAAACAGAAGCTGCACATAATGTTTTTGTGGTTGAATAATGCAATGTTTTATTGAGAAGGCAGGATCACCAATGGAACTTCCTGTTGAGTAAATCCCAGCAGATTATATACATGTAGCACTTAACCGACTTAAAACTCATTCCTTTCCTATTGTGTAACTATGTAAGCATGTATACTGTATGCATGATACATAGGCTACATATAATTTCATTGTATGGGCCTATTTTCAATACAGAGAACCTACAATTCATAAAATCACATTTGCTCTCGGAGACATAATCATTTTCTTTCGGATCAAATATACATTTACATACATATATATATATATATATATATATATATATATATATATATATATGTATGTATGCATGTATTATATATACATATTACAAATAAAGGTTGAAGCCGCGAAGGAAAGTGAAACAATGGAGTAACTACGAGATATACGAGATCTTTCGATTCAACGTCCTATGTCAGTTTGCTAAATAAAGGACGTTGAGTCGAAAGATCTTGCAGCAACTCCATTGTTTCCCTTTCCTTTATATATATATATATATATATATATATATATATATATATATATACACACACACATACATACATATATATATATATATATATATATATATATATATATATATATATATATATATATATATATGCACAATAGATAAAAGGAATAATGCGATTCAAAAGGAAATAACGGTAGTAAATTCTACATCAGCCATTAGCTTTTCCTCTGCATAACTGCCGTGCCATAATTTCTTTATTTATTCATATTCTAAACTGGAATTGGAACTGTTTAACCAAAAACATAATAAACTATTCCAACATATTAAACGGGTGAAATTTTAAATAAAATATTTCAATTGCCATGAATAAATGAATCCTTTTTAGTGCCTCCTGTTGAATATGCAAAAGGAACCTTTGAATCTCAGTTTGATGGAACCTCTCCAATGATAAGTCCTATACAGGTATATTTAAAAGCGATGTTCAAAGCAGCTTTCATTGACATAATCGTGATTCACTCCTGAACGAACATAAAAGCGAAATGAATAAGTTGGTGCCACCACGGGATAGCGCTTGAATACTTGTGTAATAACTCGTGTGTTTATTGATACCATATTCAGTGTAGATGTTT
Organism: Macrobrachium nipponense; assembly: GCF_015104395.2. Taxonomy (NCBI): domain Eukaryota; kingdom Metazoa; phylum Arthropoda; class Malacostraca; order Decapoda; family Palaemonidae; genus Macrobrachium; species Macrobrachium nipponense. Next base: position 32,283,367 of record NC_087202.1, on the reverse strand, counting down.
CTATTCAAATGAATAATGTACATCTGACCATCCTCTGTTATACATTTATGATCGTAATAACTTCAATAACCATATATTTTCATTATCTCCCAGTTTTACAGGACCTAAAAATGAATGTAGCAGTAAAAGTGGCCCAGCCAGCCATACTACTCCTTTTGTTGGTTTGGTCGGGATCAGATTATGCTTCGGCCGAAAAACTGTCCGTAATCCTACCCGGACAAAACACGGAATTCAACATCGGCGACGACCACAAACACGTCGACTTCGACATCAGGTCCAGCGGTGCCTTGGGCCTCAGCATACCTGTACCCCCAAATGGAGGACCGGCTGCGACTCCGAAGTCACCCCAATTGGTGCTGGATGCCCCGCCCGCAGCCGTACCCACCTCTCCCCCGGGCATAAATGGAGGCGGTAGCATCTTCAGGAACAACGGCGGCCTCTTTCCCGACACCAGACCAGCTATAAGTGGTGAGGCTTATTCAGCGCTTTTGCTTTTACGACGCCCTTCCCGCTGCGGCCAATCCTGTGGTGGAGCTTTTCCCATTAGGCGTTACTGCCCTGGGGTGGGAAGCGAAAGAGAGAGAGAGAGAGAGAGATAAGGAAAGGGTGAGCATAGCCCTTAAGCGCATACGTAATTATCTGCAGGTACTATTTATAGACAACACGCTGAGCATTTGAATTCCTAGCTGGGTTCCGACAGGCAGAATAGATTGAGCTTAGGAAGACGAAAGGGAGGAGGAAACCCTTCGTTTTACGAAATGAGAAAAGGGAGATTTCCTCCTCCGTTGTGGAGATAGAAATAGCAAGGCATTTCCTTTCCTCATTGACGCTTCTTCTACTTGAGGCCGAGTGAAAGTAAAAGACTCAAGGTCATGTGCGTATCAATGGCCGGAGAGAGACTGGGGGCAGACCGAGTTCTCACCAGACAGCTTGTCTATCACGCACTCCCTCTAGGATGTCTTTTTTTTGTCGCTATTCAAAAACCCCCTTTTTTTATCCTGTGGTTCAAGGGCATAAATGAAACCACTCATTTCCCAGAGAGAGAGAGAGAGAGAGAGAGAGAGAGAGAGAGAGAGAGAGAGAGAGAGAGAGAGAGAGAGAGAGAGAGCATGAAAAACGATAAAAAAAATCACTGATATTAATTTCTTTCACAAAGCGCAATATAAATTCCATTACATCCGCTAAAAATTAAGGTCAATTAACCCTTGAAAACTCTCTCTCTCTCTCTCTCTAACGCCCCCCCCACACACACACATCTAGTCAGTCAAGTCTAGGCAGCAATTGCTCGTAAATAATCAATTCGCGATATATTCACTCAAGTACCAAGCAGTGAATTATTATTATAATATTTTGCAATCGATTTAACCTAAATTTTCTTAGCAAACAGGATTCACAGAAGAAAACGCATTCTAATTCTAAATTCTAACGAAATCTAAGTATTAAGCACAAGATTTCATTTTTAAATATGGAAAGAGAGATCAATCAACCAACAATATGATACCATGCTTGAAGATACAGTAATGCTCCAATGGTTATAAATAAGGTCTGACGAGAGAGAGAGAGAGAGAGAGAGAGAGAGAGAGAGAGAGAGAGAGAGAGAGAGAGAGTTTCCGTTAACCATCTATTCTTTCTAACAGGTTTATATCAGACTCCTGACCTAGCACCTGTGCCACAACCGTCGATTCAAGACGCCTGCAAAGCCGAAACCGTCATCCTGACATCAACTGCAATAGTGACCTCCACAAGACTCTCAATATCGCAGGTTAGTGATCTGGGGTTCTTTAACAAAAAATTCTTATCTTCTGAATAAATAAAATCATGATGTTCAGAGTCAATGGAATACTCTCCTTAAATGGTCACTGTTCGAAATGCAAAATAAAAGAAAAGGTTGAGACGGGGTCAACTGTCTAATTTGATTTTAATGTTATTTAAAGATGCATGCTTGGTTTAGCTTCTACAATCATACTAGGTAATTTGATAGAGAATCTGAAAATCGCAAGAACTAGAATAAGCGGTGACTATTTTATTTTTACTAAATCACTATGTGTAAGACCCGTACAGTATACCTTATTCATTGCTCTGAAAACTTTCTTGATAATGTATGCCTGGTAAAGCAATGGGGTTAAATGTTTATAAAGTGTCTTAAATTTCCTTTTTCAAAACCCCCTGTAAGCTTAATGCATATCCCTTGAAAAAAGACTGCAACTAACCATGGTCTTAGTAGCTAAGAAAATGCATATTAGGAACAGTGAAACTTGACTCCCTGTATAAAATAAAGCGTAATTCTGTCCGTTTTCTTATCTGGAAGAGGCAAAGGAGTCATTTTCCGATGCATATTTTAAAATAACGGCTGGAAAAACGTATTTTAATCTCTTAAAGTATGCTGAAGTCTCCTTAACTATTGTCCCCAACAACAGCATCGATAAGCCACATCATGTTCTGTGGCTTAATAGAAGGTAAAATTCCTTTTTAGAAATATTCCACACAGCTTCACTAACACTAGAGCCGAAAGATACTTTTATAGGAAGAAAGTTTTTGTTGGGCCCAGACTTATAATTTCACAGGCTATTGACGTCCAAGAGGAAAATGATCTCTGTATGGTTTTAAACTCCTACCCAGAAAAGATATATCTTCAATCAGGATTTCAAGTTAAGAGTGATTCCACGTTTACAAGTAGACTAAGAAATTATTCAAAGGGGATGTGAGTTATACATTTTCGGGCCAAATTTCCCGCCTATTTACGGAGGGAGATTGGATAAAGTAATTCTGCAAGCCAATTCGATCATTTCTATATTACTGAGCCTCTGTGGGCCATTATGGGGCTCACAGAGACTATTTCCTTTTGTTTTCAGAGGTCATAAGAGACTGTTTCAAATGATTCAACGTTCAATATTTTTTACTGATACTTTATATGGTGCAAATTTTTCTCATTTGAGTTCTTTTTACTAATGTGCACAGGTTTCCTTAACAATTAACAGTTCATGAGCAGTATAAATGTAATATGTTTATAAACAGCAAAAACAATTTTCAGTGGGAGCGGATTTTGTTCTGTGAATAAACTTTAAAAGGGACATCTTTTATGTCACAGTTATTTTTGGAATAATTTGACGAACATTTCTACGAAGTAAAAATTCCTAAATTCATTTCAGCCTGTCCTTGGTAAGAGGAAAATCAGAGACACTCATTTCGCTGTTAGGCGTACGTCAATTAGGTGCTTTCAGTAAATACTTTCAATTTGTTCCCTCTATCCATCTATCTATCCAAATGAATGCTATGCATTTGGGCGTCGGTGGTGAGAACCCATCTGGGGAAAATACACAGACACAAACACACACACACATATATATAATATATATATATATATATATATATATATATATATATATATATATTACTTTTTACAGGGGTTGTCACCACCAACGCCTGAATACCAGATACATTACCTACTCAGTCATTAGGATAACAAAGGCACAATGGGTTTCAATGGGGAAGAGGTTAGGTAGCCATTCATCACCAAGCGTCCACACAACTTCACTCTGTATATATATATATATATATATATATATATATATATATATATATATATATTATATGTATTACTCGTATTTGGCTTCAATAAGACGGGATGGTTTAGATTTCAGATTCTTTCATTTACATAGTACAAGCTCTCAAAACATTCCGTCTCATAGAAGCCTAATACAATATATATATATATATATATATATATATATATATATATATATATATATATATATGTATATATATAGTAAACAAGACAAACCAGAATTAACTCTCATGGAAGGATCAGAATTACAGTATAGTTTCCAGAAAAATCCATTATACCTCAACTGACATAAACAATGGATAAAATACCTGGCGACTGTTCAACTGTGGTGGGCTGAATTAGTGGAAAATGACATGATGCCTACGGCCTCATTACCAAAAGAACTTCTAAAGCTACTACTCTGAGGGGAAGCAGTTTTGTTGAAATAACAATGCAAATTGGAATGGAATGGAATATAGAGTTTAGGTCAAGTTATAGCACTGGTCCCTAGAAGTAAATTAGCACTGGAGAGTGGAAAGGTTTGAAAGGTGCAACAAGAGGAAAACTTCACAGTTGCACTATGAAATCATTGTTAAAAGAAGGGGGATAGCACGATGGATGAAGGATAACATGATGGTACAGTCAAAGGAATGAAAGGGGTTGCAACTAGGGGCGAAAGGGACGCTGCAAGACCCTTTAGTAATGCAAACTAAACGCCATTGAGTAATAAGATGAAAACGAGATTGTATACCTTAGAATATCCCAAATTCTCTTTATTATTACTCAAAATAATTTCCCAATATATATTCATTTATCTCTGAATGAAACAGGTGGTTGTTCCCACGACAATAGTACAAGACCGTGTTGTCACTTCTACAGACATCAGATACCAAAGCGTTTACAGGACGAACTATGTCACCGTGCAAGCCCCACCACAGGTCAGTACATAAAGCGAAGTTTTCAAGTGTGTTTGTGAAGTTATCTTCTAAAATGTGTTTATGAGTAAAGTATGAACGCAGAAAAGAATAAAGGAAGTCTCTCTTGTGTTGTGACTGGACAACTATAACAGTAAACCGTGTGCAAATGTACATCTTTACACAAATACTTTTACTTTTACACCTTAAACGCAGAGAGAGAGAGAGAGAGAGAGAGAGAGAGAGAGAGAGAGAGAGAGAGAGAGAGAGAGAGAGAGAGAGAGAATTTATACATCCTTTAGGGATATATCCTTGTTAAAGAATGCAAATCTTTTATGATTTTGGTGTTATGTAAAATCCAAAGGCCACAAGGCCAAAGTAGCTTAAAACGTAAATTTTTGAAAAATGCTGATACTTTCTCTAGGCAGCAAGAAAAATTTATTAATAATGCAAATCTTTTTGCCTGAGAGAGAGAGAGAGAGAGAGAGAGAGAGAGAGAGAGAGAGAGAGAGAGAGAGAGAGAGAGAGAGAGAGAGTTTACTTCAGCTCCATAAACTCAAACCGAGCAAAATCATCCGGCAGCTGAAAATCAGAAATCATGTCTTCCCAAAATTTTTTTCTTCCACAGACTAGAGTGGAAACCACAACTCTGACGTCAGAGGTTGTACGATCTGAAACAGTATTCAGGACATCAACAAGAGTTCAGCAGCAATACTTTACAACCACCGATGTCCAAGTTCGTACTCAGGTAAGGCGGAGAGGAAATGATTTAAGACAAATAATATCCAATTATGATACCAAGGTAATGTGATCCATGAACGCATATATACATCACTTAGTGGTATATATATATATATATAATATTCCAGTGTTATAAGGTTACATTGTTTGACAAAACTTGAAAGGTCTGACCGAAATATTTTTTTTTACTTTTACCACTAAGTGAATAATAATAATAATAATAATAATAATAATAATAATAATAATAATAATAATAAACTGCCGCCTGCGTATGAAATTCAACTATTCACGTGAGGGTTCTACGAATATAGGTCTACTGAGCAGTCTTAATTTCCTCGGTTACCAGTCTATCTGCTGGGCCTTCATTGTTTTCCATACAGTATAGTCCTTAACTACGTATACTTGCACCGTCTAGTGGGTGCCATTTTGCTGGTGAAACTTATTTTAAAAACTTATTCAACCCCCAAAATACATATTCAACTTCTTCACTGTTGTAATTATCACATGGAATATGCCTAAGAATCCACTGACTTGAAAAGCTAAATTTCCAAGAGTAAAACTCTATAAGTGATAAAGAAACCACCAAAAATTTACATAAAAACATGCAAAGTACGTAAATAGACAAGAGGAATTTTACTAACGTTCGAAGAGATCCATTAGAATTATTACCTGTGTAATTCAATTGTATCTTATAAATCACGTCCAGTTAGAAATAATTACACAATGTATAAAGGTACATAAATACAAGTCTTTAAACATATACGCGTACGGGCATTGTAAATACACAGTCTAGCCAATATCTGCAGTGCTTCTCTAGCATATTATACTTCCTGTAATATTTGCAGAGCATGGGGAATAGTAAAATGTTGCTATGAAAAGCAGTTCAGATTATGTTAAATATATTAGTCCTATAAAGATAGGCTATTAACTACCAGACATCTTACTTAAAATGTTCATCCTGACAGGTCGTGACTTCTCAAGTGGTCGAACCAACTTACATCACAGTGACTTCAACGCAGATTCAGTACCAACCAAACACCTGCGAGGCTACCACAAGTACCTCCACCTATGCCGGCTACTCATACCCTACCCCGGGAGGCTCCGAGGCCAATTACGAGAGCAGCTACGGGACAGGTTCGTATGGCAGCAGCTACTACGGCAACGGCGGTGGCTCCAGCAGCTACGGCAATGGAGGAGGATACTGGCTAGGTTACCAAGGAAACGGATACTACGGTGATTCCTACAAGAGACCTACCAGGCAAAGGACCAGGAACAAAGGGATCTTCGGAAAGTGGTTCTAAAAAAATAAACAAAAACAAAAAAATTCTAGCAGAGAAAACTACCTCCTTCTAGATTTTATGATGACCGCCAGAATTGGCAAAATATACATATTCTGCACTATTGTGGTGGAAACAGGAATAATCAACAGAAAGATACAAACTTGAGAGTAATAACATATACACACCTATTCTCTCTCTCTCTCTCTCTCTCTCTCTCTCTCTATCTCTGTTCTCTCTCTCCTCCTCTCTCTCTCTCTCTCTCCTCTCTCTTCTCTCTATATATATATATATATATATATATAATTTTCTCCTCTTTAATGGCATTGCGTATTACCTAGATGGCTCATATTTACTAGTGAATTTTCTTGACTACAGTTCCTCTTTCTGACCTTTCCTTTAAACGGAAATAAGACACCAAATACAGTAGGAAGTCCCTATGTGAATTAACATGGATGTCTTCTAAAACCCCACCTTTATGTTTTGTTGTATTATTGTTGACTGAAAATAAAAGATCCAATTTTTCTAAAGCAGCATTTTCATTGTTAGTGTTACTTGATCTCCTAGTTATGTGCATCTTCATAGAAAATATAAATCTTTGTGGCTGAAAACTTACGGACATTATACTTTCGAATTCAAGCCATATAAAATATCGAATTATAAGCATGCTGCCACAGGGCAGAAGAGGCATGGCTTTGTATTTAATACAATAATGTGTGAAAAAACACATTCCTTACTTCCACACGTGCCTTACATAATAAATAAATAAATACATAAAAGGCAGAAAACCTCCAATTTTAGAACGCAATTTCGTTCACCATTTAATCAAATGTCGCTCAGAGAATATACATGAAAGCCCAAAATCTTTATATCAGTGAGTTTTTTTTTTTTCGAACATAATCGAAAAATTAGACAAGAGAGGCGAGAGTTTCAAACATTGATCTGCTCACTTCCTGGAATTGACAGTTGAAAACCGACGCATGCGCAATCGGATATTGACTGCTAACAACTGAAGAGGAATGATGACAGCAAGATTTTATATACATATATATATATATATATATATATATATATATATATATATATATATATATATAGCCTATATGTATGTATATATATATATATATATATATATATATATATATATATATATATACATACATACATACCCACGCATATACACAGGAGTCCAAAGCAAACGACAGTCAGCAGTACTATTAGGCATTTATTACTAGAAACGTTTCGTGTTACTTAAACACATCATCGGTTTGTAATAAATAAAATACAAAATAAATTACCAATTCAAAATACAGGTTAAATTAACGAAATTAGAGTCTTAACAACAATACAAAAGAAGGAAAAGTAATAAATAACCCGATCTTAAGAAAGGGAAAGACGAAGTGAGACCACACATTCACGCATGCCCAGAAAACACTTGAGCCAAGTGCAAAGGAAAAGACACACTGGCGTGTAGGAAGGGTGAACAACGTTTAATGAACAAAGACTCAGGGGTCGTTAAGTAGGAACACTGTTTGGTAGTTCCAATAATGGAAAAAAAATTTTTTTATCAATACTGGTCTGGCATTTAGCGGCATGATTTCTAATGCTAGAAAATTCAAGATTAGCAATACGTAAGCCATATAAGTTCTGGCTCACGTATTGCTGATCTTGAATTTTCTAGCATTAGAAATCATACACCGTTATGTTTAAATAACACGAAACGTTTCTAATAATAAATACCTAATAGTACTGATGACTATCGTTTGCTATATATGTATGTGTATGTATGTGTGTATATATATATATTATTATATGATATATATATATATATTATATATATATATATATATATATATTAATATATATATAGAGAGAGAGAGAGAGAGAGAGAGAGAGAGAGAGAGAGAGAGAGAGAGAGAGAGAGAGAGAGAACGTTCGTGTACACACACACACACACACATATATATATATATATATATATATATATATATATATATAATGAGAGAGAGAGAGAGAGAGAGAGAGAGAGAGAGAGAGAGAGAGAGAGAGAGAGAGAGAGTTTTGTTTAAAAATAGGTTGATTATATGCCAGCACGGGCTCTTGTTCATAGACCAGTTCGTAAGACTTACTATGACGATATGCCAGTAATAAAGTTGGTGGGGATTAATTGTTATGTTGATGTGAAAGTCATAACGACGAGTCTCCACTGTTTGACATTTTTATGGATCCGGCGATGCATAAGCTGGAAAAAATTAAAAAATTTTCTGGAGAAATTTTAAGAAATTCTGAAAAACAGAAAGAAAAATGTGAGAGGAAGTGAATATAAACTGAAGAGTGGGTTCTGTCGGTACGGACTCCGAAATTCTCCCAGCAAGAGGAAGTAGCAGCTCAGCTGGAGGTGGAACTGCGGGACATGGGAGAAGATGAGTACACGAATCCGAGGACTGGAAAGTGAATTCAGCCACTGTAAGGCTGAGAAGGAAAAAGCCTCCAGTTCAACGTTCGAGAACTGCAGAAGCAAATTGGGAAACTGTCGGGAAATAATGGCTCGCTCCAAAGTCAGCAACAAGAGAAAGAAATGAAGCTCAGTAAGCGGGATGATTTACGGCAAGCGAAAGACCGCCTCCTGGAAAAGGAAAAGATGGAGAGGTTGGCCAGCAGTATGGACGAGTATCTTCTTCTTTTGGAGGACGAGCGGCGAAATCTGTAGGCGAAGAATAGAATGTTGTTCCACTACTTCAATAACCTCCAGATGACGAAAAACTACAGGAAAGAGTTGCAGTTCTTACTAGGTAGCACGAGACAGTAGCAGTCTGCCTCGATCGAACGGAAAGGAAATTAGAGTGAATCTCTGATATTATATGCCCCTATGTAATCTCGTATCAAATGTTTGTTAAAAGTAAACTACCACTGGAATTTGCCTTATTATGTGCTAGAAATAGAAAAAAAAATATGGCGGGAAATTTTTTTTGGCAACTGCAGACTGTCGGAAAAATTACCAAATCTAAGGTGGTCGCCACAATATTAGAAAATATTCTTTTTGACCTAATCACTGGAACCAGAGCAGAGAAAAACAAGCTTAAAATGTTGTTTTATATGTTCGTTTACATGAGGAATTTGTTTTAGGTTTTTGTACTATTGACTGTACTGTATGTCCAGCGCTAGATGCATTGCAATTTGCTATTTAATTTTGCTAATGGAACTAATGTTATGTATTAATGTTTTTTTTATCTTCACAGGAACCCTGAAGGACCATGAAGTAGAGGAGCCATTTTGAAGAACCATATCGTCTAGTCCAAAGAATACTGATCACACTATGGAAGATCCTCCACCTGAAAAGAGGTCTAAAACAGATTTTGGACTTCATTTCATATGCAAAACAAAGGGGACATGGGACAATAAAAACTACGATACTAAAAACCCATCAATTCAAGCCACTGACAAACTGATCACATCCAGTGAACGTTGTAGGTAGGGTGAATCCGAATTCAAGTCCCTAAACAGTCGACTACAGCGCGCCTAAGCCAGTGAACTCTTAAAAAATTGTATTTATCATACATATTGCTACAAAATTGTCACCCATAAACATTATGCCGATAGTGCAAGAGTTAGATTTGAAAACTGATTAAGTTCCGGAAATACTACAACTGCATGCAAGAAAAAGAAGACGACCTTCTGCCTGTGATTCAACAACGGCTGCGTGTAGTACAGCTTCCTAGAGGAATGTCCGAGAACATTTCTACCAAAAAGATAGAGAGTTAACTTCGTGATATATCATCTAAAAATATGGGGACTCGCTTAAAAGACACTGGTCTAGACTCAAGTAATGATATACTACGTGTCAGGTTAAGCAATCTTGTGTGCTCGTCTGATCCATCACATGCAGTTGCTGAGGATATGAATTATCATTTGCCATTCTAGTTAAGGCTGCTAAAGACATTCAGAAACTAAGCAACCAAAAACCGGCTCTGTTAAATTTGGCCAGCTCTTATCAGACATTCAGATCCTTGACATGGTTGAAACCGAGCTAAATAATGACAGTAAGGATGTTGTATTGAATATGAATGATGTTCACCAAATGTACTTTCAGCTGCTTAAGGAGATTGTGCACCCAATACCAGAAAAATCCTCGATGCAGACCAAATCTTGAACATTTCATCCTAGAAAATATCAAAGAGGTTAATTTCACCAGACCTCCAGATAAAACTAAACCAACTAAACCTGAAAAAATTCTTTCAAACAGAAGGAAAGATTATCTGACAGCTTGGCAGTAAGTGAAGATGATCTAAGTCGGATATGAGAGTGCTTTTGAAAACAGCCAAGACACTGATCAGAAAACATATTGCAACCTCCTGTCCATGGAAGTTTCATGGAACATTTACTGATTATGAACCACCTACATTGTTCAATACATTTTGTAAGTATGCTGTTCATGGTATAGGAAGAATCAAATCTACAGTCAATAAAAGTGCAAGTGTACTGGCACAACACGGTGGGGGCTTACAGGTCTGATAGACAGGTGTCGTTCAAAACCAAGAATAATGATGGAGCTTTTCGACAACACTGACTCTCCACTCAGTGTTGGCCTAGCACAGTTATGGATGAAAAATTATCAAAGGACATATTGGAACGAGATAAGATTGGATAATGCATGTTTATGGAGTTTTTGACTGAGCGCCAGACATAAGGACAAACTTGTGTATGTGGGATAAAATGACAAAGAAGCTAAAAAATTTCAAAACCACAAAAGCCACAATAGAAGTGAATTAAGATGGAAAGCTAGTAATGATCAAAGTTGAGCGTGGACTATTGCAGTGACTCGTCATCTCAAGAAGTCGACCACAACTTGATCTGAGGGAATGCATTGTCATTATGAATTTGACATAGTCCCATGATCGTTATTCATCAGATGGAGCAATCTTGTTAGCATAAGGGAAAGCAAAATTATTACACCATCTTGAGCTGCTAGCCAATAATGAACAATTGATCACTCACATTCCAGCCAAAAGATCCTACACAACTGATACATCTGACAATGAAAATGTTCAAGAGATGGAAGCAGCCGAAGTCATGCCCAAGACATACTAGAATGTGATGGTACCTTGCCAAAGTATAAGTTATTATAATCAATGTCATGGCCCTTGTGAATGCAATACCCAAGACTGACCATATCAACACATGCTGTGATTTTGTTCAAGTATTTCTTGACCATCTCAGCAACATAGCCAACAATTCTGAAGAAGTGACGTTAGTATTCGACAGGTATCTCGACACTTCCCTCAAAGAATAATTGAGGAGAAAACGAACGAAGGGGAGATCTACATATTACCATGTCAAGGACACTACTTTATTTGAGAATAATGCTTTGAAGGATTTCCTTTCAAATATCAAGACAAAAGCAGAACTTACGATTTATCTAGCTGCAAAGTGTACGGACAGATCGTAGCAAGAGTCAAATAAACCAACTGAAGAATTTCATGGTTACATCAAGGACAAAGACTACCCTTCTCACACACAACCACGAAGAGGCCGACACCTTACTTTTGCTACATTGTATTTCAAGTAACAAAAATACAAAGGTTGTCATTGCTTCTCCAGACAGTGATGTTTTCCTTCTCATGGCCCAAATGTACTCAAACTTACCCAGTGATATAAGCTTCCTTACGGGGAAGGGAAGCATGAGAAGAAAAATACTGGTCAAACCAGTTTATGAAAAGTTAGGAGAAAGACCCCTCAGCGTTATTAGGCTTTCATTCTCTAACAGGATCAGACATGTCTGAACGGTTTGCTGGGAGAACCAAAGAATGGTAATCCTAAGCGTTCTTGGCGTGTGATGATGTCTTACTTAATGCTTTAGAATCTTTAGGATACCTAGACCTGGAATAAGAGGTATACGACTGGTTGGAACAATTTGTCAACAATTGTACCAGTCCAGTGTGTACACTAATGTGACGGATCTTCACTAACAACCGGGTCACTAACACTGCATATTCAACGGGCACATTATATAGCAATAACGTGCAGAAAGGCTGGCAAAAGCCATCCATGTCTCTCATCCTTGTTGAATACGGGGGCATCTAAGCATTATAGTATTCCAGTAAAAGATGTTTGAATCTCTCAAGCCCCTGCTGCTGTGATGAACTTGGTAAAGTGTGGATGTAAACGTGGATGCAAGGGGAAATGTAGTTGTTTGAATAACAATACGTATTGCACGCACATAAATGTTTAGCTGTCTAAACTTCAAGTGCAGCAACCAAACTAATTTATATATTATAAATGTAGTACCGGAAGACTTGGACAAGGAAGGATGATTTTGAGAAAATGTATATATACGAACTACCTATAAGAAACACAGATGAGGATGGATGACTTAATGAGAAAACGCTCAAATATGATATATACCATTTGCTTATTAAGATTTTTAATGTTATAAGGACATACTTTGCTGTTTTTAATTATGTTCCACTAAATGTATGACAAATTGCTACATTTTTTAAACGTTTTATAGGTGCCATTTTATTTCCATTAAATTCTATTGAGCTATAGATGTAAAAAAATAGAAGTAAAAAATCAGATTTCTAGGGTATTAAAAGGTCTATAAAGACTTCTCATTTATGTTTTCATCTTAACTGGGTGAAAAAATAATGAATAAATGCAATATTTCTTGCCTTCCATGGCGGCCATCTTGGATATCGTCAATTTACCCACCGAGTGAAGTTGAGAAAATTCCCACCCTATTTTTCCTTAATCATAATCATTATATAAAGCAAAATCAAGTTGTAAATAATTTTTAACAAAGTTTTGACACAAAACCTAATTCTCCTACATAAGGCCTTACACTACACAAACAAATCCATTTGCTGATTATTTTGTTTCATATGTAAATACTATTCATATCTTGTTAATATTTTTCATTCAAGGAAAAGGATGTGATACTATGTAAAAGCAAAACGCTAAGTTCACTTAAGTCAAGAAATGCAACAATGACTTGCATATAACCTTAGTTAAATGATGCTCAGAGACAAAGAAGGCACTTGTTTTTGTATTTTATTACATCCTTTTCCTTTAATTTACAATGAAAAATATTATTTTTTTCACCTTTGGTAATGTGTGCTGCACAAACCATGTGGTAATATATTCTATTATAAATGTACGTGTATATATGTATGTATATATACATGTATATATAGCTATAAACAAAATTATAATAGCATTACCACATGATTTGTGTAGCACCAATGTGAAAAAATAAGTTTTGGATTTAAATTAAGTTGAAGGTTCACTTTAAACAGTTACAGTATCCAATGAACCTACATCAATTATAAAGAAAAAACACAAACTGTAAGACCCCATGAATTGTGAAAGCCCCAAGATGTAGACTTTTTATTATTGTTAAATCTTACAAACACTTGCAATTCTAGGCCTGACAACTCGTCACATTTTAACTTAAGAGTGAGTTCAAGTGGGTAAAGGTTTGTGTATAAGCCTGCCTCTTTCCTTCCAACATTGATTCATATACCTCCGTGTGCTTCCACTTCCATCCATGACCAGCTCTCACCTTGACAAGATTCTCAAGGATTTTATGAAACACTACGCTATTTATTAACCATCCTTTACCTGAGTGGAACATTTCCATGCCTGAGGTTTAAAGAGCACCAGATCTACCACTACCTAAGCAGCAACAATGATTGGGCAAGCCCACGAAAAGTCAATGAATGTCTAGTATCTACATAGGCCTACCTAGTTAGGCTATTGAGCATACACGTTTTTTCATCTAGTCTAATCGCATCCATCCATTATGCCTAATAACACATACAGGCATTAACTATAGTAGGTACCTACGGTTTATACTCAGCCATACTATAAAATTACCTAAGCCTACTTTATAAGCTACTGGTACCGAACCTGGTAACGGACCGGACCACAGATGATAGTACTTACTACATAGCCTAGGATAGCCTACATTGAATAAGATCGTTGATTCCGGTTACGAGAACCTTCCAGATTTACTGGAAGTGGAACCTGGCCTTAACCACGTAAACAGGAAACAAACACAAATGCAATCGTACCTTGAAATCCAAAACAAAAGCCGAAAACGTATCTTGATCGAATCGTCATCACTGCTAGGTAAGCCAGGCGCTGAAAAATATGGCAGACAAAGTTTTCTCTCGAATTGTGAAGGAAACTTCTTTCAAGGGAACGTTTGCACTATTAGGTAGATATGATTCGTGTAAGAAATCCATACGCGCACTCAATTCGTTACACAAATTTCGTAACGGAGCAAGCTGATAATAGTGCAACCGAGAGAGACGTACATGTTTTTCACCAACGATGCACATAAACATGATTGAAGTTTACTCAATCAATGGCAATGAGAGAAGTACGACTACGACTGTACGATTAATACCAACCTTAAAAACTTTACAAAACTAATCTTTTTATATTTTTTAGTTTTTATTTGACTTTTTGTCATTAAAGTATTAATGAATTTAAGATTAAACGTAAATATACAACTACTGGTAATTTATTGTATAGTAGGTACCGCCTCTCTGTTCTTCCAGATAGACGAAAGGTTGGTGTTCCTATGTCGACAGTTCCCGAATTTAATCTTTGTTGCTTGTAATTGTGGTGCGTGCCAGTAAACTGTTTCTCGATCGTAGTTCTCATCTAAGGGTGATGTATGCATTATCGTAACGTATAATTGCAAGCGTTAAATGTTTCTATACCTAGTGGAAAATATTCCCAAAACTCTCACTGTCAGAAGAAATCTCGCAGAAGCTACTTAAGGTAAGGCGTTTTTCTGGGTATGCCTACTACCTACTATGAGATTCAGGGTCTCTGTAACACGGTTTTTTGGACTTTGCTCCTTGTCAAAGCATTGGGTGTAGCTGAAAGTTGACATATGTATATTTTACAACCACACACAAATTTTGTCAGCATTATCAATAACCTAAACCTGATAGTTTTGATTTTTATAGAGTAAAAATGATCTAGCCGACGCCATGGCCAATGATTACGAGCCAAGAGTCGAAAAACATTCATTACGTAGCAAGGTAAACAAACACTTTTTGACTAAATGTTGCCCCGCCCATCCACCAGACAGAAATGCCATCGGCTCTGAAACCCAAAGACTTTATGAATGGCGGAAGGATACATAGATGTGGGTGGGGTATCAGTGCTAGCGTAGTAATACTACTGTAGCAGTAGTGCCGCAACAGTATAGCAGTAATATACATGAATTAAACGTTTAGGCCAACTGCTGGGATCCTTGAGGATCATTTAGCACTTCTTACAACTACTAGAGAAATTAGTTTTTATAGCCAGAAGTTAAATTTTCTAATCCAACAATGCCCATGGTAGCCTCCAGTGTTATCCTGAATTATAACGAGGCGAAAGTGGGTGGAGCCTCATGAAGTCACCATTCTGACGATAATTATTGGTGAAGGTTTAAAGCCAATATACGGTACCGGCTATTTTTTTTCAGTAAATAGGTAGATAGCCAATAAATAAAAATTGCTTGACATTGGACATAGCAGTTATCAAATCAAGCTTGTCTACTATGTTTTTGGTAATTACCAACTATTCCCTACATCTTGTCAATCTGATTGTGACCTATAAAGTAGACTGTAATTTCTTTGGAAACTTATTTTGGGAGTTAGACTTATAATCGAAGTGTTTTTGTATTTATTAACATATTTTGTTGGTTTGTTCATTATGACAATTATCAGTGGGGAGGTTCCAGAGTTCATAAAGGTGTACTGCTTTGCTTGTATTTAAATTTGTATGTCATTGTTGCCAGAGGTTTAGCCTTCGTTACGTATAGCCAATCATCCATCAAGAAAGAGGGAAGAAATGATGTCATAAGTTACGTAACGAGTGCGTTCGAAACCTTTTCGCTGAGTAAGTTGGCCCGTCTTCAAAAAAGGTCACTTTTACATTATAAGTACCAAATTTATTCAACCTACGTAGTGCAGAATACACTCAAAATTTATGTGTTGATATAATATGTATTCAGAATAAGTGTTATATTTATGAAATGCATATATAAAAAGTTATTGCGAAAAAACCGTGTTACAGAGGCCCTGAATCTCATAGTAGGTACTGAGTTGTAGTGGCTTAGGACGCCCGGTAAAAATAGTGTGAGAGGTGGACAAAGAAGCAGGTAGAAGTGTACTGATTTTTATTACAGTCAAGGGAAATATAAATATACAGCATGCGGACGGAAATGTGGTCACCGACCCGCGAGAGAGTAAAAGTGGGTCGGCGAGACCCGATTTGTGTTTCTTGAGAGACATAAAATACAAAATATAAAAGTACACAATATGTGGTTATACAAGCTTTATACACTGACGGAAAGCCCGCTGAATGCTCTCTCAGGGGGAAGTAAGAACAACGCGAATGATGAATTATATACAGAGAAAATTATGAATAAGCGTTGTCCTTACAAATACTCCCCCCCTAAGACAATAATTAGGTATGATTGTTGGCTGACTTCTTTGTACTTCGGGTAGTCACTCGCGGAAGCGAGCTGGACGGCGGAGGCGCCCTCGGGTGCGTGATATTAGTTGCCGTGGTAGATCCTCGGGGGTTTCCGGGGACGGGATGCCTCCCCTGAGGTGATCCTCGGGGGGTTCGACCGTCTTTCGAGGGTGGCCGCGGCTACGGCTAGGAGGTTTGGCGATCGAAGGAGTCGCTTTTTTCCGAGGAAGATTGAGGCGCCCTGTGGAATCCGCGTCTGCGAGGTCCTCGTCCATGATGAAGGCTGGTTTCAGGCGATCGATTGTGACCCAGTCCTCGCGACCGTTGATGGATAAGAGATTATGCCTTGTCAGTGCGTCGTAGGACGCGGAAGGGACCGCGGTAGGGTCTCGTTAGAGGCGGGCGGCGGGCGTCGTCCCTGACGAAGACGTGCTTGCACGATGATAGGGCCTTCGGGAGGAAACGTTTGGTTCTGTCGGAGAAGGTTTTGACGCAGGGCGTGAACTTCCCGGCGGATTCCCGAAGCCTGGCGATGGAGACGTCAGCGTCGTCGGCATTGGTCGGGAAGAACTCGCCAGGGACTGTTAATGGCTCCCCGTATACCTTCTCCGCGGGTGATGCCTCGCCGTTTCCCGCCGCGGGGCAGTCCTGAGACCGAGGAGGACCCACGGTAGTTGGCTCTTCCAATTTTCGTCGGTGCAGCGCGCCATCAGGGAAGCCTTGATCGAACGGTGGACTCTCTCCACCATGCCGTTAGCTGCTGGGTTGTAGGCGAGTGGTGGCATGTAGCGACGTTTCCATTAGGCGGGCCAGGGCAGTCCACAACTCCGACAGGAAAACTGGTCCGCGGTCTGTCGTAATTTCGTCTGGCACTCCGAATCGACTGATCCAGCTGGCAAGGAGTGCTTCGGCACATGCTTTCGTGGTCGCCTCCGACATCGGCGTTGCCTCGGGCCATCTGGTGGAGCGATCGATTACCGTCAGGAGGTACCTGGCGCCTTCCGACGGGGGCAGGGGGCCAACGACGTCTATGTGGATGTGGCCGAATCTTCGTTCTGCTGCGGAAATTTCCCCACGCCTGATTCCGTGTGCCGACTGATTTTGCTAGTTTGGCAAGGCACGCAGGTCCTGGCCCACTCGAGGGAGTCCTTCCGAATTCCATGCCAGACGAACTTCTCCGTCAGGAGGCGCACCGTCGTCCGGCCCGAGGGGTGCGAGAGTCCGTGTATGACGTCGAACACGGCTTTCCTTCGGGAGGCTGGGATCAGCGGGCGCGGGCGGCCCGGGTGCTGATGTCGCAGAGGAGCGTCATGCCTGCGGGTCCGAAGGGCACGTCTTCCCACTTGAGGGCGGTGATAGCAGTGCGGTATGCGGCAGTCTCCGGGTCGGCAGCCTGTTCCCGGGCGAGGTCTTCGTAGTCGACCCCGAGACGCACGGCGTTGATTTCTATCCTCGATAGGGCGTCTGCCACGGGGTTCTTCTCGCCAGGCACGTACTGGATGGTGCAACCGAACTCTGCGATGGCTGCTAGGTGCCTCTGTTGTCTCGCTGACCAAGCGTCGCCCGCCTTGGTGAAGGCGTGTACCAAAGGGAGGTGGTCCGTCCTGATCGTAAAGGGGGAGCCCTCGAGGAGGTAGCGGAAATGTCGCACTGCTTGGTACACTGCCAGGAGTTCGCGGTCGAACGTGCTGTACCTCGTCTCGGCGGCTGATAGTTTTTTGCTGTAGAAGGCGAGTGGCTGGGGCTCGCCCTGGACCATCTGCTCGAGGACAGCCCCGCAGGCGACGTTGCTGGCGTCGGTGGTGAGGTGTAAAGGTGCAGCAGGGTCTTGGTGGCATAATGTCGCCGCTCTGGCGAGGGCCCTCTTGTCTCGTTGAAAGCCTTCTCTTGTTCGGCCTCCCACGTTAGGGCCTTTGGTTTCCCCTTCAGGACCTGTGTTAGAGGAGACATGGTGCGGGCGGCGGCGGGGATGAATCGGCGGTAGTAATTGACCATTCCGATGAACTCCTGCAGGGACTTGACCGTGGTTGGTGTTGGGAACTTCTGCACCACGCCTACCTTCGAGGCCATGGGGCGCACGCCCGTCGCGGAGATCTCGTGTCCGAGGAAGTCCACCTTCTCGGCGCCGAAGGTGCATTTGTCGAAACGGACGACCAGCCCGTTTTCCTGCAGGCACTTCAGGACCGCTCGGACGTGATGTAGGTGCTCCTCCAAGGACCTGGAAAAAATCAAGATATCGTCGACGTAGCAGACGCAGAAGGGCAGGTCCCCCAGGATGCTGTCCATCAGGCGCTGGAAGGTGGCCCCTGCATTCCTCAGGCCGAAGGTTGAGTAATGGAAGACGACGGAGCCAAAAGGCGTGATGATGGCAGTCTTGGGGACATCCTCGGGGTGCACTGGAACCTGGAAATAGGATTTTAAGAGGTCCATTTTTGTGAAGACCTTCGCCCCATGAAGGGCCCCTGTCAAACAAATCCTGCATGTTTGGCAAGGGGTATTGGTCGGGGATTGTAGCGAGGTTGAGTCTTCTGTAGTCTCCGCAGGGCCTCCAGGTGCCGTCAGGTTTCTGTACCATGTGCAGGGGCGACGCCCAAGGGCTCGATGCTTTCTTGCAGATGCCCATTCGTTCCATCTCCGAGAACGCCTGCTTCGCCTCCTGGAGGCGGCCTGGAGGGAGTCGTCGGAACTTCGCGTGTGTCGGGGGGCCTGTGGTGGTTATGTGGTGGAATATCCCGTGCTTGGGCGGCGTCCCTGCCGCCTGACGAAGTTCCGGCTTGAAGACTTCGGGGAACTCCTGCAGGAGGTTGCCGTATTTGTGGGGGGCGATGGTACAAATTGTAGGGGCGCCCGGGCCTGCTGCCAGTGGAAGGGAAAGGCATGTCCCCGTGTCGAGGAGGCGTTTGCGGCCCACGTCCACCAGGAGGCCGTTCTGCGCCAGGAAATCTGCCCCCAGTAGCGGGATCCTGACGTCCGCGATTGTGAATTCCCAGACGTAGTTTCGCCCCAAGATGGATATCTCGAGGGGCTTCGTGCCGTAGGAACGGATGGGGGTCCCGTTTGCGGCGACGAGGGAGGTTGTTTTGTCGGGCTCGCGGCGGCTACAGGTCTTTTCCTGACGGCAGGAATATCGAGTGCATTGCCCCCGTATCCACCAACATCCTCCGGCCGGAGATCGCGTCGCGGACGTAGAACCCTACGGTGTGTGGTTCCGACGCGGCCGTTGCCACGGGCGGCCTTGGTTTTGTTTGCCGTCGCCGTTTTTTGACTGTTGGAAGGTGCAAGGGCTTTCGCACCTCTTGGAGAATCTCCTGAACCTCCGGTGGAAGCGGCACCAGGAGTTTTCACCTCGCTGCGTGTGGGAGGACTTCCCTTGGGATACGGCGCCGATCTCTTGCGTTGGGTCGTCGTCGTCTTCTTCCTTCTCTGCGGCCAGGCACACGGAGGATCGGGGGGGGGCGGCGAGCTTCGTGGCATTGTTCGACAACGTCAGCTTCTTTGCCTTCTCTAGTAGTTCGTCGTCCTCTAGGGTGTACGCGTCGGTCAGCTGCTTTCGGACGTCCGGCTCGAGTTGCCGCAGGAATATTTCGCGGCTCAGGCTGATCTCTACCTTTTTTCCGTCGGGGCCTATTTCGGGCAGACGGACGAGGCCCATCACAGTGTCCCAGGCATCTTGGGTGTCGGCGCCGCGCATGGGGTGTTTCGCGGACTAGGTCAGGCGCGAGGGCGCCCTTTCAGCGATGGGCACGGAATAGGGTGTCAAGAGCCTTTCTTTTATCTCGTCGAGCGTGACAAGTCCGATTCGTGCTCGACCGGTCCAGCCAGTTAGATTATTCGGTCTAACACCTCTGTCGGGAGAGCCGCTGCGACGAGGTCAGCCTGCAGCACTTTGTTTGTGAGCCCCGCGATCCGGAATTGCCCTTCGGCTCGGAAGAACCAGGAAGACGGGTCAGCCGTTGTGAAGGGGGGCAATTTGACAGCTTGAGCGGCCGCTGTGTCAGAGTCCGTCGCTGGGGCGGGGGAGGCCCGGGTTTCCCGCGAGGTACTGTTTGCGCCCATTGTCCTCTCTCACAAAAACGGTCGACAGAGTCGTGAATGGCGGGCCAAACCGTTTGAGGAAACGCCTCTGACACACCTTGGGCAGGTTATGCCGTATTTAGTCCGTTAGAGGCGTTGGTTATTTCCACGGTAGGAGCTTTCAGAGATCTATACTGAGGCGCCGTATGAGTCCGTTAAAGATCTCTGAAGGTGAGCGGCGGTAGTGAGTCCCTTAATGGCTAAGCCAAAACCGCTTGGGTCACCGTCCAAACCGGAGGTCACCAGTTGTGAGAGGTGGACAAAGAGGCAGGTAGAAGTGTTACTGATTTTTATTACAGTCAAGGGAAATATAAATATACAGCATGCGGACGGAAATGTGGTCACCGACCCGCGAGAGAGTAAAAGTGGGTCGGCGAGACCCGATTTGTGTTTCTTGAGAGACATAAAATACAAAATATAAAAGTACACAATATGTGGTTATACAAGCTTTATACACTGACGGAAAGCCCGCTGAATGCTCTCTCAGGGGGAAGTAAGAACAACGCGAATGATGAATTATATACAGAGAAAATTATGAATAAGCGTTGTCCTTACAATAGTGTGAACACTTGACCCCCACAACGCGATAGTGTTCAGTGTATCTCGTTAGGTGCACTGTTGGTATTGGTAGTACGCATAGATATAAAAGCCTAGATGCCGCATCGGGCGCTAGCTGAATAGGCTGGCGCACGTCATCAGGCCCGCCATCTTGGGGCGGTAATTCAAACAATGCAGCAGCCTGCAGTATATGACGTTTTTTCGCCACTATTCGCTTAATATTGCACGGATTTTCTTGTCTGATGGCTCGTTACAAAGCTTACATAATTCCCTACAAGGATCTAATAAAATAAAGTTGTTCCTTATTGTTTGAAAGTTAACTTACAATGACTTTGTTTTAGCAGGTAGGGGGAAGGGGGCTAGTTGTACACAAATGTTAATATTTACCCATAACTATTGCTGTAAATAATAATTTGAAATGCTGTGATAAGACAGCCTACGAAAAAAAATGGTTAAAACAATATTATTTAAGGGCCATTAGGTCAATAGGGTAAAATGTTGGACACTAATTTGATGTTTCTAGATTTCTTTCACTGCATTATAGCTATGTAATATTAGTGTTAATCTGGTCCTTGTAATAAGAACTAAATGGCCAAGCAAGGCACATAATGAGTTTTTGTTGATGTTTTGATATAGCCTGCTGATTTCATATCAATGCATATAGATTATCATTACAATGTAGTATCATTAAACTGTTGGAAACAGCAATGAAAAAAAACTTGTTTAAATTGCTGGGAATATTTATAAATAAATGCACAGATGTACAATAAATGTTATATATACATTCAATGTAAGAACAAATATCATGAAAATAAATCATTGTGCAATACATTTATGAGAGTTGTTACTTCAAAGTATAGGCTTAATGACCCATAAGGCCACCCACAGCTTTAAATTTATACATGTGTGACCAAACCAATGAACAGTTAGCTGAAAAAAAATTAGACTGGCCTTATGATTGTGGTCTAGGCTGAAAGGCTCGGTGGGGGGGGACGGTTACTATGACCGGGTATACAGGGTTGCTCATCAGGATTGGCTCATTTTGGCAATTTTGGTCTATAGAAGTATAGAGATGGCCCAGGCCCTTATCCCAAATAAGGTATAATAATTTGGGTCCTTGACAACACAGGTCTTAGAGATGAGCTATATTTTGAACTGTTAATGCTTGCCATAATGATATATCTTAGTCTGAGCAAATTAAAGGTAGTTTTGTGTAAAAATTTAAGTTCTATATAATTATTTCACCATATAAAATTAGGTCTAGAGATAGGTCACTTTTTTGCCACTAGACGAGGGTCTCTTGATACCCGCTAAATTTTCCAAAGCCAGGTCTAGAGGTCAGAATTCACTGAGGAGCATCCCGTTCCAAAAAAATGGAAGAACCCCCACCCCACCCAGGCTCAAAGGAGCAGGCAGAGATGCAAAGGCTAGATAACACAGAAATCCTAGTTATTCTAGGGCCTACTGTAGTTTATTTTAGGCTCAACCCTACAGTTTTATGACTTAAACTTGTAGGCCTGTGCCAAAAATTATATTGGGGGATTTTTTAACAGAGCACTTCGAGAGACAAAGATTTTACTTAAGTTGCACAGATCCATAGCTGTAGGCCTACTTTAGTCATCTGTCTTATCACAGCATTTCAAATTATTGTTTACAGCAATAGTTATGGGTAAATATTAACATTTGTGTACAACTAGCCCCCTCCTTCCCCCTACCTGCTAAAACAAAGTCATTGCAAGTTAACTTTCAAACAATAAGGAACAACTTTATTTTATTAGATCCTTGTAGGGAATTATGTAAGCTTTGTAACGAGCCATCAGACAAGAAAATCCGTGCAATATTAAGCGAATAGTGGCGGAAAAACGTCATATACTGCAGCCTGCTGCATTGTTTGAATTACCGCGCCAAGATGGCGGACTTGTTGATGTATGTCCGGCCGGCTGATGCGGCATCTAGGCTTTTATATCTATGGGTAGTACGTAAGGTTCTTTGCAGCGTCCCTAGCGGCAACCCCTTTCTTTACTTTTACTAACCTCCTTTCATGGTCTCTATTTTCCATCTCCCAACGGTTGATTCATAGTGCAACTGCAGGTTTTCCTCCTGTGCTACCTTCCAGAACTTTTACTTTCAATTTCCGTTTCAGGGCAGAATAACCTCATAGGTCCCAGTGCATGTCCTTTGGCCTAAATTCAATTCATGAACTCTTGACATGAAAATTTAGTTACATGACCTAATACTATATCTTTATGAATCTGTTTTCAGAATGTTGTAATTAGGTAGTTGTTTATATATTTGTCAATGAGTTTTGATTAGTTCTGAGCCCTATGGGGTTTTAGGCTTAACTGTACGCCTTACATTTACAGCTATTTAATTACATATGACGACATTATCTGGGAATCATAATCCCCACAAATAATTTAGATAGCTATAGCTACTGGGTCATTTTTTACTAAGAATGCTGCATTAGGGCCCTTTCACACTATGCAATTTAAAACCGCCTCCACCAGCGGAGCGGCACCGCGCTTACAAGTTGACTAAAGCTTCACGCTAGGTCTTCTTTTCTCCTCCAGCTGGCGAAAATGGAAAACCGGGAGCTTTTAGCTTGAGATTTTTGCCTCCTGACTAAACGGGAAGCTGCGCGCACGAACCGCGAGCGACCGCATAGTGTAAACAAACAAGATGGCTGCTGCTGATAGGACGTACTCTCAGACCTTTGGCTGCTCTTCTCCTGACCCACTCTCGAACCCACAAACGTTTTTTGTTACTCTTGCATTCACGTAAGATTCTGAGAAAACACATCACTGCAGCACATCTTGCAACAGTCCGACAATTTCTGGGCACCATGATGATATCAGCTGATCAGTTTTGTTTACTTTTTCCTACTGCTCCTCGAAACCACGAGGTCCTAGTGTGACGATACAACACTTTTGCTCACGAGCATCAGCTGGATGCTGGCCAAAACTGTGAGCAAGAAATGACTAGTGTGATACCAGCTAAAGAGCCTTTCACACTATAGCGGTACGGATTTTCTGCCGTCGCGGTGCCGCTTTGCATGAGATTTGCCCCACTGGTTGACGGTTGCAGTTGGCCATCATGTTCAATGCGCGTTTTCACACCAGGCAGGATTTTTCCGCCTTTACAAGCGGTGAGCAATAGTAGGTCGCTGCTTTTCATCATGATAATACATCATTTATATGGATATGGATCAAAATATAGATATAGAGCTTCTCATTTCTTTAATTAAAACAAAACTGGTTTTATGGGATAAAAGTAAGGAGGAGTATAAAAGTCGTAACTTAGTTACATCTTGGAGAGAAGTATGGCGTGTTTGAAATGGAAAAATGTAAGAGATGCTTGGATGAAATCACAAAAAAAAAAAAAAAAAATGGAACAAGAGACAAGATTTTTAAAAAATGGTCTCTGTAGACAGCGACCTCGCAAATGAGCGGCGTTGTCTGCAGTACCTGCGACGCGGAGACCACCGCATAGCGTGAAAGGGTCCTTATAGGGTTTGGAGATAGTGCGTCAAGTTGCCAAATTTTTTTATTTATTTTCATTCCTCACCTAAATACTTTTTTTTTTTTTTTTTTTTTTTTTTTTTTTTTTTTGGGGTTTTTTTTTTTTTTTTTTTCCCGCATATTCTTAAACCTACTAACCATATCTCTTCATGCAACATTTTATTCATACGGGAGAATAGCTATGCATGTATTCTAATATCCACAATGCTACGGGGGTTGGGGTGGTGGTGGTGGATGACTAGGCAGGGTGAAGCCCTCAAGGCAGCTCAGGACACGGAACTTTTCAGATAGGTTAGGTTAAGGGAAGGCTACCTTATTGAAATACATCTTTGAAGTGCTTTTAAGCAGGCTGCAACCCTTGAAAATAACGTGCGCAACTCTCCTATATTTTAAAATAATTATTGAGGACCACTGGGAAAATTGTGGAGGCAATATAGAGAAATTTAGTGAAATACAAAAGATGCTAACTAGCATAGGCTAATTTAAGACTGCAGGCACTTCCATAATAGGAAACATGGCCTATCTTTACCATGCCAAACCTAACCTTGGGCACAGTGTCTTGCCTGGCCAGCAAGGGTACCCCTTGACCTATGTTGAAGTGTTTTGCAATAAGATTTTCTTAAAAACATCCTAACCTTTCTTATCACAGCCTACCGCATACATTTTAAAAAAGCTGTGTATATATCTGCTACTTATAAGGATTCATCCTAAGCTCTTTACAACTGTTGTGAGCCCAACTATGTATATATATATATATATATATATATATATATATATATATATATATATATATATATATATATATATCACAGATGTGTATACATATATATATGTATGTATGTATGTATACACACATGCATATCAAAATGTTGATAATAAAGAGAAAAAACATTAAATACATTATAAGGATATCTTGACAAGTATGTAATTCACTGGCTGTACAAAACCAAGAGCCTGTACTGGTATAAGGCCAGCTAAATGTTCAGTGCAATTTCACTAAATAGAAAAGGAATTGTTATAGTAGACACCCTGCGAATAGCTAATATCTGCGAATACTTATAACCCCTCAAAAAACGCTTAGAACTACTTATTTTAATAGTCAAAACACAAAAAATGCTTATAGCTAAGTATTTTAATAGTTTTATCGCGAGAAAGTGCTTTTATTCACAAAGATTATTTGAAAATACAGTAATTTGTGAATATTTCGCTGTGACAAATACAGCGAGTAGGTGGAATTTTCCGCGAATAATGGGTATGTATATACAGTCCATAGAAAAATCCGCAAATATGCGAGTCCACGAATATCAGGGGCCGACTGTAGTCAGGAAAGAAATTGTTATACAGCACAACACCTCATTTTATTTTTGACAACAAAGAAGTATTAAGCTCGACTTCAAATTTACAGACATATTAAAGCATTTTCGTCTGTCCTGAGCTGTGGCATAAATCCTGACAGACATACATCTCTGTATTATGTGAAGTTGTGTAAAATTCCATGTGGGTTGGTCTGAAACATAATTTGTTAGCTTTTAGGAAGTTTTTTATAATTAAGGTAATTTTAATCACTGAACTATGTTGTGTTTGTTTTAAAGTGTGCTGATGTATAAAATACAAAAATTTTAGCAGAAATGACATGAATTGTATTATTCTAGAAGATGATGCTGCTTTGTGGTTTTAATAATGAAGTGTCAGGTGTCACACTTTTATTGTTTAAAAATACCTCGACCTCCCACTGTATAATTTTTTTTACACTATAACTGGTAATTATAAGGATACATTCTAACCTAACTTTAGGTTTTACAGAAACAATGACAATTGGAGATGCTGGTATGTTAAGGAAAATATTACATTTGAGATGTACTGGTATATTGAGAACAAAGAGGTATTCACTGTCTTGGTTACCTCCATTTCACTTGTATTTTGTTAGTACGTGCAGTATTTCACGCCATGCGGTTATATCTCCTTCATTTCTAGTATTTTTGTAGAACATGGTTCGTTTTTAATGTTTTCAATATATTTATTTTCAAAAAACAACTTACAGTCGTTGAAAAAATGTGTAAAGATGTAGAAAATCCATTAAGCTGTTTTTAAAGAATTTTACTTGCGTGGGAAGTAAGACCAAATGCACAGGGAAGACTGATAATTTTGCCTAGTTAATGTAAAAGCAATGCTTAAAGTTTGGTACTGGAAATATCTTTGTTCCTGTGGGGTTACTGACCTTTTTGCGTAAGAGTACAGTATTCCTCATTACAAACTGGTTTCAATTGTTGCTGCTGTCAACGATACACGTCTTGCCGTACTCTTTCTCACTGCTTGATTCTTTGTGAGTATATGATGTTGCGTTTGTTTTGGTGCAATGTGCATCAAAGAAAACAAAACAATGTATGTGTGAAGGAAGAGAATTATGTACTTTGTTGGTGGATCCTACTTATGTTGTCCCTTTTGCTGGGTACGACTTGCTGACAAAAACTTACTATGTGAGGAATGATCAAGCTGGTCCCATTTGCTGTTGAAGAGGGAGGCAAGATGATAACTAAGGCCAAAATAAGTTTGCTGTTGTCACCAATGTGTAACAAACCTCCTTTTGATATCACAACCTTTTTGTTCCTACCTCCCAGACTACCCACACCCATGTCTCTGCTACTTCTGTGCATCCTCTTCTCAATCCGTCTAAGGAGCTCTACGAACAGGAAGATGAATGGGCAGCATTTGCTGTCCTCTAGTAATGAACTAGCTACTCTTAGGGGACTCTATGTGATACCATGTCTTGTGCACATGCATATCCACCCCTTATCTCTGCTACATAGGCTGCTTCTGAGATAACTGCTTTACTGGAGTACTTTGCAGATGCGCTCTTTCCTTGGGGCCTCCTTTGTTGCTTTCCTATTTCACCTAGCTACAGCTAAGTACTCAGGGTTGACGTTCTTAGGGGAGATACCCCTGCAGCATCGTACACGTGCTGTATTCCGTTGATGGTTGTACTATCCCTGCCTTGACTTGCTGGAAAGCAAGACGTGTGGATGGTGTAAGGTGGAGACTTGTGC
Organism: Macrobrachium nipponense; assembly: GCF_015104395.2. NCBI lineage: Eukaryota > Metazoa > Arthropoda > Malacostraca > Decapoda > Palaemonidae > Macrobrachium > Macrobrachium nipponense. The sequence continues at coordinate 32,255,218 of NC_087202.1, read as the reverse complement.
TGCCTCCTCTCATTGAGCTCTTATTCTTCTACCCTGTCTTTCTTGCATTTTAAGAAGTCCAAGAGCTGCCAGTGGACTTCAAGTAAGTGTATTTCCTGTTTGAGATTAGTAGTTATGTTCCCTCACATCCAGTTAAGAGCTCACAAAGGGTCCAGGCAGCTACCCCAGACTCTTACCCCCTGTAGTTCTGAAGTTATACAACTCCTTGGTTAGTGCATGTGTGGTCTGTGGATCAAAGTAAAAAAAATTAAAAAAAAAGTGAAGTCAGCAACAAAGTACGTCTGGTATGTTTCCATGTTGTATTAAGAGAATTTTTGCCATTTTATTTTTATTGTTTATGCTATGAAAAGTGCGGACTTTTCACATAATGAATTCTGAAGCTGTTTTTTTCATTTTCTTTTGTATATAACTTATTTAAACTTTTCATGTTTTATAGTTTACAGAATTAAGCAACTTTCATTTTTCATATCCATTGCAGAAATTCACCCCACGAGGCCTGCTGTTGGAGTGATAGAGTTGAAAAGGTAAGAATGAAAAGTTTTCCTCATGTTAACAGCTGGGAAGAGAAAAGTTTTATAATGGTTATGTCAGTCTGTAAGAGTAAACATTTAATTTCATAAATTAATATGTAAATAAGCTATGCGTTAATTCTGCTATAAATACGAGCAGGCTATATTCCATTTGAGGGTTTTGTAAATATGGTGTAATAAATATAGCAAAATTAAATAAAACTATTAGTAGTTTTTTGGTAAATTCTTTATATATGACTTTGGACATTCACAATATGAGATATGAAGCACATAGGAGGGAAAATGGACATAAACAACATAAACCTAGTTTGAACAGGTTATCAGACTATAAACGTATCATTTCACACATAAATTAAAAATAAGAATACAGTTGTTTCTGAGTTAGAATGAAGAACGAATAATATACGTAAATATTTATGCACCTAGTAAACATTAGGGTTATTATAAGTATAGCCTTGCTGACCCTGACCCTGACCCTGACCCTGACCCCCACCTCCACCTCCACCTCCTGTGGCAGAGCACTGTCCCTGCACCGTGATTGTCTGGAAGGCGGTTGCCACACTCTGGATTGTTCTGGTGGCTGTGACAGTGTCAGTTACAGGGTAGTAGGAGGTCAAGGTCTGCGTGAAGTAACGAGGAACTGTCACTGACTTCGTCACTTGCTCCGTTTTTGTCTGTGTTATGACCTGGGTCTGGAACTGCGTCTGGATCTGGAATTAAAGAAATTGGGGTTATATGGTAGTTGGGGTCTGCACCAGATGTACCAGCTGGATCGAAATTAACTTCTCTCTCTCTCTTGATAGCTGAGTGGATAAATCACCAGCATCTCTGTACCTACCCAGAAAGTCATTGTATTGCTAGTACCATAATAGCGAAACACTGATTCATCTACACTATTTTGCCGTGTTTAGTACTAGCCCCTGGGGACTCAAATGTGCTTAAGTGCATTTGATCACCTCAGGGGCTAAGACTAAACACGACCGAATACATTTGACTCCTTAGGGGCTAGTACTAAGCATGACGAAACACATTTGACCCCCAGGGGCTAGTATTAAACACGGCAAAACAGTGTAGTAGATAAATCACTGTTTCGCCGTGTTTAGTACTATAGCCCTCGGCGATCAAATGTTCCTAAACGAATTGGTCATTTCACAAATTCTCTTTGGTGTAAATTATTCCATAGGAGTAAAGTGTATTCATTAGTTTGGGTATTTGTGGCTTAGTATTCTTCTTCCTAGCTTAAACCAATTTTTATATGGGGTCGCCATTGCGAATGAGTCGTCTCCATCGATTTCTGTCCTGTGCCTCGTTCTCATTTATACCTTTCAATTCCATATCTTCCCCTACACAATCACGCCATCTCTTTCTTGGTCTTCCCTTCTTCCTTCTACCCCGCACTTCCATTTCCATCGTATGTCTTCCAACATGACGTTCCTCCCTTCGTAACAGGTGTCCATACCATCGAGGCCTTCCTTCCTGTATTTTCTTCGATATTTCAGCTACCTTTGTCGATCCTCTTATATACTCATTTCTAATCCTATCTTCCCTTGTTACTCCCGACATCCACCTCAACATTCTCATTTCTGCTACATCCATCTACTTCTCTGTTTTCCTCATACTTGCTGTTTCTGTTCCATATAACATTGCTGGTCTGACCACCGTCCTATGGAACTTTTCTTTCAATTTCAGAGGGACCTTCTTGTCACAGAGGACCCCTGATGCAGACCTCCAGTTATTCCATCCTGCCTGAATACGGTGTCTCACCTCTTGGTCCATGCTTCCACTATCCTCTAATACGGACTCTAAGTACTTGAACTTCTGTACTTTCTTTATTTCTTCCCCACCCATTCTTATGCTACTTCCACCGTCATCAGTAATACTGGAACACATATATTCGGTTTTTTATCTGCTTATTCTCATTCCTCTCTCCTCAAGTGCTGCTCTCCACCTCTCAAACCTCCTCTCCAACTCCTCCCTCCCCTCTGAACACAACACAATGTCATCCGCGTATAATATGCACCATGGCACTGCTTCTCTAACATCCCTGGTCATTACATCCATCACGATGTTGAAGATGAATGGGCTAAGTGCTGACCCCTGGTGTAATACAACTCCTATCTCAAATCCATCCGTCTCTCCAACACTACTCCTCACTCAAGTATACACATTCCTGTACATCTCCTGAATAATTCTGACATACTTTTCCGGCACCATCTTCTCCCTCAAACATCTCCATATTTCTTGCCTTGGCACTCTGTGGCTTAGTATTAGAGGATATAAATAAAATCTCGGGGGAATTATCGACATAACTAGCATAAAAAGCTGTGTTACAAACTGGGTATTTATGATAGTTTATTGGTTGATTTCGATTGCTTAGCGGAGTCTCTCCATTTCATTCATGTGCAAAAAAATAGTTTGTCCCTTAAAATACAAAGCAGGGTTGTTGTTGTTGTTGTTGTTGTTGATGATGATATTTTAGTGATTTGCCATGACTTCGAGGAACCCACGTATAACGGAATACAATGTAACGAATTATTCTATTACTAAAAATAGAGACGAAAAGGAAGATAGACCCCTTTTTGTTGGCATTTCCTAATTTTACTCTTCTCAAAATTCCAGTGCCCTACTCTTCCCTCAGTGCTCAAGTCCTGCTGTGATAGAAGAGCTTGAAGGACAGCAATTAGAAAACTGCTACGAATCGCTCAATCAAGCAACAGTTTAATATTCTTCTTTTTGTGTGTGTGTGTGGGGGGGGGGGGGGGGGGGGGGGGGGACTGACGTTAGTTTTTATATTATGAGTTTGGAACAACAACTGAGGCACGATTTTACAATGGACCCCCTAACTTTTTTTTTTTTTTTTTTTTAACAAAACCTTATTATAGTCCCAAAATTTCATTATTTATCAATATAATGGGTGAAAGAGAGATGTGTTAACTAAGGAACCAGAAGAAAAATTGAGCTAGGTATCAGACACATCTAGAGCTCTCCTTTCGGAACCACGTGGTGCCGCCAAGGCCGTTGTCTGCATTTAAAGTATGGCAAAGACATTGTGATTTAGCCTTAATATGTATTCTTGACTGTGAAGGGTTTAATGAATGCAAAGTTTAGTTGCCTTCGCCAAAATGGTTGTCATATTTCTTTATATCCTTCCCTATTTTCAGTTCCTACCATCTCGATTCACTATCCAGTCTCAATTTATAGAGATCTTCATCCCAGTAAAGAAGTAGGGCACTAAATGTACAATCTGATCAAAGGACAATTTAATCATGAATAAAAAAATATTGAGTGTAATGACAAGAAAAATAAAAAGTTAGACGTCATATGGTATGCATCGTCTCTCTCTCTCTCTCTCTCTCTCTCTCTCTCTCTCTCTCTCTCTCTCTCTCTTTAGCCTAAAGCCCAAAGTGAATGGTAGATGGGATAAACAGTGAAAGACTTGTATACACTATGGATGTTGGTCAGCATCAAGAATGTCCGAACCATTAGGGTAGACCTGTGAAGGACCTTTGTGTTATGGAGGACTCTGCTGTAACTTGGCGGATGTCTTTGCTTCTTTGCGGACTGGGTCTCTTGAAGCCCGAATATGTTTTTCCGATGCTGCGATTCATTTTATGTAAATTATAATTATAGTTGGATTTCGGGCTGTTTTTGTGAGGTCACTTCCATCCTCCTCCTTGAGACAAGAATTCACAGCTATTTTGGTCGTAAGTTGCTAGTCTTGATAACGCAACGTTGCTTAATTCATTGGTCGGAAGACCAGCGAGGAGGTTGTTGTTATTGGATTTTGGCTGTGTTAAGTTCCTTGACTCTTGTCCCAAGTTTGAAATAATTTGATTTGGGTTGCGCTAAGCAATTGTGTATAGTTAACTGTAATCTTTTTCATTTCACCTGAGCTTTACGTTTTGCTATGTTGCATTTGAACTATGATAGACTTTTGTTTTGTTTTATTTTACTAAAATGGGATCGATATGAAACTGCTTTCTATTGTTGTTTGATATTAATATTGCGTTAATTCATCGTAATTAATAAATTACAAAGAGTTTTTGATGGAGAAAATTATGAAATTGAGAGACTAGAAGTGTAAGGCATCACAAGGCAAATTTCTAGTCGCCAAATTAAGAGAGAAAAAAAAAATTATTCATTATCGCTCTTAGAGATGTTTTTCCTTATAATATTGATTTATAAGAAAACGGGACCGTCACCAAGGTGTAATTGCCCTGTTTGTCGTTTTGAACTCGATCATTAATTTCTTCAATAAGGTTGTGGGTATCTACATTTCCCCATTTACAGCCTTTCGCTCTAGATGTCTTTGAGTCCTTGTAAACAGTTGTAATTATGATTATACTAGCTGTTAATTGAACCGAATGAAAGGCAAATCCTTAAAAGTTAGAAGAGTATCAAGAGGCTGGGCACCTTTACAAAGGCCAGTAAGAACCAAGGGCCTTTTTTTTATGGAGATGTCTTGTTATAATCGCACGTTACTTATTCCCGGATCTTCGAGAGAGAGAACAATTTAGAAAGTGAGGGTGAAAGGCAATAACTTGAGTGATCCCTGGAACATGTGTTTTAAGGACATAGTATGTGGCCAACCCTTCCTGATAACCGGTTCAAGAGATTCCCTAACCCAGCGGCCTAAGGAAACTGCTCTTGAGTATTACCAGAAATGAAAGGCTGCTTTTTTTTTCTTTTTCTTTAGCGTTTATCTTGGGAAACGATGTTTTACGAATTCAGGATCCCATAAATGATGTAAGGGTAACTAGTAATGTACTACATTTAAAGTTTAAAGTAAAGTTGTCGTTAATCGCAGAAAGGATAGGAGTATGCAGTAACGTCTAATACGGTTAGGGTTTTGACTAGGTAATTGCCGTTGAAAATATGCTAAGGTTTATATTGATGATCCTTTTCATGTGCGCATTTAAAGTCTATCGTGAACAAGGTTTTAGTTCAGCGTTCAAACTTCTTTTATTGTCCACATCGGAGTATCATTTTCAGCACTGCCGTCTGATTGCGGCGACGCCTTTGATGTAAATGTGATTAGATAAAAGTGCGATGGCGTTTATTACAGACCTGTTCGTGATATACTACATAATAAATCATGATTATGATATTTCTTATTCTAATTCAACTTGTGATAAATTGTCTGCAATTATAACAGGGTTATTAATTCCCGTCCGCCTTCGAGACCTTAAGAATGTCAACAATTATCCCTAAATCAAAATGCATCTGGGAAGTAGGAAATAAATGATTAACTGGTTGGGAAACAAAAATATTATAATTATGATGACATTCTTGGGGACTTAGGTGATGATGCCCTTTGGCAAATTTCTGAGATATATGTTAGTATTACACCAGCCATTTTTTTTTTACCATGTCCTTGAGGTAGATTAGCTATAAATGGGCTGGATTAGGGCGTAGGAAACGTAATGAGATTATTTTCAAGACAATTCTGTGTTTAGTTTTGAAGACATGGCGTCCCCCTTTTTTGAGGGAAAGGTCCCGGTGCTCAGTTCATCTCTGGAAAATGCTGAATCATGTCATGAGACTTTGTTTGCACAAGGACTTATTTTTCTTTTGCCATTAACGTTCTCCCAGGAAGGAGTGTTGGATAAGTCCATATAGCTCAATACAAGGCAGAAGTTGTTTAGGTATTAATCATAACAGGCTCTTTGTTAATATTTTTCTTGTGATTTTTCTTCTTCCAAAGTTGATGTTGGCTTTTGGGAGGGCATTTCTTCTTTTGCTCAGTGTAGCAGCTTCGTACCACGTTGCCGTATTTTCTTTTGGATATTTGTATCTCTTACTCTGGGCCTTTTGAACAGTCTCCTAAACAGTAATGTTGGTATGGATGTTGATGATAAGCCTTTTTCATTTTTTTTATGTCTTGACTAATTTAATCTCATGATAATTTTTTTAGCCTTACATTTCTGCAAGTGTATTGAGTTTAGTGCTGTCATATAGTTTTGTCATTGATACTGCCAAAGAATGTCCGTTTATTAACACATATGAATAAGTAGACATATGAATAAGAGATCGAAAATAGGTAACTGCTAAAAAGGAGAAGTGCAAGGGAAGTGAAGCACAGCACCAGATAATAGAAAAGAGTATGAAGAAGAGCCATCAACTTAAGACACTTATTATGCTCTCTCTCTCTCTCTCTCTCTCTCTCTCTCTCTCTCTCTCTCTCTCTCTCTCTCTCTCGTTGAGGTGATGATTCATGAAATACGAAAGCACTGTACCTAGATTTATTTCCCAATCATATATAATTAAAATCCTGATCACTTGTGTCAGCACTACTATTAATCATGCGCTGAGGAACAGTTAACCTTTTGATTTCTTACCTGATTATTCAATTGAGTCCTCGTGACGACCTGAACTAGAGTTGTCGTGCTGACCTGGAACCTTGTCTGCACTGATGTTTCGGTGACCCTCTGGATTTGTGTCTGGGTCAGGTATTGGGTGTCTGTGATGATCCTGGCCCGGGTCACATACTGTGTTTGGGTGAGCACCTGGAGAGAGGGAGAGAAATATGATCTCACCGGTGGGTGTGGTTTGTATCGAGCAGTAAATGAGATTGTCATATATTTGTTGGTTACTATCATGTGATGATTCTTATAGATTAACACGTTCTTTATTAGCGTCTGATTATGCCAGTTCTAATTGAGAGAGCGACGTCAATTACCCCAGAAATTATGGAATTCAGGTGTAAATTAGAAAGCACATATAATAAATCAAATCAAGTTCTTGATATTACACAACGTTTATAATGTTGGCTCTTTAAATGACTGACATAGATTGGTAATCTATTGACCTCGGTTACCAAGTGAGCGTCTCTTCAGTTGTTTTGCAGATCGAGGGAATATGTGAGATTTATTAGAAATAATTTCTATTTTTCGTGGGTATTAAAGGTTAATATTGAAAGAATACTTATGATAAAGTTGTCAGTGTTTATATTCGCAGGAAAATATTTTGTGAATATGCTATGATCTGTACTTATGTAAGAAATAACTTTGCAAAAATGATATTGCCAAACTCTTGCGTGATTTTTTACAGTAACTCGCAATACCCTAAGGTTGAAAACAATTTCAAGAAACTTTATTGAAATGCCGTTTTAGTTAGCCACATATACTTTGAGTTGCATAAATAAATCAACCTGGAAGCTCAAAGTCTATGTGGCTAGATAAAACTGTATTTCAACAGGGTTTCTTGAAATCGTTTTCTATCTTAGGGTGTTCCAAGTTCTTGGAAAGAATCACGCAAGGGTTTGGCAATGTCAGTTTTGCACAGTTATCGTCATACTTAAGTACAGACAATACATCATTAAATGACTAAATTTTCTGTTTGAGTAAATTGCTTGAGTAACTGACGCTTTGAACATGAGTAATAATATTGAGTTTGGTATCTTTCACCAAAATTCTGTTTAAAGTGTAAAGTGTTGTCTGGTTTTGAACTTGCTATTCTGTGTCAACTTTTTTCATCATGATTCATCGTTCTTCTGGTTTTAGTAGCCATTTGTATTAAAGCTTATTTTAGCTGTTCTCCCTCTATGGAGGTCGAAAGAAATTTATTCTGTAAAAGTCCGAACACGAAACTTCTGTGATGTCTTCAAACCCCCTTAATCCAAATTAGGGTCCGCTTGTAATAGCAAGTCTTCAACATATTTTTGTTGTTTCAGCTGCGTTTATCGATTCTTATGACATGACAACCTCCTTTCTACTTCACAGAACCCACTGAAGTCTCTGAAAGTCTGCACAAGAGGTATTTCTTGAGTTAATATTTTTCATTTTTGAATTTACAGTATTTGATTTTTACGATGTTCTCCGTATATTTTGTGGTTATAAAGTATTGAAATATTAAAGTCAATTTGTATGATTGTTATTACGTGGATAATAATAATAATAATTATTATTATTTTACTACGAGTGCATTATATTTGACAAATAGTATACTATACCCTAGTGGTTTTGGGCCATGTTTAGCATTAAACGCCCGATCAATCATTCTGTCCTTGATTATACCTGCGTTGACGTCTGGATGATGGGCGGAACGACAGAGGTGATGACCTGCGTCCTGACGATCGTTGTCGGGAAGATGCTGGTCTGGGTGATCTGCTGGAAGACCGTCGTCGGAATGGCCCTCGTCCTGGTGCTGATGAGCGTCGTCGGCACCAGACGCACCGACGTCACCACCGATATCTGGACGTCGGGCCTACAACCGCCGCCTCCTCCTCCTGCACCTCCTCCGCTTCCTCCTCCCCCTCCTCCTACGCCAGGTGTCCCGTACAATCCGCTCAGGAGATCGCTTCCGTGTGAGGACACGATCTGCGGAGGTGAAATGTAGTGTCATTGAAGAATGGTATTAGAAGGAAATATTTATTAGTTCCTACGCAAATAGAGTATTCCGTTCTTTTAGCTTGGGAACGTGAGTTGAGTCCTTTGTAAAGAACTTTAGGTGTCCGTGTTCATAAAAATACAAATTACTTTTTAAAAATTTGCTGTTTTGATATTTTATCCTATGTTATAGGAATGGTATAGGTTAATGTTATAGGAATGGTATAGGTTACTGTAAGAACAACTATAGTATCAATGGCACGAGCTTTAAAAGCATCAGCATACAGAGAACGTGTCCATTCTCCACGTGCTCACATTGGATAATAAAGTGAAGTATGAATAATGTTCTTTAACTATCATATAGTAAAATATCAATAATCGATCTAATAAACTAATGGTCGTGAACAAGGAATCCATCTGCGCGGTTTGACACGGTTGGCTGGTTCATGTGGACTAAAACGAATTTCTCTCGTGAACGATGCTTCTTGTGCATCTCTTTGTGGTCTAGTTCTTCTCATTTGTCAGTGATACTTCTCTGTATTAAATATTAAGCTGAAGGGTTTGAGTTTATATCAGTTTTATTTTATTTTGTGCTTTAATTTCCGTATGCGTTCTCGATTGGTTTTGGTTCTTTTAAAAATGGTAAACTTTGATCACATCTGAGCGGTGCACTTCAAGAGGATAAGTAAAGCCTGTCTTGTTTATCGATTGCCATCCAATGTCACTTTGGTTACGTTGTTCTGAAACACCTGCTTCTTATAATTAGCTGTAACAATTTGAGGTTATCATCTTGGTTATTGCCTTGATCTGAAAAGAATACGTTTCCAACTTAACGTTTTTTTTATTCATTCGCTTATTCGTGATTTAATCAATTGAAACGGCCCTTGAAATTGACCAGTGTAATATAGTGTTGTTCTTTATAATTATTGAAAGATTATCAGTCAAATAACCACTTTTAATTAGAACGTTTTTAGTCATTTTGATCCAAATTAAGTGTCAAGTTTACAAACTCCATTGTAACCTTAGGTAACGAGGTCATTTACTCTCTTCCATTGATTTTCCCGCTACAACCTTGGAAAGATTTAAGAATTAATCAGATTGCTTGAAAAAATACGCGTTTTAATTCGTTATTCTCCAGTGTTTTAACGCTTGTTAGTTTTATATTTACATCAATCGCTCATCAACTCAAAACGTACCTATGTAGGATTCCGACGCTGTGAGTGTCTGTCTCGTAAGTTATGTCAGTTATGTTTGTGTGATTTATGAAAGATTGCTTAAAATTATAAGGCAAATGTTTTTTCTTCTCACATTAGTTCTTTGTGGAAAACTGGTTTCCGGCAGTTTTATTTGTTAAGGGAACATGTTACTCCAATCTAGATGAAGTTTAGAACGACTCAACAGATAAATTTGTTTCCAGGAGTGTCAGAATGCAAGAGAACATTCTGAGCAAATGATATTTTGAGGTATTTTAGAATAAATTCTCCATTTTGTAATGTTTTTAACAGATCTTATTCTAACTAATCAAAGTTGCATTCTTAAGTGGGTCTCGAATATCGCCTCAAGCTGCACAAGTACCAGGGGATTCCAAAGGATGGGGAAAATCTATTTTTATTCCTTAAATCAATTAATTAGATGAAATATGACAATAATTGCAGAAGCTGCCACTTACCTCAAGTTGACCCCCACCTAGTCCTCCTCCAATACCTCCCACGTTGCCATGAGAGAGATCACCCCCTCCTAATCCCCCTCCCTGGGGGAGGGAACCTGGGTTGGTGTAGACGAATCCGAGATCTTGTCCAAAATCCGAGTTCCCGAAGCCGTCGGTTCCTCCTTGGCCCACAACACCCAGGTTGTTTTGCCCTCCGAAGTTTCCTTGGTTGTAGTTTTGGTTATTGCCTCCTCCTCCTCCGCCTCCTAAGGTCAGCCCCCCTCCGCCACCAACAACTCCACCTCCAACAACTCCACCTCCTCCGCCTCCATAGCCGAATCCTCCTCCTCCTCCACCACCACCTCCACCTCCACCTCCACCTCCACCTCCACCCCCACCTCCTCCTCCGCCGATGATGCCTCCAATATTGTTACCGCTGTATGTCTGAGGTGATCCGGTACACAGGGCAGCCAGAATCAGCAAGGCTGCTGTTCGGTATCTTAAGTCGTTCATCCTGGAGAACAAATATCTGTAGCACAGCTGTGTGTGTGTGTGACGGGGAAATATTTACATTGGTTCACATACGGGAAATATTGCTGAAATTAAATTACTTATCATTCACTCAGTCTTAATGGCCAGGTAATGTCTGTTAGGATCTCGCTCATTCGATTTAGTGGAATTCATAACTCATTTGGAATGGCATATTCTTTAACATGAAATGTATAAACCACAGAACCAAATAATTAGGGGTTTCTGGTGCTAATTTCGCTCACAAAACTCACAACATAATGCACTTCAAACCATTTTCCAATCGAACAGTCTCTCAAAGGCACCCATTCGTCAAGACTGGAAGGAGAAGAACCGTCCGTCAGGAATCCTAGCTAGAAACAACTCGCTGTGGGGGAAAATTCCACATAAGTATTCTTCGACTCTCTCTCCCAGCACTTGGTGCAGACGAGCGCACATCTGCCATGCAGCTTTTGGCTTGGTTTCGGAGACTGTATTGCCATGTACTCTACTTCTAACGAGAACATATCAATAATCACAGGATTCTGTCGTTTGTGGTCACCTC
>NC_087202.1:32038641-32238641 GCF_015104395.2 Macrobrachium nipponense | reverse complement strand
GTCAATGAATATGCTCTTATGCTTGCATTTATTTTCTCGGAATTAGTACATACAATTCTGTATCCATATATTCATGTATACATGAAAACTGGTATTAGACCTTCATCACTTTCACCCATAAAATCGATACTCTACCATCTCTTGCGGGAGTGGTCTATTAACATACTTATTTTTTCTTTACTCGCGATATTGAGACTTGAACCCTTGTCTGCAAGTGCGTGATAGTAAGAGAAGCTATTATGCAATTCATGTAGGGTTCGCTACAGAGCAACTCGTCAGGACAGTTGTTTTAAATGTTGCTGTTTCAGTGAGGCGCGTGCTGCAGCCAACACGGACCGACCTGGAAATATGATCAGTTACCTGAGATTTTCTTTCTAAGGTATAAACTTCAGAGGCCTACTGATGTATGGTGATATATAAATTCAGTAGTCTTTGATGTTCTTTGTTCTTTGGTGTTTTTAGGTATGCTACTCAGCTGTTCCCTTTGTGAGAAATCCCATTTGACTACAACGTAACCTAAGTCACTTAAACTTTGTTCTCCGTTTCTTGAACAATTATTATATTGTTATGGCAACGGAAAACGACAGCACATCTACTCGTGCTTTTATTCTATTCTGATACCACTATTAACAGAAAAAGTTGAAGGAAGATTATGTATCTTGGACCTACTTAGTATATTTGCGGCTTGAGAATGGAATTGGTAAAAATCTAAGCATTCAGACGTGTTTTTATACTTTGTAACTCCTCCTGACATTTAGCAGGGATTTATTAATAGTAACGTAGTGGGTCTAATGCCAATGATGGATTTGGTAGAGGGCAATGACATCTTCAGCTCTCTTCTTGAGTTTTGCGTCTACTTTATTATAGATCTTTTAACTGCATCCACAGCGCAGGAAATCACCGGATCTGGAAAATATCTGAAACATCTTGAAGGGTTAAAGGCAAGTTCAATATCTCCAACCTTTTTTCAGGTTGGTTTTGTTATTGTGGAGGGAAAGGAGAAGATTCCTAGCAGAACTGGTATATTTGTATAGGGTGATTTCGGAAGAGAGGGACGCCTTCTAAGACATACATTGATGAAGAAAATTTTCTTTCCGTTGATGTAAGAAGTGATCATTACCTTCCGAATAAATGGACCTCGTTTATCGTATGGGCTGTAACGTAACTTGTTCAAGAATAAAAAATGTAATAAGTCTTTGTTACTGTTATCTGATTACATCTCTGTTGTGTATTATGCAGTTATATCTACATACGTATGTATTTTGCTTTTATACATTATATATATACATACATACATACATACATACATAATATATATATATATATATATATATATATATATATATATATATATATATATATATAATGTATACATTTTTATGACAGAGAGAGATAGAGAGAGCGTACGAGTACTTGGTTGTAACCTACGTAATCTTGGGAACCGCCGCGGGCGACTTCTTAAAATAGCCGCGGGATGATGCTATCAACTGACTATGGAGCCCCATGTTGCGATCAGTAGGCACTGGTCCTCATCATGCCTTGTAGTACCATAACCTTTGGGTATGGGAGTCACGATGACTCGAGTTGATAAGGTGGTAGGAATATGGGTATCGCGGGGGTAGGTTTTAGCGAGAAAAGTTGTATGGAATGGAAAGTGTCCCTCGAGGAACGTTCTTTCAATGCTGAGTAGAAGTTAAGGATGCGCTATTCGAAGGAGAGAGAAAGGAGTAGAGGAATGAGGATGTCGGGCTGCGGGTCGCATATGGCGTATGGTTAAAGGATCAGGAGTTGCCCGGCCTTTGGGCGCATACGCTGGCCAGACGGAAAAACCCGAGAGCGTTGTGTAACCCATTGTTAAGGAATGGTAGTTGAGTATTCCAGACGGGTAGACACTGGCCAAGTCTGGAGTTGTTCGTCTGCAAAAGATGCCGCCTTCCCTAAATACGCTTGGTCGTTCCGCGTACGTTTACTTGACTGGCAATTTGTTATGACAAACGCGATTTTACCTCTTACGTATTGAACTTCACGAGTTCTCTTGGCGCAGAGGTGTGGAGTCGAACAAGACGTGATCCGACTTCCATCTTACTCGGGTCGCGTGCAAGGTTTTCCCCTGACGAAACATTACATTCCTAACTTAACGTGAAGTTGTCTTTCGTAATTAATACTCATAACGAGCACTATCATACTAACAAGAGTCAAATAAAAAGGACACAAATTAAACATGTTCATATATTCTCAGTTTTAAGTGAAAATAAAATAACTGAACAGAAATATAGCCTCTAAATTCAATACATCAAATAAATTAAAGCGTGTTAAAATCTACGACCAAATAGCCCTTTCTTTCACCAACAAAAAAATAAAAGAATATGCTATATTTTATTAGAAATAATTTTTCTGCACTATTTAACATGCACATAATTTATTTTTACATTTTCATTCTAATAAAGAAATCATAAATATCCAAACCTAGAATTCCTGTTTCTCTAACCCAACGCGAAACATCTTTTTCAGACCTTTTTAGGCTATCTTACTCCTCAACAAGAGCAACAACAAGCACAACAACAACAACAGTAACAACAACACCAAACTACGTTTTTATTAGTTTAAGGGTACTCGATTCGACTTTCGAGTCAAACAGAACATTAATCAAATAGAACTTTTAATTCTCTTACTTCAGCTTAAACAAATCACACATCTGATAAACCTTTTTAGATTGATCTTTCGTAGAGAGTGTCAGGAGGCAAGGCAGCGCTTTTGCCTTGCAACGATTTTTATTAACTGTCACTGGAAAAATCCAGAGAGAATTACTATTTTAAACGATGTCTATAACTGCCAGGATTTCATGTGTAACAGGCAGTTTTTGGTTTTCATTTCGTGCCGTAGATCTTCATTCTCATTAGACTAATTACTGTCCCCGCTTCACTGAAGCTTTCAGCTAAGAAACTATGAAAGTCTGTGTAAGAATACAGATGAAGAGATGACATTCGTCGGTGAGAGGCAAGGAACACGAAGAACTGATAATAATTCTAAAATTTATGGTGATGACAGGAGTCGGTGAGAATTTTGGAATATACAGAAATGAAAGTAATCATGATATTTATGTCTAAAATAATTTGTGAAAAACTCTGATTTATCTCATAACGCTGGTACATGTTTTGGCCAAAAGAAGAAAAAAGAAAAATAATACATAAATAAATAATGATAATAATTCTTGGGAAAATTAAAAATGAAAATGGTGCTTTAACTTATGTATTCTCAAGCATCGATGCGGAATATTGGTGAGTTCCATGAAGCCGAGATTTGGAGAGGGATGTTTTCGGAGCCGCCGTACACTGACCCCTCCTCCTGCGCTGCCTTTGGAATGTGTCCGGAATCACCTTGGAGGAAGGTGAGCATGGAGATAACGTGATTGATTTATTTGAAAAGAACTGGCATCTTAGTAGTGGAGGTCACCAACACTGGAGAGATTGTTTGTTGAGCTTCAGTGTCGATATGAAGTATCCATCTATACAAAGGTTAATGTGTATTCCGTCAAAAACTAGTGGCTCATTTTATCTATGTTTTATGCTTGATGTAACCTACTAAGTATTTTTAAGTTCACAGGAAATTTGGAATCTAACTTTTTTCTGGGATATTTCCTTTTCTGTGCGGAGAATTGAGCTAGTCAGCAGGATCTGCTAGTAATTTTCCTGATATTTGATTATCAGGTTGAGTGAATTGTTTCATGTCGTTGTATTGTCCTTGCAGTCGACATTGTTACCATTATTGTTTTATAGGGTTTGCTATTATCGTTTTTGTTGTCGAAGTCTCACATGAAAGTATAATCACTGGTGTATAGCTATGCATATAGTGTATGACTGCTACAGCCTTTCTTACTAGAAAAGAATACCATTTTTACGCGTCTTCAGCCAGATGATGAACCTCTTGGTATTTTAACAAAATTATTATACATGAATGACTTTAAGTGATTTCAACGTGAGGAAGCCATACAACGCGACGTAGTTAAGAGTTATGTTGCTGTGCATAACAATGCGACACGGGGAGTTAATTTTGTTCATTTTCTTCACATTTCAGACTTGGAGTGAATGTAATTGAGAGAAAATTGTGATATTTCTTGATTACAGTTTGTTGGCCTTGCTGTAATTATCCACTAGGTTATGCATTAATTTATTTGTCATTAAAAAAGACAGCTGTTGGTAAATTTATTTAGTGAATAGAATTTTATTATTATTCTTTCTGTGTGTTTGTTTGTATAATGCAGAGAGCATGGCACTTGAGCACCTGTAATTTTAACATCAGCACTATTACCGATTATTTTATAAATATATTTTCTTAAGGTTAATCATCTTGTTGGATATCACATCCTACATATCGTTCAAATCGCCGTTCACTAAATGCAAAGAATAATAACCCCAGGTGTGCATGAGGCCGGTAACTAATCAGTGACTAGAAACTCATCCTCTATAGGCAGCCACGCCCCAAATTGGTACTCCTAAACCGCACATAATATGTATCTTCGTCAAAGATATTGGGGACAAGGCTGGACAGCGGCTACAGGTTGCTTGTGTTGAGGGACGTGGCTATTTCATGTTTAAGATTTGTCATAGAGTAGCAATGTTTATTTTTTTATTTGTTTATTATTGTGCCTAATCCCAGTACAGGTGAGCTATGAGATTGAAGTAGCTCCATCAGTTTTGTGCACAACGACCATTATTGTATATCACGAAAATTATGTATGCATTTATCCCTAGGTGATTACTTTCTTTCATTTAATCTATTCTCATTTAGTTTTATAAACAAACAATCGTTGTTCACTTGGCTTCATGAATTTTGGTACACATCATGGCAAGCTAAGGAGACATTTGGAAACTCCATAGTTTTGTTACTTGATATTTTATTAATATACTTTGTCATTTGGGTAAACGAATTTTTTATCACTTGCTGGCCTGTTAATCAATTTTGTTTCCATATATATAATATATATAAATTATATAATATATATATATAATATATATAAAATAATATATATCATATAGATATATATATATATATATATAGATATATATATATATATATATATAAAATAAAATATATATATATATTATATTATATATATAATATATATTTTTTTTATATATATGTGTGTGTGTGTGTGTGTGTGTATGTGTGTGTGTGTCTGTGTGTTTGTGTTTGTTTGTGTGTGTATTGATATAATATATACGTGCGCTGGATGAATTTACCTACTACCACAGTTAATTGTTTCTTTGATTTTCTTTTTGCAGTGGCTGCTCCTGTGCATTCTGCGTTTCTCCTGTGAGTATTGACTGCTAGTTAGAAGTCTATTCCGTGTTATAGCTTGTTAATTTGCTTATCTAAAAAGACAACTGCAGTGTTATTTATCCCCATAAGAAACAATGGAGAGGTGAATTTCTCCCATAAGGCCTTCAGTAATTGTCTAAGTCAGCTTTGAATGATTTATACCCTTAGAAACGATGGAGACATCAATTTCCCCCTTATGATTAATGATTATTTATACAATCTTCTTTCCCTCTGACTTGAGAAGGCTTGCTCTCGAATTCTGTAAACTTTCTGATTACTTTTCGACAATTTGGTAACCTCAACTTTCTGGTATTGGTGAAAGTGTCGGTACTTATGAATATTGTTGCATACTAGTGAACCTTTCTTTTAATTTGTATGTTCCCAGTAACAACAAAAACCTTGTGAAATTCTTTCCAAAGAATTGAGTTGATCTTTCCAAATTTCAACTCATTCCAACCCATAGTTTTCAAATTATAAGCGTCCTCCTGTGTCCAATCGTTTAATGACATGTCTCGTCTGTTGTTTATTTACTGATTTATGCGTGTACCATATATTTCTTGGTTGTTTTCTCATATTTTGCATAGGCATTATTTCGTGAAAACTTCTTTAGCTACTATAGTTAACGGCCTCTTTAGCTGCCCATGGATATTTGTTGTTCCTGGACACAAGGATAAACTTTATCCAGTTGCAAAGTTTGAGCTAGAGAAGAGAATGGAATTTCCTTGTATTGTAGCTACCCTCTGATTACTTTTGAAGAACTTGTATCGCCCGGAAGCCTCCCATGATAATGCAGTCATCCACTGCCTTTGCGGTAGAGTTGAATCCAAAGCATAGATCTCTCCCCTTAAAAGAAAAGGTTCTGTTCTAGAACTTCTAAGTAAGCAGTAAAGGCTCCAACTCTGCTTGGTGGAAGCCAAGGTGATCCTTTTCTATAGCTGTCTTAATTTAACTAGCTGCTAAGAGAGATGGTTCCACCGAAAGGGGAACTGGATAGCCCAAGTTAACTTCAACACCATTGTCAAGTCATGCGCACCCAAGGTCTCAGTGTGTTGGTCGTTTGTTAGAAAGAGGGTCAGTGGCCATTATTCAGTCCTTGCGGAGTGGCCAATTGCATGCACGCCATGAGCAGTAATGATTAATGGAACCAAGCCATTTATGCTTAATGGACCATTGTTAATGGTAATACTTGTCATATTTCTTTTCTTATTTTTCACATAAAAGTAAAATGTTTACACTGCTTCTAAAGTGATAACTGTATGGCTCAGTTGGTTATAGTAACTTAATTTTATTTTAACCTGAAAAATATTTTCAATTTTGCCCCGTTTGAATGCAAGGGTAATGTCAATGTCAACGACTTCGAATGGAACGTTCGGACTTGATATAAATTGTGAATGAAGTTCTTCAAGGGTTTCTCTTGGGGCTTTAAGATTCCAAAGGGGATAGTATTAAAATAATAGGAAAAATGAACGTTTAGTCCTATCACGTACAATACCCTTATTCTAAATTTAGATGAACATTAATAGTTCGTAATATAAAAACTGATATGATGTTTTATGTATCGTAAATAACGATGACGGGATTCTCTTCTAGGTGTTATCTGTGGTGAATGACCCTTATAGGATTTGTTCACTTGGGGGCATCCATTTCATTTATTTTGGGAATATCGCCGGAGATTTTCATAACTTCTCAGCCATTGATTTTCCCTTATCATAAACTGTAGTGAGCATACTCTACAATAAACGCCAAGGCTTTTTTGGTCATTTCTTGAAGTCTGAGATTCTTTCCTTTTCGCTGTCAATCTCGGTCATTCAGGGGTTTCTTAAAAGTATGCTGAAGGACAATAACTTGTTAGCATTAAAGTGCTTTTACTTATTTACTTGTACAAATTTTCTTGTATTTGCATTCTGATTAGTTTTACCTTGCTTGTGTAGACATTTGTTACATCAGCTCACTATTTTAACTGACAATATGCATCACACTGATATGATATGAAAATGGATGCTCTTTGGCCTAGATGCATTTTTTCCCCTTTGCATATCCTACTTTTGTTTCCTTTGGCTCTTCTCAGTCCTCACTAGAATAAGTGACCCATCTTTGAACCCGCTACAAGGTTTTGGATTCACCAAGTAAAGCCTTGTTTATGACCGAAAGGTCGATAGTGCGGTTAATTATCTGCAGTTTGTGGTTATAGAGAACCTCGAGTTTGGTTAAATTTGGTTTTGTAACTTGGTTGTATCGTATAGTGACGAAAATCGTTCAGATTTGTTTGTTGGGGAAGAGGATTAAAATCAAATTATTATTATTATTATTATTATTATTATTATTATTATTATTATTATTATTATTATTATTATTACGGGCTTGTTATTATTACGCGCGTAGCGCTGCTGTCTCCCCTACCCTTCCGATCCCCTACCTATTTCCCCCCCTCCCGGGGAGGACAAACAGGTTTGCAAGAAGGTGGTGGATGTCTCCCATACCCTCCCGTTCCCCTACCTACCCTGCCCCCATCCCCAACCCCCACCTGGGGTCGACAAACCAGTTTGGTGGGGGTGGGTGATTGTGTCATGTCTCCCTTACTGTAACCCATGGAAGGACAAACATGATCCACTTGGATTTCATTATTATTATATATTATCATTATTGGGGACCAAGCCACAGTTATGCTGCTGTTCATGTATATATATATATATATATATATATATATATATATATATATATATATATTTATATTTAAACAATATTTACAGCGAACTTTCGAGAAATCTACATAGATTCTCGAAAAATCTCTGTAGAAAATTTTTGAAAATATTTGTATAGTTACATATCTGTGGATTTGTTTCTCCATATTAAGACTCATGCTATTGTAATTATTACTATTTATAAAGACTTAAAATTTGGATCATCACGTTGCAGCTTTGAAGAACCAACGTTTGTTAAAGATATCGTGTAAATTATTCAGAATATTGATTCTTTTATCCAAATCAAGCAAATGATAATTAAAAACCATATGACTTTTTTACATTTTCTCACAGAGAGAGAGAGAGAGAGAGAGAGAGAGAGAGAGAGAGAGAGAGAGAGAGAGAGAGAGGGTAGGGGGATCGGGGTCTCGGGTGTCAATAAGATATCAAAGGAGAGCCGAAATGCCTTGGGACAACTTCTAAATTACATTTTTCCACAAGATGGTAAGCCGTGTTACTTTCTCCTTGGTACGTCCTAAGCAAGGCCAATACTATATTGGCCTTGGTCCTAAGAAATCATCACAGCATGGCATTTCTCGATACAGAACTGTCGATCTCGCACTGCATAGAACTGCCCCACAACAGAGAAATTGGGATAATGTCAAACATTAACAGCAGTCATTCAGTCAGTGAAGTAATATGAGTTTGCTCAGGACTCCCAGAGACCAGAGCTTAAGAAATCCTGGATATCGCAGTTATCACATTTTTCATAAGTTACGATTTTTAGGTGTCTGGTACTAAGTCGATTGTATTTTTTATAGATTGCCATTCAGCTTAATAGTAATATATATGAATTCTTTATGCGTTAATGCGTTAGAGCTTATTTTTGGCTACCCCGCTCAAGGAGAGAGAGAGAGAGAGAGAGAGAGAGAAGAGAGAGAGAGAGAGAGAGAGCCTGTCCTCCATGTCATTCCCAAGGTGCGTAGACCTTCTATGAAAGGTCTTGTGGGACTGAAATTCCAAGAAACTCAAGCCACAGGATAGCGACATTCCAGGTAAAAACCAGAGACTAGAGACGGTTATCATAGCTGCTAATTGACTACTGACACTGCAGTGCGTTGATCTTTTTGAAATTTTCAAAAGGGTTTTTATGGCATTGCGTTGGTTCATTCACATTTTTACTAGAATATTTAGAAGGTTTTTTATTTGTTGATATTTGTGTTTTTGTCTCTATTATGTGCTGTAAAGACACTTTCATTTTTCGCTTTATCACACTGTATCCTTATGTAGTTATCTTCTCTTATGAACGCTGACGGCGATTGAATCCACTCATTCCAAAGATATGCCCTTGGCAAATATACTAGATATCATTCTCGTAAAACCAATTAGCCGTTTGGTTTTTAGAACTAAAGTAAAGTAGGAAAATTGTTTGTAGATTATAACGGTGTAAACGGGCTTAGTAGTGTGCAATCTTAGGCACGCCATTCATTCTCATATTCCTATCGAAATAGTAAGCGCCTCAGTGGCGTGATCGGTAAGGTCTTGGCGTGCCACCTTGGTGGCCGCGAGTTCGATTCTCGGGCATTCCACTGAGGGGTTAGAGATGCGTATTTCTGGTAATAGAAGTGCACTTTCGACGTTGTTCGGAAGTCACGTAAAGCCGTTGGTCCCATTTCTGAATAACCACAGGGTTCCATGCAACGTCAAAACACCATACAAACCTATCGAAATAGTTTGCAAAGGTACGTTCATTACCTACCATTTTATGGTCCTGTTCACTCCATAGAATTTAGGCAACTTGATTGCTAAATGTTCATGATATAGGGTTGCATTGATATTGATAATAGGCAACGTATGCTTCCATGCGGTGAAAAGGACGGGAAAACGGTTGATATGGGACAAGGTGTCTGGCGGGTGTTACGATGCCGACTAGGAAAAGTAGATCAACCTTTTTAAGCTCAGTGGAACAATGTTTAAAGTCGTATAGTACCCATAAAAGAGGACAATTTGCTCTAGACCGAAAAGGAACTAGAGACCATGTCAGTAATTAGACAAAAAGTCTTTGACACGGTCCATAGTGTGGAGAACGAGACAAAGGCCATTCACTCCAAATTTGAGAGCATTATTCCTAGAAACAAGACTTAACTTGAAGCGTTATTAGTTATGGTAAAACCAATCATAGCAAATGTTCCAGGTTTTTGAAAGTTAATTTCATCATTTATTCGAGACAATTTTGAAATGGTCTAAAGAACCTAAATGCGTATGGACATGAGATGTTGAGCTATAGTATGATACAGAATAATAATAATAAAAAAAAAGGAATAGGAAAACATACTGAGAAAGGGTGGAAAATGGACTGGATGCTCTTAAGAAGTCAATGTTATATGATGCCTGTAGATCACAAACGCCATGAACTGAACAGGAGATGAAAGATAAGGAGAGAGGGTTGGTGCAAAGTCAGAGTAGTGAATAAAAGATAAAAGTGGAGATTCGGCAGCAAAGAGAAGCGTTCATAATTAGATCAAATATTGCCACAAACAATAAAGCGGAAATTCTGGGTATCATATACATGGATACGGTGAGTTTAGTTACTTGAGAAAGGGCCCTAAGTTTGTAGCTGGTATACACCCCCAAATCATCATGTAGGTTTGTGAGATTTGAACCTTATTCCTGTGGAGGCTGTTGGTAAGAGTCATTGGAAATCTAAGTACTGAGAGCTTCTGCGAGAATCTGTAAATTTGAGAGTGGCTGGTCACTGATGAAAGAGGTCTCGGCCATCGTTTATAATTCTGAAGTTAGGGGAAGAAAACTGACTTAAGTCAAGGTATATGAACTATGAAAAGAGACTGTGAGTGACATGGGTTGGCTGTGCCTGACTATGCACAGATTTTGGCCACAGAAAATGAAGTTGAAGAGACTAATGTAAGTGTTTTTATTGGAAAGTGGTTGACGTAAGAATGGAAAGGCTGAATTTTTGTGTACGTTAACAAGAGGTAGGTAATACAGTTTAAATAAAGTTTGTGGAGAATGTAAAAGTTGAAATGCAGAGTCGGTGAACATAAATGCAATGAAAAAGGTGGGATCTTGCACACTTTTTCCAGGTTTGATGCTTCGTATGAACAACTGACAATGAGGAAAATGTGAGCGCATAGACTTAACGGTGGATCGGAGTGTGCTGACGTCAAGTTTCAGAATGAAAACTTAATCTTTGAAATACATTACTGTGTGTGTGTGGAAAGAGGAAATCTTTGTGTGAGAAAAAGGTAAGTAAGTGTCTATGCAGCATTGCGCTAAAAGTATGTATGGACTGCAGATGGGTAAATAATGCAGTCAAGAAGCAGTCAGTGATTCGCTGATTTTCTGATTAACGGCTTCGTCCACGTTGTGTGAATTACGGAATAAATACGACAGAAGTTTCTGTGTTGACATTTGTTAAATCACTTAATTCCATACGAGACGGTTGTCTGTCAGAATAAAAGTGATATTGTTGTAGTCAGTTCGAGGAGGTGGGATGGGAGTACTAATTGCACCGTGTTCCAAAAACGCAGGTCATGAAGTCAATGTTAAAGAGCCCCATGTGAATGGGAACTTTCCCAGCTGTCATGGAAACCTTTCTTATTTTAAGACTGGCGGCAGTCATAATTATTTTTGAAGGAGGCGTCGCAATAAAACAAAAGATTCTTGGATGGGAACGAAAAAAATGCTAGATTATGCAATTGTTTGAGAAAGGGGAAGGGGGAAGATTTATTTGAAGTCTCTAAATGGTAGGAGTATTGACATCATTGTTTAGTAAAAGGCAGATGTCATCAGCAGACTACCATGGACATCACAACAATGATCATCTATAGATGATCATTAGTATGTTTTAAAAAGTTCATCTAGAAAGATTCAATAGTATACAGAGAAAATGAAGAGAGGAGATAAATTTACAACCAATTGTCGATTATGTAAGGTTTAATTAAGGCTTATGGGCAACAATTGCTTCATTAAGACAAGGAGTAGACATAATAACTGAATAGATTATAATGAAATGAAAGACTTGGTTATGAATGAAAGGTCTTTGTGAAAGACGGTTGCGAGGCAGACTGACAGAGGAAGCATGAGGAAGTAAACTGGAAAGTGAGAGGAAAGCCTTAAGGCTGATGACTGGTGTGGAGGCATTTCTGCAAGAAGTGCACAAAGAAGAGTTGAGACACCTTGGTTTTTAAAGACAAAGGCAGCGATTATAGGATCAGATATGCTCAGGAAATTCTGCATCTGACTACTGGTGGAATGAATAAATGGTTTTGTGGTGGCTGGGAAATTTAGGAATAAATGAGTACAGAAAAACTAATATAAAGGCTAAAGAAGAAAAGATATATAATAAAGAATGGTGGATGTCCTTATGAAGTATTCCATTGGGTGAAACCTGAGTTTGATTTGAAAACGGTAGGCAACGTATTGTAAATAGAGGTATGGTCCTCAAAGAAATACAACGGAAGAATGGTAAACAGAAAATCATTAACGACGATTATCGAGAATTGTACGTGCTTTTTATAACTATAACACATCAGTCATCATTATAGAGATTAGGAACAAAGAAAAAGCCCTGGGTATGTGCGTACATCTGCAACAGAATGTGAGGAATTAATCCAGGTTTACTCATCTGGATCAGATTCCATCTCAGATTTTCCCGCCAACACAGGCAGCCACCGACGTCAGATATTCGAGTTCATTCAGCTTCATTTGCATTAGCATTTAATGAGAACTTGGAGCTCTCTCTCTCTCTCTCTCTCTCTCTCTCACGCAAGAAATAAATCACGCTCATATTTACTGGGTCCCATCACCACCTTGAATCATTATCGCGTTCCAAGTTTGTTGCCATCGAAGATTGATTTCGCCACCCCAACTGTCAATTGTGGGCTTCTTGAGACCTCTCCCTTCGCCCCTCACGGCATTTATAAATGTTTCGTCATTTGAAGGAGGTTTATGTTTTAATAGCCAGCATTCATCTGAATTGCCCGACAGAATGGTTGTGGTGAAAATTGTCACAAATGTGAAATGTACGTGAGTAATTATTGTTATTAATTTAAAAAACGAGGAGTTTACTGTACATTATTGCTTGTATGCGTAGAAGGCAGTTTTTTGTATGTAGAAACGTACTCTCTTCTTATATATATATATATATATATATATATATATATATATATATATATATATATATGTATATGTAGTATAATTATATATATAATTCTATTTATAGACTTATATACATATATATCATTATAATATATATTTATAATAATATATAACATATATTTTTTTAAAAAAAATACATATATATATATATATATCTATATTATTATATTATATAATTATAATTCAACTATTTTGTATTCTTCAACCTTTAGAGTGAGACTCCATAGCGTGTTAACCTTCCTGTTGCCTTCTTTCTCCATCTTACTATATATATATATATATATATATATATATATATATATATATATATATATATATATCATTCATACACAAATATGGAGAAAGAAAGAAACAGAACGGTTAATACCTTGTTGAGTCTCACTTTTAAGGTTAGAAAAAAGAATATAGTATGTGTGTCTGTGTGTATATGTGTGTATGTGCATTTAATGGGGAGAAGAACGCTGTAATGAATTAAACGTTCTATGTAATTCAGCACTGAAGTCATACGCGTCAATTGACAAGCAGAGAGAGAGAGAGAGAGGGAGTTCCTAAGTACGCAGGCGCTACGAGAATTCCGCGTATTAGCACGAGAAAAAGGGGAAGAAATATAGGTAGTTATTAACCTTTTTCCTAGTCAGAGCCACGCCGGGATGTCATAAGCGTGAGTTACTGAGTTCAAAAGAAAAATGTCATGGGTTGCATCATGAAAACAGGAGGAAGTATAATTGGTGGTTTCCTTGTGGTTTCTATGGGCCTTGGAAGCTTTCACGGCTGTAAAGTTCAAGAGAAAGTATAACGATATTTCTTATTTAGGACGTTCTCCCGATAGTCTCAGGTCGGCTCCCATTTTTATAATCGAACTTGGAGCAGTCGAAAACAGAATGTTCACTAAGTTGAGAAAAGAAATATGTATGTTTCAAATAAGAATACTGCCAAGGAAGGTAACAGACCGACATCGCCTTTCATGTTTGCAGTTCGGTGGAAAAGAATATTCTCGTAATTTCATCATACGTTGCACTCGTTAACATTTCGAAAACTAATTGCAGGCATTCCTTTCTCGGGTGATGTTGAGAGAATGGGACTACGTTCATTTATCATATTCCTCGCTTTATTCTTAGCTTCTTGCTGCAGGTTTGTGGTAATCTCTCTCTCTCTCTCTCTCTCTCTCCTGGGGGCGGGGTGGGGATGGTGGTTCTTTACGGCGTCCCTTCGGCCTATAGCTGTATCCCCTTTCACTCCTTTTTCTGCACCTCTGTTCATATTCTTACTTTCTATGTAACAATGAATGATATTTCATAGGGCAACTGTGAGGTTTCCCTCCTGTTACACCTTTATTTAAGCCTCTTGCTCCCAATTTTCCTCTCAGCGCTGAATGGCATCATAGTTCCCAGCGCTTGTCCGTCGGCCTAAATTGTAAATATTCTCTCTCTCTCTCTCTCTCTCTCTCTCTCTCTCTCTTCTCCTAGGTTCATTTTAGAGTGCTCTCATTCTCAAATCAACCTCAGGCGAAGAGTGTCCAGTAAATTTTTCCCCTCTGTGGCGTATCATGAATTGAAAGGACTCTTAAAAAGGCATAAACCGCGCTATGCACACGAAGAGCCACACAGTCACAGCCACATCAAATAAGCGCGACCTCAAAACCTCTGTAATTAACGAAAAGAAACACTGGCTAAATAATGACTGTGGAAATTTCAAGTTCTTGTTGGGGCTTCTGAAGTTATTCAGTTGGTGATAAAAACTGAATGAGCGTTTGGTCTTGACACCAATAAATTATTGTTGAAGAGGAAAGGAAGATTGCCTCCTTCTGCATGGGAATTGTGAAGCATTCTTGCTAAGTAATGGTGGGTTTTAAACGTGCTGAGTGAAGGATGCACAACCAGCGACTTGGATATGTGTGCCAGACAGACTGGACGAAAACGAAAGTGAACCATTTTACTGAAGACAACCAACTGCTGTTCTTTTACGGAACTTTTCACAACTCTCATTGTTTAAGAAAACATAAATACACATGTACGCGCGCACACTTGAATAGGCTATTATGTGATTCGACGGGAATACAAACCTATGCAAGGTGCGCTTAACTCCACTGATGTAGGAAAAATATAAATTACTGTTAGAATTTATCATTTAATATAATATTATATTATATATATATTATATATATATATATATATTATATTTATGTATATATATAATGTGTTGTGTTGTATAAGATTGGGAAAAGACAAAAGTCTACGAATGTTTAATTTCTTGTTTTACTTGTCTAAGTAATGTATTTTTCGACCATTGGACTATCTTGAATTGAGCTGCCGTTTTAAAGTTTCACCTTTCTTGGAGGGCATCATCCATCAGTCTTTTGGTCTTCGGTGATGCTATTTTAGATTTAAGCACAATTACCGGTAAGCCGAAGTTGCATGTTGCATGTAAAATAGGCAACGATGAATTTCTGTTAGCAGGTTAACAAACTGGTGTTCATTGAATCACTCTGCATCTGGTTGGGATTTAGCTTACATATTAATATATATATATATATATCTATATATATATATATATATATTTATATATATATATATATATATATATATGTGTGTGTGTGTGTGTGTGTGTGTGCGTGTGTGTGTGTGTGTGTGTGTGTGTGCAGTCAATATGCTATGTCTTCTAATATCAAGGGACTTCAAAGAAAACCAAAAGTAGTGCCTATTTTTTGCTTTCCAGGTCGCACAGCGCTATTCACATTTTTCAAACTTCCTGAATACTACATTAACTCTTCTTCCACATCAATCAACCAACCAACACTTTCTCCTCCCCCTCGTCCTCCTCCTCCTCCAAAGCTTCTGCATCTCATACATACTTTTCCCGTTTCTGCCATCGTTTATTTTCTCCACGTAAACAAACTTCATCAAAACAGTAAGGAACTGGTTATCACAATTAGATTTGTTTCTGGTGAAAAGTGACCAGTAGATATTATATTACATATATACCACTGTATTTGATCCCATCGGCCCTTTTAGCTCCCCATGTACTGCATAACTAATACATCTTGACAGGTTTACATTATTCATTCCTTTCATTGGCATTCGGCATTCACATTTCACATCCTGGCTTCAGCTCTTTACTCGCAAACTAGCTGTCAATGGGCACCAGCGCTTGTTGGCGTCAAGCTAAAACGGCGTGGAACTGTGACCCTCACCCTTTCAGTTTCCTACAAATCTCTACTTGCAGGAAACTGAAAGGCTGTTCTGTTTTGTTGCTACCCCCTTCAGAGCGAGGAGGAGCAAGGAGTGTTGTGCTAAAAGAATCCCACAGGCGCGCGCGCACAGACACACACTTATACCCGCACACATGCACATATGTATACTCTATAAATAAAATTATATATTCATATACATATATATTTATATATGAGTTGTATGTAGTGAGGTAATTGTAAATTGAAGGTTACGGTCAATCATAGAGGTCGAAGGTCAAATAGGAAAATCCATTGCTGAGGCTGATGATTATTACACAAGCATTTTTTGTATTGAAATAGCAACAATATTGAACTTTCACTATCAAAATCTCAGTATAAGAATACCTGTGAATAACACAGTCACGTGCCGAAGATTTAAACAGAGAGAGAGAGAGAGAGAGAGAGAGAGATTCAACGAAAACGAATAGACGATCCCCAGAGAACAGAGCACCTGGTCGTGTGATATTCAAACAGATGCTGATAATATGCCCCTTTCTTTTCCTGGTTTTTTCGTCATTTTGTATTTACAGTGTTGATAGAATGATTACACCTTTCTATAGTCCCGAATTTTTAATTAGTTTCGTTTCTACAATACAGTCATCTAATTCTTCTAGGCAAATATTCATAAGCACTCAGGCTCCAAAGTGAGAATTTATTTTCTACATGTTAACCTGCCCTAAATTTTCATTGGCAGTTGATCACCAACGAGTATGCTTGAGAAATTCTGCAATAACTTTGTAAGTGTGCAGTATAAAGGATAAAGCGTCACACACTCCCTACCGGTGTGGATGCAGCGAATCTTTCCGTCTTGTTGTACACATTCACTAACACTTAATTTGCTTCAAGAGTATTCATGAGAATCATGAAGAGGTCGTTTTCAACCTTGCCGCATTTGTGAGAAAGTTGTAGAAGAGGTGTTCGTCACGTCAAGAGGAAAGAGGATATTTTATGCAATGGAACATGGTGTTTGAATCGGCGTTAGATTAACGATAGGCATGAGATTTGTAACTTATGGCATGAACGAATCAATAGAGGAGAAATCTCTTACATGCTCAACAGTTGAGCATAATTAATAAATAAATGATATAATTCTTAATTGCTGAAAGCATGACGAATCTGTAGGATTAGTATCAGTAATAGAGATTTCAAAGAAAAGTTATAGTAAGCGTAGGAAGGAAGCAGGGCAGGAAGTCGAGTCACTGATTTTGTTTGGTAACGTGATTTTGAAAGTGAATTGGAGGAAAGGGCCAATAAAAAAATCTTCAAAAAGAAGTCCAAGAAAGGTTATATTCCGAAGGGTTTGAGGTAACAGAGGTAAGAGGAAAAGGAAGAAACGACATTCAGATACTTTCACACACATACTCATACATACATATATATATACATGCGCATATACTTACACACATGTACAGACATGTGTGTGTGTATAGTGCATGTGCTTATAATGTGTGTGCATGCTTTTCTCACCCACACACTTGCACACATACTACATTAGTGAAGTGCACATTTGCTCGTTCATTTACGCGTACAAATATGCGGGGACGGATAAAAGCGAAAAACAAAATGAAATCTAACCTTTTTATATTCTTTAATCAATGACCCTCTTTCACCGGCCAACTCAAACCAACTGTTATGTAGTATTACTTGAGAACTGGTGCGTCTTCTTTCCGAACACACGCGTTGAACGAACTCGGGCGCACCACACTTATTATTTTCCGAGAGAGAGACTCAAAAACACTGAAGTTTCGTCGAAGTCGTTCGTGTTGTTTATAAAGAGGATGAGGGGCGGAGCTTCGACACATGTTGCTCGTCTTTCTCTTTTCTGCGTTTAGCCTCTAAAAGGTTTAGCAGCCTTCGGGGTTAAACGGGGATGGCATTTTCGTGTATGGTGGCACCTTGCGGTCGTCATTATGCTCCTTATCAATTTCTGAAATTTCACATTTATTGACATTTCATTCCACCCGAATGGAGGGTTCTTTTTATATTAACAAAGCCTAGAGACCAGAGAATAGAGTAAAAGATCGAGTTGAACAGTAAAACCCCAAAAGCAATACAAGTTTGGCAGGGACTGCCAAGTAATATTTTGATTATTAATCATTTTTAACATTTAGAGAAATGAATTTTAAAAAATTTAGTTCTTAAGGTTTTGGCTGAAAAGGGGCACCCGGCATCAGTTGCTGTGCTGTCATTTTAACAGAATTACGGAAATAGGAAGACTACAGAATTTGAAATTCTCAAAAGCCAGAAGTGTAACCATCAGTATGGCCGATGTATGGCCGATCAGTATTGCCGCAGTTGCCTCAAATAATATTAACCTTATTTAAAAAAATCAGGTTTCGAATATGAAATAGGAGCCAATTATTTTTTTATTTCGGACATTTCTGTGCATTCCGTTTTCATAAATAACTTTTAAGACTACTGTGGGTCCCTCACGAAATTCCACAGAATGTTTTCAAACTCGTAATTGGAACGGCTTTGCCTTGAGAGGGACTCTCCGCAGCTTAAAATGGTTGTATTTTCTACATGAATTCATCAAGTACGACTCGTTCGGCGCAATTACAGCCATACATTATGGTTACAGCCGATTTTGTTGATTTTCGCGCACAAATGGCAAAATTTTTTCTTCAATCAGCTCTCAAGATTCTCATGTTATGGCGCTCGAATGCCGTAATTTCAGAGCACCGCAAACTAACGTAACTTCGAAGGGACCACATGAAATATATGGCGGAATGATTTTGCATTAAGGGAGCGTAATCTCCGGATTTTTATCTGGTCTTGTATTTTACCTGTATACATCAGACTCCTTAACCACAGAACTAACTGCCCGCGCAACCACAACACGCGAACTTTATCTGATATACTCTGAAGTATGTGGTCACCATCTCTTATATCAAATTAAATTGGCATGTTACTGCTTTTAATTACATATACTTAAAGCACACATACACACACACACACACACACACACACACACACCACAACACACATATATATATATATATATATATTATAATATATATATATATATATATAATATGTGTGTGTGTGGTGTGTGTGTGTGTTGTGTGTGTTTGTGTGTTTGTTTTTTTGGAATATATATATATATATATATATATATATATATATATATATATATATATGTGTGTGTGTGTGTGTGTGTGTGTGTATGTATGCATGTATCTATGTATGCATGCCCTCATGCAATAAGTACCATTAATAATGATATAATTACTAGCATTTTATCTGGCTTGTATATGGAATTTTTTAAAATGATCCAATGTAGTTTAAAATACCCGTTAGATGCTTTGCCTTGACAAGGAAATCGTATTCCTGCAAAATCAGCAGAGTGAAAATCATAGCCGTATGATTACTATAAAGAAAATTGAAAGCTGAATTCCCAAAGGTCAGAGACAGAATTGTTTTGGGTTCTGCATTAAATTATTCCCAACCTTTTTAAGGGAACATTTATAAGATGACCAGAGAGTTACAGCAGGAGGCCTATAGAAGTAGGAATATGCTAATATTTGGTGGACGTTGAACCCACCGCAGGCTGTCCCCCTCACCATTTTGAAGGGACTTTTACGGCACTGACACTCCATTTAACACATCATCACCAGTGAAAAATGAAGTGAGTGTTGTAATGACCCACTTGAGTTTCAAACCGTTTTACCTGAAGTCTGTAGTACAGTGCTGTATTTGCTAGCAAGAGCAAGGCTTCTTCAAACTAAGTGGTGACATCAGTGTCGATGGAATAACCCTCCGGACGACCACAGAGTCCATGATTTGAAGCCTCAGTGGACGCCCGATACAGGATAGAAGTCCAAGAGTTATAAATGGAGAGGTGGCCTTACTCCTTGAGGTGGACAACCCTTTCGTGACTAAAGTATTCGGCCAAGCTCCCACTATACAAGATATGTTTATTTTTACAGGGTGGGGGAAGGGTCGGTATCTTTAGTCGTTATCTTTATTAGCAAATGTACTATCGTATTGTCTCCTAGTCGCTAGGAATTTCGTTTCTGAGATTAGTTATTAAAGGTTGGTGTAACTCAAGAAATATCCTTGAAACTGATTTTGAGTTTTTAATGAAGATCTATTATGGAATAACTCTTGCTATTTAATGTTACTTATCATTGCTCATTAGCTGTGAGAAGCCATTAGAGGTTTTGAAATTAAAAGGCAACGTAGCTCTACTATGTTGCTATTACTCAGAAATAATTGTTAAGTCATTGTTCAGTAATTTTACCAGAAAACTTAATGTTACTGCAAACCCACTTCTATGAACTAACTAACTTGTTACTGTAGATTCTTCTGCAGCCTCTTAAGTATTATATGCACTCGTCTATATTTTTGTGATTGTAGCAGGCATATGAAGTTTGTCCGTCACTAACAGCAAGGCATGAATGATTTCGTAATTAGCAAGGGATTATAAAGTGGTGGCAAATTTAAAGTCCTTATTTTCGTTTTAAAGGCAATGTTTTTGGAAACGTAAAATTATGGCCTTCAGTGGGCTGTTTCTTATGTCAACAATGTCTACCAACTGAGGACGAGTAAAGGGAGTGTGTCAGTCCACTAAGTATTTTTATTTCCGTTTTCCTAATTAGCACATCATTTATTAATCATTACTGTCAGATTGCAGTCTCTATTTATATCGTTTCATGATTTTATCTTCGTTCTTGGGAATAAAAAATGTCTGTTGGATATTTAGCGTTATTGAGGTAAAATCCTACACCACGGTTATTAAGTTTTAATTTTGCAATCCTTTTAAAGTTAGTTGTATAACTCATCCTATGATTTCTAGAATTTTGTCATTTATGATAATGACCATTATTATATTATATATATATATATATATATATATATACTATATATATATATATCTATATATATATATATATATATATATATATATATGTTTCGTATGAGCCTGGCCTTGAGAGAGGCTCCGATACGTAAACAGGAAAAGTTAAGGGAGAACAAGGTGAATTTACTTGAACTTACCGTAAAACGGATTTATAGAGAGAATTTACTCTAGAGGAACAGGTCGCCAGAAACTCAGCTAAATACTTTACAGCTATTTATTTACAAGAGGCTCGTACTGGCCTGGAGAAGTAAATGCTGCGTCCACACGTTGGGACTTATAATCTCTCACAAATGGATAATAGCTGGCTCAAAATGGAATTTGTACAAGCTGGTTTCATAAACTTGTGTAATGCAACACTTGCGGGCAGAGAGACTTGGCACGTGACTCAGGGAATCTGGAAAAAGGACCCCAGATTAAACAAGATAAAAGAAAAAGGGATTTCTTGCCCAAATTAGTATTAATGAGTTCTCTAACACTGGGGCAAAGGAACTCTAATGTTTCACTGAGGTATGCAATGACTTCATTTGTCTGGGACGATCACACAAGGGGAAGCATGCGGCCATGAGGCAGTGAGAGGAAACAAAGGGATGAGTGCTTTTTGGAATGGAAGTTTGAATTGGGAAAATGGGGATCAAATAGATAATAGGATGTAAGGGACTGGCAATATGCTGTTTCACAAGACGTACCTGGATGTTGTGTTCAGTGGATCTTTGTAGAAAAATGTGGCCTGGCTTTGTCTCAGGTCTGGGTCTCTTGGCGCGCCACTAACGCCATGGATAGGCCTAAATGGAAGGTAGGTGGTCGGACATCCGTCCGAAGGTCACGTCTGGAGACGACTGGGGCAGATCACAGGTGTTTTGCCTGGGTGTTGGGAGTCAGCTTAACCCCCCACGAGCAGGACAAATCCTGGAAACAGAACATAGAGCCAGCAGAGGGTTCACAGGAAAAAGAGCTTAAGATATAGGCCTAAGAAGTACCAATCTGCCTACATCCTTCCCTTTTAGATACGTCCATAAAGCTGACAAGAGTCTATTTTCCCCCAACTTAGGAACTCCCTACCTCTGGCTGGCGGGTTTTGGTTTCCCGCGTTTACTAAAAATCAGCTGATATTTGGAGGAAATGGCTGCCGTTTGCCAAATCAAACTAATTAATTAATTACTGGGTAGACGAAGAGATCTATAAACGTCACAGCTCCCCCTGTTAAGAAGGCATTCACTCCCTTTCGGGCGTGAAGGACTTGGCTTAAATAAGTTGATCGTCTCGACTACCCAGTTCTCCTACTCTAACTTGAAGTTTTTAGAGCAGCGATACAGCTAACTACAGTGGCCTACCTAACTTATAGGTGGAGATGCTAAGTGTACTAACTTAATGGAGTAATGTAGTCTAGCCTAAGTAATAACTACGGGTTGTCTGTGACAAGAGTCTACTCTACCCCTAGATAAGGTTACTTGAAAATTCTACTTGCTACTACCCTAGTGCCCTGGTACTAAATCATTAGCCTAACCTACTCAATACAGTTAAATGGAGACGCAATCATTCCAGAGTGTGGTACGCACAGCAGCGGTTCAGCGACGGAATTGTTAAAGTACATGATGTGAGGTAATGATGCGTGAGGATGATGAGTGGTTAGTTGACCAGGATGGAAATGCAATGAGGTAATTATGACATTTACATGAGTGTTAGTATCACAATTTCTAGGGGTTAGAGGGTTAGTTTACTGGCAGAGATCAGGCTGGCTACCTTCTCTGGGTAGGTGCCAGGATCACTCTGCAAATGAATGTGACACTGTACCTCAGGCACAGGTGTCAAGGAGAGCATGTGGCTCTTTGGTTAGTGTGTTAATGATTTGTTACGTCCCTTCTTCTTCTTCTTATTCCTCCAGGACCTGGCTCTACCAGTCCTAGGAGTAGACGGAGGCACCGACTCTGGGATAAGGCCAGAAACGCCGTCAGGAGCAGAGGCAGTGGTAGCCTGAGGGATTGCAGGAGAACACCCTACTTCGGTATCTGCAGCAACCGTCGTAGAGGTGGAACCTACTGCAGGGGAGGCCCTCACTTCAGCTGCTGCGACAGCCGTCGTAAGGGGAAAACTCCAGGCTGACTCCGTTTCGGGCAGTTCCTGGTTTTCCAGAGGAGGTATGAAGGTAAGGTCTGCCGGAGGTTCATCCTCAGGCGACAGAGGTAAGGATGAAGAAGAATGATGGGCTGGAGATTGGCCATGGGCTGCAGTAAGCTCCATGCCTGTTGGAGGATCTCCTGTAGGAGGATCCTTGATAAGGTTAGGCGCCGGCGCTAGCTCAGGGCCAGGCGCAGAGGTCAAGTTCTGTGGTGGCTCTACGTCCAGGCTGGATGGAACTTGGCACTGCCCAGTGCTGCCAAGTGGCACTGGCAGAGAGTTGAGGTCGACTGGACCTGTGGCGGGTACCGGAGGTGCAATACCTCTCAGCGTGCCCTTGGAAATGGGAGACAGAGGCTCCTGTCTCTTTTGGAAGGCTAAGCCTTGTGGAAAATGGACAGTGTCCGCTGCTGGTAGTCTGCTAGGGCACCTAGGCCAATTCGTGGAGTGCCCTAGTACGTTGCAGGTTTTGCAACGGAACTGTGAATGATCAATCTCCCTCCTTGGTAACGGGGGAGACTGTTGGTGGACGTACTTCCTGGAGGAAGTAGAATTTCGATGACTCCTTGCTTTGGAGTTATTTGTCGTGGGGTTAGGACCCCTAGGCTTTTTGAACGGTGAGGGAGACTTCATGTCTTGCCCTAGGAGGAGGTCATAACCTCCTGGAATGTAGCTTGCAACTGCAAGAGTACATACTTTGGAGAAACTAGGTCTGGTGACCCTCAATTGTACGGTCGGAAGGATCAGTTTAATATGGTTGATACCTTCAATGGTGATTAAATGACGTCTATCGACGTTAGCCCCTCGGGGGATTCGATCTTCCCGTATCAGGGAGATTTGAGCGCCAGAGTCGTCGTAGGCTCTGATGTGGCTTGGCTGATAATGACTTTGGAGGGTTCGACTGTTATAGGGCCCTTAGCTGGGGGTCCTAGAGAGGAAGAATTGGTGACGGCCATTGCGATGGCAGGAATATTGTGATTAGCGCACCCTCCGTAATTTGCAGACATGTGACCCTTGCGGCCACAGTCACGGCAGAACTTGTTCCAGAACCTCTTCTGTGGCACTGGACGGTAAGGCCGAGATGGCCCCACAGGTTGCGAATCTGTGGAGTCACCAAGGCTGGCAGTGTGCTCTGGCACAGGTGAAGAGTCCTCTCTGGCAGTGATTTGAGGTAGGGAGGTTAAGGAAACCTCTGTTGAATCACCCTCGGAAACAAGTCCGGGGTTAACTGGTGGGCTTACCTCTTCCAAAAGGGAGGAGGTAGGTGGTAAGATGGTAAGAGGCTGAGATGATGCGGAAGAAACTTCAGGCTCTGACACTGGGTCAGGGCCAGGTTCACAAATAAAAGGGATGTCTGGGACATCGGAGGCACTAGCCTCGGAATCTAAAACTGACTGATTATGAGGCATGCTGCAGGGATCCGGTGCATCTGGTAGTGGGAGCTGCGTCCAGGGAAGATACGGCTTTAGTAGATCTCGGCCCAATATCACCTGATAAACACCATGAAATGGGTCAACTACGCCCAGGCGGCACAATGTGGTTTCCCTGGTCTCCTGGTCCAGAAAGGGCATTTCAACATTCAGAAGGACCGAAGGAACAGAATAGAGGTTACCGTCAATCCATTCCAACTGAATTTCTTCGTCCGTCTGGATTTTGGCACCCCTAGGCAATGCCTTTCTTGAAATAAGGGAAACCTGGGCTTCGGTGTCGGCCATGACTTGTACCCACTGAAAGGCCGTAGGAGACTGTTCATCAGGCAGGGCTACATGGTAGCCTTGGAGAAGTTCACCCTGGAAGCTCTCATCCTAAGGTAGAGATCGACTTGGGCACTGGTTGGAATCTACAGCATGCCCACGCACACAACAAGTAGTGCAGAACCTCTGCAACCACCTCTTACCGGGAGTCCAGCTCATGGTCTGGAGCTTAGAAACTTGCTTTCTCTCTGCTTCTCTGGCTTTTCTCTTGTGTTCTTTTTCTTCCCTTTCTTGCAGGCGCGCGGCATCCTGCTGCACCTTTATCCACTGGTCAAGTGCTGGTCCAGTGTAACCGGCCTCCTTGCCCAGAGTTATGAGGGCTCCGAGCTTCTCTAGCTCTATGGCAAAGAAGTCGCGGGAAGCAGGGGAAGACATTTCCCTTAGGCTGCAGTAGAGGCTCTGATGAAAATGAAAATAATGGCCAGGAAAGGTACTGAATGGAATGGGAGTGCCTACTGTGTAATGTGGCACTCACTTGGAAATGGGTTCTGCAATGTGGTAGTGAAAGTCTTAAAAGACTGGGTGCTCTGTGGCACTTGGGAAGTGTCCCGTAAGTTGGTGGCACTTCTGGGATGGCACCTTCTGATGAGGCAGAAAATCAAAATAGTGTGCGGCGTATGTCACACTTAAGGGCGTTCCCAACTTGGGAGACGCTGGAATGGGCTACCTGTAGGTCCAATACAGGTGCACGGCACTTATGGAGGCGTTCCGTGGTTGAGTGATCCGAAATGGTGGATACACTTAGGGCTGGTTGCGGCACTTCGGGAGGCGTTCCCTTGATTGGGTGATCCGGGATAGCGGATACAATAATGGATTGGGCATTCCGTAAGGACGGACATGCAGGTTTGACAGCACTTAGGGCTGGTATTGCGGCACTTTGGGAGGCATTCCCTTGTTGAGTGTTCCGAAGGATCACTGACCCTTGTACATGGATACACTAATTACTTGGGCGTTCCGTAAGGATGGACACGCAGGTTGAATGGCTACCTGTACGGCCTGTAAAGGTGCAATGGCACTTATGAGGAGGCGTTCCTTTTGGAGCACTGGTATCGTGCTGGTGTGTCCCGGACACTACATGCAGTATACTTAAATATACTGAAGTGAAATGGTACTCTGTTCGGGGCAGAGTGTAATGGTGGAGGAGAGAAAGTAAAAGGTGGGAGTACTTCAGCAGCCAGTCGATGGACAGTGTCACGAATTAGTGGCACTGTAAAATGGTAAGACCTGACGTGCACTGGTGGTGGCCAGTCCTATTCTGGTAGGCTTCCTTGTCTGGAAGTAATGAATTTGCGTGGCACACTGTGCGGTTTGTGCTTGCGGTATACGCAAGTCTTTTGTGATAAAAGAAAATGAAAAGACCACTCGGGCAACGACAGGTAATGGTAATTTTAGAAATGCTCAGTCCCTCGCTGAAGTACTCGGTAAATGAAATAAATGCTTGCAAAACTGCAATGGACACAGGCGCGTACGTATCACACTCAGTGTAAATAAGACACAAGAGACTAAAATAATGTTAATTCTGCATGCGGTTAAGTAATGGACATAGTACTCTTGGCTTCGTGAATAATGGGTTCTCTCTCTCTCTCTCTCTCTCTCTCTCTCTCGGAGAGGGTGAAAATGATATATGAATGAACTCCCTTGTATTTAATTGAACTAATAATGTTAGTTTAATATGACGCAACTTGCGTTAAATGATTTACTTACGTTAACGTGTAATGAAAGAATTGATTTGGAATACGATTTATGAAAACGATAACGCGCTCGCGGTGAATGATTTTTACGTTACTGGTAGCGGCTTGCGCTTATGAAATGATTTGCGTTTCAATATGAATTTCACAAAGACGCGTTTTACGTTAACAATTCTTGTAATTTATTCTTTGAAGATTTACGTTAACTTTACGTAAGGATACTAGGTCCCTGTGACAAGCGAAATGACGGTAGGATTTTAAGCGATGAAATGTTAGCAAACATTTGTAAATGGAAAAGGTTACGTTTAGTACGAAGTAAAATTAAACTTTCGCTCAGCGGGCGGGTGAGCGATGCTAGGTGAAACGTGTGGTGAGGCGAGCAGAGCTGGTTGGACAGCGTGTCGTTCAAACAGCTGATCTGTAAATGCGAGGCGATTTACAACACGAAATTCTAATTTCTTATTCAAGGCGAATTACGTTAATTTCTCTGGCAGAACGATAGATACTAGTACCGAGATTAATTCTATTTACGTTAAACTTTCAAGACTTACGTTACTTTGCTTAAATCGTTGAGATAATGCTTAAAGGGATAAAAACATGGCTGCCGCTTTGTGAGAGACTAAGGTTGGCTGCAGGCCTGAGAGAGCGCCTGCATGAAGCTTTACCAAGCTGGCCAGCTTGAGAGGTTACCAACACTTGGAATGAAACTAAGTTAAAACGAATCCCCTAACATATCACAGACAAAAGAATTGTACTCTTTTTTTTGCTGTAACTATTAGTAAAACACTCCTAACTAGCTAGGCTTTCTACACAACAATAAACCCTGGCAAAGCACATCCTAGTTTGATCTGGCACTTTCTGGCATCTAATACACGTGTTAGTGTCTCGTCAGACGAGAACAATGCATTTACAAAATAACAGAATTTGCTCGGCACTCTGGCCGTTACAATATAATAATATTTCCTACTTAACACTCTTTTAAACACTTCGTAATAAAAATACTTAAACGTATCTTAAGCTAACATTTGTTATAAAATAATCATATTATGAATGAATGGTATACCTTACCGTGAGCCAGTGTGTGTCTTCCGAGCAAGTGTGCTTTGTTTTTTTTTTTGCTTTGAAAAACATTTACATTCGTTTTACAAGGGATAACGCGATTTAAAAGCTTTTTTTAAGCAAACCCAGATTCGATGCTGGCAAGCAGTCGTCACTTTTACTCGATTTACAAGCCAGGATACTGGCAAGAGTCGCCACTTTTACGTATGAGCCTGGCCTTGAGAGAGGCTCCGATACGTAAACAGGAAAAGTTAAGGGAGAACAAGGTGAATTTACTTGAACTTACCGTAAAACGGATTTATAGAGATAATTTACTCTAGAGGAACAGGTCGCCAGAAACTCAGCTAAATACTTTACAGCTATTTATTTACAAAAGGCTCGTACTGGCCTGGAGAAAAGTAAATACAGCGTCCACACGTTGGGACTTATAATCTCTCACAAATGGATAATAGCTGGCTCAAAATGGAATTTGTACAAGTTGGTTTCATAAACTTGGGTAATGCAACACTTGCGGGCAGAGAGACTTGGCACATGACTCAGGGAATCTGGAAAAAGGACCCCAGATTAAACAAGATAAAAGAAAAAGGGATTTCTTGCCCAAATTAGTATTAATGAGTTCTCTAACACTGGGGCAAAGGAACTCTAATGTTTCACTAAGGTATGCAATGACTTCATTTGTCTGGGACGATCACACAAGGGGAAGCATGCGGCCATGAGGCAGTGAGAGGAAACAAAGGGATGAGTGCTTTTTGGAATGGAAGTTTGAATTGGGAAAATGGGGATCAAATAGATAATAGGATGTAAGGGACTGGCAATATGCTGTTTCACAAGACGTACCTGGATGTCGTGTTCAGTGGATCTTTGTAGAAAAATGTGGCCTGGCTTTGTCTCAGGTCTGGGTCTCTTGGCACGCCACTAACGCCATGGATAGGCCTAAATGGAAGGTAGGTGGTCGGACATCCGTCCGAAGGTCACGTCTGGAGACGACTGGGCAGATCGCAGGTGTTTTTGCCTGGTGTTGGGAGTCAGCTAACCCCCCACGAGCAGGCCAATCCTGGAAACAGAACATAGAGCCAGCAGAGGGTTCACAGGAAAAAGAGCTTAAGATATAGGCCTAAGAAGTACCAGTCTGCCTACATCCTTCCCTTTTAGATACGTCCCTCAAGCTGACAAGAGTCTATTTTCCCCCAACTTAGGAACTCTCTACCTCTGGCTGGCGGGTTTTGGTTTCCCGTGTTTACTAAAAATCAGCTGATATTTGGAGGAAATGGCTGCCGTTTGCCAAATCAAACTAATTAATTAATTACTGGTAGACGAAGAGATCTATAAACGTCACAATATATACATTTATATATATATATCATATATATTATTTAAATATATATTATTATTACATATATATATATACATTTATTTATATATTATATTAATATTTATTTTATATAATTTATTTATATTTTATATTATATATATATAGATAATGCTATATATATATATATATATATAATATATATATAGTCTATATATAATTTATATATATATATATATATTGTATATATATATTGCATATATAATAATTTATAACTCCTATCGTTTTCTTTATAAAAATCTGTATGTACTTGGGTATGTTAGGTATACTATATATATATATATATATATATATATATATATATATATATATATATATATATATGGATATTGTAGGAAAACCCATACTTTCAAATCCCTCAAAAATGGGAGATTTAAGTATACCTACTTTGTCATTTCATTTTCTACCGTTGTACAGGTAGTTTTAAATGCCTTCGAGGAGTTGAGTCCCTGCCCTATTATTTAGCACAGGATTAGGGACCCAAGATCAGGATGCGAGCACTGGAAGCCTGCAGGTTACCGAATATTTAGGTAATGGCTAGATCCACAGTCGAAAATTGCTCCCTTGCTCAGGAGGAGCACCAAAATCATTAGCAGCAGGATGATGGATTCGGTTCAAGCACTGAACATCTTAATTCGCTGCTTCAACTCTGGACCCCTGACAGAGGGCCTTGGTTAAAAACGGCAGGGTTCATTGACCTTAGTCAGCTAGGAAGGGCTGTTTACGAGGAACTGTCTATTTAGTTTATTTAGCCAGGAAGTGGGTAGGCACAGTTTAGAAATGGCCCCCAGTCGTGGGCATATTGAGATCTAAAGAATCCCCCAATTTGAGATACTAAGGGAACAGGATGTTAGAACACAAGAGCCCTGAATCACATGTGGAGGATAAAATAGGTAAAATGTTACTTCAGGAGATATGGACGAGAGATCTTAGCTTTTTGTCGTGTTTGTAGGAAAGGAAAAAGGGTTTTGATGGAGGTAATGTCCACATTCATTCAAGAAAAGTAGATGTATTTGGTAGAGAGTAGAGGAGGAGTGGGCATGTTTTGACAGGTTATGCGGAAAAGACAAGAAGTGACTGAAGAGCAGAGTAGAATCTACTACTGGCATTATTTAAAACAGTTCAGTAGGAATGTTATAGTATGCTATGCATCAGTGAATGAATTCCCTAAAGAAATAAAAGTTGAATTTTATATAGAACTCCAGAATGACATCAGTGGAAATACCAGAAAGATATATGAGAAATGCTGTTGGTAATATGGAATGCAAATGTTGGCAGGAGCAGTGAAAGTATGGAGGATGTAGTCGGTATGGAAGGCCTTGGAGAAAATGCAAATAGTGTGCAATGTATTAGTTTTGGTGCCGCAGATAATTTTATAATTAGAAGTACTCTTTTTTTTTTTCAACAAAAGAACTTTCATAAATGCATTTGGACATCTCCAGATAGCACTCATAAAAACCAAATAGACCATATACTTGTTAATTAAGAAAGCACTGAAGAATGTTAGGAGCTACAGAGGTGCAGATGTCAGCAGTGATCACTAATGTCATTGCCACATTAATTTGAAATTAAAAGCACATAACAAAAAAATATGACAGAATATCTGAGCTTGATGAAGTAAAGCTTCTTGAAGATGAACATCGAGAAGCTTTTCAATTTAATATCAAGATAGATTTGCTATCCGAGAAACTTTATCTTAGGAGGTGCAAACAGTAGTGAGAACTGGCTCAGCTTCAAGAATGTTTATTAGTCTAATACTTAAAACGAAGTACTGGGATGTGGGGTAACATGACGGAAATTGAATATGGGGTGAAACTTGAGATACAATAAAGAATAGACCGAAGAAAAAGACACTTTTGGACAGATTTCAGCAGAGAGGAAGAACACAAGGTAGAACATGGTAAATACTCAAGTCTGGATGATGAAGTTAAATGAAGATGAAGAGGAGATCAAGAGAGACCAGAGACAACACTTAGTGGAACATTTTTGTTAGGTCATGTGTACTCGTAAGAGATCTGGAGGAGATAATTTAACAGGTGTACCAGAAGCTGAAAAGGACCTGAATTTAACAGGTGTACCAGAAGCTGAAAAGGACCTGAGTGTGCTTATCAACGAATTCCCAGTTTTTGAAGTGGAATGGATAATAACGGAACTTAAATGGAGAATACCAGGTTATGCTGGAATCACTGCATAGATTATTTTAGTGGAAGTGAAATGACACCTTATATCACCAGAAAACCGACTGCTTTGCAAAATGTGGAATGAAGAAGCAAAGTCTGAGCATTGTACTTACGTTGTTGTCATTAAAATATTAAGTGCCCTTATTCTTGATAGTCTAGACTCTAGGGAAAGAAATTGGCAAAAAGCGAGAGATGAGCAAGCTGATTTTAGGAAATGAACGAATTGCACTGATCTACGACCTGTGTTAAGATATATTGTGCACCAGTGTATGGAATCGAAAAATACGCTTCTGATGGCTTGTAAAGTTAATGATAATGGAATCTTGTCCAGTGAATTGCCATCAATGTTGTTTCACTTTTGCTGTTTGCCCTTCTCATAGATTTTATTATGAAAAAAGTGATTGGAGAAGGAAAAGTTTAGATTTGAGTAACGATAGAAAGTTGACGGACTTAGAATGTGCAGATGACCAGCAAAACCACAAGGTTTACAAAGCTTGCGTAATAGAATGTGTCATATAACTTGAAAGAAGGACCTCAAAATTTATAAGTAACATTAAATGGAGAAAGGTTTAGTGGAGTTGAATCTTTCAAATATTTAGTAACATTTATATTCATTACAGGTTCTCTTGATTTGAGATTTCGTGAAAGACTAAAAGAGGCAAATTAAACAATGGCCAGGCTGTAAAAAATGTGGAACCCAAGTAGACAGAAATTTCTTACGCAGTTAAGATTATACATCAGTGTAGTACGTTCTGTACTGTTCTTCGAACATGAATAATTATAGTATGAAAGTGGAACTGCGAATAAGGTTTTGCCTATTTGAAAATAAAACATTAGGAACACTGCCAGGAGTCAGATACAGGATAGAGTTAGATACCAAAAGGGAAATGATGGAAGTTCCATGTAAATAAGATGGTTATGAAAGGGAAATGGAGAGGGCTTGGGCATTTCCTTTACGCAATCTACAGGATAATAATACTGAGGTCAAATGAATAGTTGGAAGACCGGACCTAATTGGATTAGAACTAAGAGAAAGGACACTGAAAAAGAGTGGAGATTTTTGGAAGATGAAAGACAGGGAAGACACGAGTAGCGATATTTGACAGAGCCCATTTGTGCCACGTGGCGTGGAGGCGATCTTGGTGAAATGAAAGAATGTTCTTGAGAGAATAAGGAACGCTTAAAAGTAGAGTGCGTAAATAACGGGGCATTTGAATGTTACCAGGGTAATCTTCATTTTATTAATAGTAATTCTACAGTGTCAAGCCTCATTCTTCACAGATTGTTTGTAAAGGAACGATATAATGCAGCTGCAATTGTGATAAGTGCAATGTCCAAGCACTCGTGCTGAACCTGGCAAGACGTCTAATCCCAACTACTGCCAACTTCGGCATAAATCCTCCATTCCAAGAGCTTGACATATTGGAATCTGAATCAATATTTCTTAATGAATCTACATAATCAAATATATATATATGTATATATATATATAATATATATATATATATATATATATATATATATAAATATGTGTGTGTGTGTGTGTGTGTGGGCTACCTACAACATAATATTTTAGTGCACGGATACAGTGTTTACTTCTATTTTATATATATATATATATATA
The DNA here is from genome assembly GCF_015104395.2 of Macrobrachium nipponense. Taxonomy (NCBI): domain Eukaryota; kingdom Metazoa; phylum Arthropoda; class Malacostraca; order Decapoda; family Palaemonidae; genus Macrobrachium; species Macrobrachium nipponense. The sequence continues at coordinate 32,205,584 of NC_087202.1, read as the reverse complement.
TATATATATATATATATATATATATATATATATATATATATATATATATATATATTATATATATATATATATATTGTCGTCGCACAACAATTGTTGAGACTGTCATCGTATTTAGTCAAAAGCTTTATTTTGTAGAGTACTGTGAACTTTGGTGTGATAGTGTCTACTTGTATATGATGATATGCATACCTTAGGTAACATATTATATAGCAGTGTTTCTCATAAATATCATAGGTAATTTTTGTGGACACGTTAGAACCTTATTCCCTGATTTTGTGCTCATAAATGACCCAGTACACCGTATGTTAAATTATGGGCAAATTACTACGTTATTTCCTTTTCTTTTACTGGTGAATTTAGACAAGATGAATGTGGAAAAGAGTATCTAATTAGTATTGAATTTGCACGCATGTCATGTTATACTTGACTATTAGTCAGTTTTAGCGAATTTAGTTGTTAAGTTCCTTCTAAAATCTCTGAAACCAAGTTGGATCTTGCATTCTGATAAAGATGGCCATCAGGATAACGGATGAAGTTCTGTATTGTGTTTCGTTTTTGTTAAATTGCAGCAACAATATGTAGCAGATGGGGCTCGCTGTCAAACCTCTCAGTTCCAGAGGTCTTTATTCCTCACACCGTTGAATTGTGTAACGTCTCCCTGTGGATGTTGTGCAATTGGAACTTCGAAAGTTCAAGCGAAGATGCAACGCAATATTACCGTAAAAAATTCCCCTGGTATTTTAATACTGCACTTTCAGTTTTATCTATTTATTTAATAATTTGTTATTCCCTATTACCTTGTTACTTCTTTCTAATGAACACCATATTCTTTGGAAGCTTGAATTGCAAGTCAATGGTCCCTGTGGGCCTCTTCCATATGAATAGGATTCATGTGCTGAAAGGAGTAAGATTTGTTCATTATATCTCATGAAAGGTATTAAGTCAATGTATAGGAGGGCTTTCGTCTATATGAGCAGGAGACCTTTCCGTTCGAGTAACCTGCATTCTAAATATGGTGCAGCTGTTGCTCAAGTAAGTTTACATTTTATGTACAAACTCATTTTATGATACTGTAAAGAATTTAAGAATATAGCGATATTAAAAACCATAAAGGATTCTCTCTCTCTCTCTCTCTCTCTCTCTCTCTCTCTCTCTCTCTCTCTCTCTCTCTCTCTCTCAAACAGTGAAGATTTTGTAAAATGCTTTAAAATGTCGCAAGTTGTAGATCAGTTACATTGCTAGTTTGTTTGCTTTTCCAAGCATGGTTGTGTACGTATCTGTTGGTCTGCCGTTGGATGTCGTTGCACAAATGATTTTAATTTCGTTTACCTTTGTCTCGTTGTCAGTGTGTAAGAGGATTGATCTATAGGTTTAATATTATTTGTTAATAGCTCCCGTTTTTGTCGTTCGGTTTCCATATTAGATTTTGATGTATTCTTCGCATTAGACAACATTCAATCTTACTGTCTTTATCCCATGTTTGAAACTGGTTAAAGCCACTTTCATTTTTCATAAAAATTGAGCTCTTGTCTAAAATAAAAACGGATAAGTTGAAAAATAAGAAAAAGAGTTGGCTGTTTTTCCTTTTATGCAAAATTCGGAAGGCACCCCTTAACTCGTGGATGTTATGCGGTGACCTTCCAGATCTCAGTATTTATTCACAGCAAAGAACTATTCCCCTTATCAGTTTCCAGATTGTCATTTTTGTGGGGTTTGACGGATGTCGGTAGAATTGAGAGAGAGAGAGAGAGAGAGAGAGAGAGAGAGAGAGAGAGAGAGAGAGAGAGAGAGATTAAAGGACCATTGCCTCAGTTGACTAATTGCTTCAGTAACACCTTTTAATGTTGCTATGACTAAGATCTTATAGCTGTTAACGAAACCGCCCCTGTGGCAGCTATTGCACAAAGTTAATGACGATGAAAGTGGCTGTAAAGTTTAGATTGCTTTTTTTCTTTGTACCAAATATCATGGAATTTTGTATGAAGGGATTCGATATCGCATGTAGCTTTAAATTTTCGGTAATATGGGCCAGTTGAGTTTGCTGCAATAAGTAAATGTTATCAGTATGTGCATAATCCGAAAAACTGTGAATGTTGTTTGAATAAATAATGCCAGCACCAGAAACTTCCGTAGCAAACAACAGCAGCCATCTTTGGAAACAACCGAGTGAGACGATGATGCAGTTGTAATTCTCTTCTGAAATTTCTGGGTGGAAAGCCGAAATGATTTAACGAGTGTTTATGGATTTACGGTTGAGTTAATCACTGCTGCCGTGCATCGTTATGCTACGAAAGCACGAGCATGTAATAAATAGGCAGCGCGTATTGAAGCCATGCAATGCGGTTATAACCAAGGTAAATGACAACCACTAAATGAGTCGTCTTCTCTCCCGGTCACTAAAGCTTAAGAAAGCCTCCGATGGCTTTTAGCCTTGTGAGGCGTTCAAAAGCACATTCAAACAAGGAAGTAATCGAAATCTATTTGTCATCATTACATGCACGTACTCTGGAGATGTTGTTTTCACTTTTGCTCCTCGCAAGTAATGAGAATGATGGGTGGAGGCGGGGGGCGGAGCGACAAGATCTCTTACCACATGTTGGTTTCTTCTGTAATGTCACTTTTCGCTCGTGTTGTCTAAAAGTGCGACTACAAAGAATATTTGATTGGCATTTAATGAATATAAATGAGGGGAGTAAATCCATTTCTTTAGAGTTCAGTGATGTTTCATTTTGTAAATTTAGTGAAATCTTCACGTATATTAAGTGACATCAGAACCAAACTGGTTGACTGGTTTTCCATATATACAGGTTTCATATGAGCACAAACCATCAACGCCAAGCCAAAGGTAAAGAAATCGGCTTTGAATAAGAAAAAGAATGACGTGATAGGCGAGAATCTTAAATAAGTAGGGAAATACTGTATGAACCTTTGGAAATGAAAGTAGCCCGTGAGGGCTAATTGGCGTCATTGCACTTTAGGCGTTACCCGAGTTTGCAGCGTCCCTTCGACCCCTAGTTGCACGCTATTTTTTACCGTGTACGTTACCTTTCATTCCCGCTTCCTTTTTTTCATCTTGCTGTCCAACCTCTCAAACTATGACTTCTTAGCCCAACTGTGGGCTTTTCTCCCGAGGTCCGCCTTTAGATACTTGTACTTCATTTCATTTGTTTGCTGGATCTCTATCTTGCTGTCCGACCCACCACAACTCCCCCTTTTAACTGTCGAAGTCATTGAATGAAAGTGCTCCAGTGCTTGGATTTATTGCCTAAATTCTATTATTCTTTTTTGTATGTAAACTCTTGCTGAATAAAAATAGTGAAGATATGTGACGAAATTGGTTTCAAACCAATTTTACCTTAATTGAAGGAAGGCTATGTTCACATTTTAAGCGAAATTTTTATTGGGGGAATTTTTGAAGATATGAATGCAAATTGTAGGAAACCGGGAAGTAGATGGCTAAGAGCAATTTGTGTGGAATTATTGTCTGAAGGAGGCTCACTCATCGAAAATACAGGGTATCTAAGGGGTATAATGTCATATGTTTCTTTGCAGAGAGCAAACCCGAGGCAGTACTTATTTATTTATGTATATATTATCGCAGCTTGGTGGATGGTATATCAGGTATATTAAGTCGCTTCTTGTTTCCAACAAATGTTTATTTATAAAATAGTTTCAATAGCGTAAGAAGACTTAAAATGCTGTTCTAAATATTAAGATGGACGTGGATTAATGTTACAGACTTGAAATGCTGTTCTAAATATTAAGATGGACGTGGATTAATGTTACAGACTTGAAATGCTGTTCTAAATATTAAGATGGACTTGGATTAATGTTACAGACTTAAAATGTTGTTCTAAATATTAAGATGGGTGCGGATTAATGTTACAGAAGTGGCAGGTGTTCAGAAGGTTCAAGGAATAACGAACTATAGAAATGGCTCTAGGGACAGTAGGGCAATAGAGGGGAAGAGTGAGACAACCGAAGAGTGATGACGGTTGTAGGACAGAAGAGAGACTCCTGGAGATATCTACATCCGGCTCCTGGAGTTACTCTTCTTTGTGGAGCAGGAATGGGCTGAAGTTTTGCAAATACGCTCTTCATGAAAAATGGAAAACTGAAGGGAAGACGACTATTAAAGAATGTTGATGCAAAAAGGTACAGTGAAGCAACCCGCCCATCCTTATGTAAATCATTCATCATGGTTTTATGGCATCGGAAGGATTATCGCGAGAATGTGATATTTCTCTGTGAAGAAAAGATGGATGTATGTTTGTTTTGTTTGTATGGTGCTTTTACGTTGCATGGAACCAGTGGTTATTCAGCAACGGGACCAACGGCTTTACGTGACTTCCGAACCACGTCGAGAGTGAATTTCTATCACCAGAAATACACATCTCTCACCCCTCAATGGAATAGCCGAGAATCGAACCCGCGACCACCGAGGTGTGGGACGCCAACACCATACCAACCACGCAGATGGATGTATGTGAAAGCCACAATAGAGATAAAATAAGTGACGTAAACTTGAGAATTTAATGACCACAGAAGCCTCAGTTATTATATTTGACCCCCACAACATGGTCGTCATAATCTCATTGCTTTGCTTTTAATAATTCTTGTTGAGAATATTTTTCCCAGAGGGAAATTTTAAAAGGAAAGTGGGTGCAGGACTCGGTAGTACATCATTGATGAATCGGAGTACCTTTGTATGTCATTCTTCGTACATTTGTCTTAACATTTTTATATAATAAAAACAGAAAATAGCGTCAGAACATTCTGGAAACTCGAGCAGCCCCAGTGGTCTTTGGTTTTTGTTTTATAATTTTTTTTAGTTTTTCCTGTAATCACACGAATGTCGGTGGCGATACACCCGTTCTTAGTTGACCATATTCAAAGTTTTTGTTTCAGCTCAAGTGCTTCTTAGGTTTGGTGATTATCAAACAGTTTCTTGTGGAAGACGCTCTTTCACAAACAAAGGTCAAGAGCACGTGAAGCCGAGGATTTCTTTGCAATAATTACTGCTGACATTTTTTGTATGACTTTCTTCAAACCAAATCACCCTGATTGCGAAGGTGGTTGTTTCGGCATGAGACTTAAATCTGAAACAGTTACTGCTTAAGATTATGTGTTTTGCATTATTCAGTATTAACAGTGTTAGCCAACAATTTTATTATTTGATTTTATTGTATGAAGTCTCCAAAATTGTAAGGCAAGGATTTCGTAATTAGTTCAAGCTCCTATTCGAAAAGGAGATTTTTGTTATGGTAACCCTTCTCTCTCTCTCTCTCAGGAAGACAGTAAAAGCAGCAACGTTCGGCCTTGCCTATGAAAACTCAGAAAGGCAGCGCGAAGCAAGGCAATCAGTCAGCCAACAAGCATATGGTGCCTCCAAGGCGCTGACTCAGCGTATTTGACCCACCAAACATTACCTCACACGCCAAGACTTACGTAATCATTCTTTAGCGCTCATTTTTTGCTCATAGAGAATAGCAGTCACTTTCGTAAAATGATTTAATTTTAGTTTGACAAGTTCATTTCTCTTGTTTTGCTCACACGTTCATGTTTGTTCATCATTCAGCTTCATTTAGTGCATATTCTGTTCCACATTACACACTGGGGCTCCGGATTTTTTAGTTCTCCATGGTTGTCAACATGGAAGGCAAAAACATAAATCTCTTTGAGCTATATCTGCATTGTTTCTTTTGTAGTTAATTAACATTTCCACGAGTAGGGCTGACCTAATATAAGACTAAAAATACTGTCATTTCTGCATATGATTGATCTTACACCTTTGACAAATGATTCCTTTAGTAAGTTAATGCTCATATACTACTTATATTGCATTATGGGCCTTTCTGTTCCTTCTCTGAAATGGGGCAAGGGAGAAGTTAAATTTCCAACGATGAACTGGTATGTAGAGGTCTTGCGTATTATTATTAATATATAATTAATAATAATCTCAGTGCTTAAGGTAGTGAAAAGAGGGAGTTGGAGATGTTAGACAGCAAGACAGAGGAATCCATAGAATAAAGAGATGAAGTACAAGGATCTAAAGTTGGAACTATAGGAGAAAACACCCACACTTGTAAAGTATGCCAATATGCTTAATCAAAGGTCAAGCCACCAAGCAAATGGGAGGAAAAAGGTTAAGTATACTTAAGTTTAATCAGACCACTGAGCTGATTAACAGCTCTCTGAGGGCTGGCCCGAAGGATTAGAATTTTTTACGTGGCTTGGAACTGGTTACTTAGCAACGGGACCTACAGCTTATTGCGGCATCCAGACCACATCTTATTGAGAAATTAATTTCTAATCACCAGAAATAAATTCCTCTGGTTTCGCATCGGCACCAGCAGTGAGCGAACTTGTGCTACCAGATCGATAGGCGAGTACACAACCCACTCATCTAGTGAGGAACTAGAGCAACTGGGAGGAATGCCATAGTTTGAACTCAATGGTAACACACTGCAGCCAAGAAGAACATGCCTTCTTGGTAGTTTCTTCAGGAGGTTATTCGTCAACCTGCAAAAAGATGAATCCAGTGTTAAGAGAGTAGTTTATTTGTTTGAATGGTGTTTTTACGTTGCATGGAACCATCGGTTATTCAGCAACGGGACCAACGGCTTTACTTGACTTCCGAACCACGTCAAGAGTGAACTTCTATCACCAGAAATACACATCTCTCACACACCAGTGGAATGCCCGAGAATCGAACTCGGTGACACGCCAACACCATACCGACCACGCCACTGAGGTACTTACTAAGAGAGTTGTTTCAATGTCTTCTTAGGATGTAGTATCCCTGCTAGTGTCTGAATGGCAGGGGAAGAAGATTACATGATCTGCTTGACAACAGGGAACTCTATGACCACTGATCAGAGAGTTTGCTTGATCCAAGGCACCACATGCAAGCTGGGATCACTGTAACTTGACAAACAGTCTCGCTTCAGGAATGCAGCCAAGGGTAAACTCCATCGACAAGACTCGGCCAGGTGTGGAGTTGTGGAGGCCTCCCTGAGATTATTATTCCCATTAATGAGAATATTAATCTTCAAAAAACCTCATTACAGTTCAGTGTTTTGTTTGTTTGTTTGTATGGTGCTTTTACGTTGCATGGAACCAGTGATTATTCAGCAACGGGACCAACGGCTTTACGTGACTTCCGAACCTTGTCAAGAGTGAACTTCTATCACCAGAAATACACATCTCTCACTCCTCAATGGAATAGCCGAGAATCGAACCCGCAACCACCGAGGTGGGACGCTAATACCAAACCAACCACGTCACTGAGGTGCTCTTGGTTCAGTGCTGAGGTTTGAAAGAAAGCTGAACTGGTTCCTCTCCTGTGAGGGAGGAAGACACACCTGTCTTCTTCTTTGGCCTTTCTTGAATGCATGGTGTTCGGTTGTTATGAGTACCAGGGGAAACATGAGTACCAGGGGAGACACTCTGAAGACCATCCTCTGAACAATGTCCCTATAGGGGGGGTAGTGCTGACAGTGCACCTCATGTGGTGCACTGTAAACATTACTTAAGAGTCTTCGCAGCATCCCTTTGGCCCCTAATTGCAATCCCTTTAGTTTCTTTTATTGTACCTCTGTTCATATTATCTCTTCTTCTTGCCATCCATCCTCTCATAACAGTTAACTCATAGTGCAACAGCGAACTTTTCCTCCTGGTACACCTTTTAAACCTAACTACCTCTCAATTTCCTTTCCAGCACTGAATGACCTCAAATGTCCCAGTGTGGGGCCTTTTGCCTAAATTCTATTTTCAATCAATTAATCAATCTGAACAATGCTTCAGATTGGGGTCAAGCAACCATATCCCATCTTATATGTAGTAGCAGCTCTAGTACTTTGAGTAGGGGAGCTGGCACATGCAACCCCTGAGCTTGAGGAAAACCATGAACTACATAAGAGGGGGACATGGATTGAGTAAACAGATCTTCTCAGTGCTGATGGACCCTGAGAAGGGATCTGTCTTTGGGTGAAGCTTCTCGTTATGCCTACAAGCCAGGTTCTTTGTGCACCTCCGGATCAGTACAAGAGGAAGGCCAACCCTGCTGCCTGCATGTGCACAGTTTGTGGACATAGTGCCCACAGCAGAAGCAGGTTCTGGGTGCTTTGCCTAGTTTGTCTCCTCAGAGACAAGAAAGGTAGGACTAACCCTGCTAACTCCACACACATGGTCTGGAGACCAGGTTTGCACTGACCACACATTCCAGAGAAACACAAGAGAACAAGCTGAGAGCAGTTTCTGTGGCTTAATTGGCTTGATTCAGGGTAATGAGCACACTTGGTGAAACCTATATCAGCCTGAACCAAAGATACACAGTCACCCGAGGCTGGGAAGAGTGCTTGTGGGACTTATTGAGAGAGGTCCTCTTGACTTCCTCTTTTCCTTCTCCTTCCTCCTACACAAGGAGGGAGAAGTCGAGGAAGTGGAAGAGAATGAGGAAGAGCATCTGGGATTTTTCTTCCTTTTCCTGACTTATGTTTTGATTTTTGCCAGTGTGGAAAGATAGATTGACACAGTTAATGTTAGAATACAATAAAATATAGAATTTAGGCCATAAGCTAAGACTGGAAGCTCTGAAGTCATTCAGTGCTGAAACAAAAATTGACAGTAAAAAAGGTTGAAAAGTATAACAGGAGGAAATCCTTTAAGTTGCACTATGAATCAGTTGTTATAAGAGAGTGGAAAGGAAGATGGAAGAAAGAGTATATGAACGGAGGTTCACTTAAAGGAATGAAAGGGCTTGCAGCTAGGTACCGAAGAGATGTTGAAAAGAGCTTTAAGTAATGACTACAGTGCACAGCATGAGGTACACTGACAGCACAACCCCCTCCCCTCCCCCACACAGGCAGGTGATGCTGTCATCTGGTCTGCAGAAGCAGCAGGTGCATCTGCTACAGGAATTATAATCACTACAGAAGGAGGGGGAGATCCTCCCTCCTTAGTGGGTATTGAAGCAAGAGCTTCACAGCTGCCAGGTGGTCTAGGAATGTTGCAAAAGACGGGCTGCCAGAGATATCCAGAGAGGGCCAAATCTTCTTCAAGGTAACAACTGCTTTCCTGGAAAGTCAAGATCATTAGCAGGCACCAGCTTAACCGCCCGAATCATAGGGACCTCTCCTACCATGAGTACGTATCCCCAACAGAACAAGGAGTCATAAAGGGGTTGGTATGGGCACAGCAGGAGCAAGGAGGTAGGTTTTACCCCCCTAAAGAGCCCATCAAATACTTCTTATCCTTCCTTTTCCTACCACTCCCACTGAAAGGAAAACGAACCAGAGCAATCCTTGTTGAGGGAAATGGGTTCATGATTTTCCCTGCAATAGGAACTAAAGTTTAGGAAGACAAGTACCTGCAAGACTGCCCATGCCCCTTACAATATACAAAAAAAATATACATACTGTCATCCCCTTACAGTAAAAGGGGGTGCTGTTGTGATAAGGGCGAATGTTGCCCTTGGCCACCAACCCCAAGACACACACGCTGGGGGGAAGGTGGCCTGCAAGGCTTTCACAAATCGTGGGATTGTATTATATTAATAAATGTTGAACACAGTATATATTCAACATATAAAAACAATAAAAGAAAAGATCCCACCAGGAAAAGCGAGTTTAAAGAGTCTGGCAAGAGCTCACGAAAACACGTCTGCATCTGGCAAGAGCTCACGAAAACACGTCTGCATCCCATGATGGCTGAAAGCAAAGTGGAATGTTTACATCCAGGCAGGTGGGTCTCCTCACCTACCTGACGGTAGTTATTGCCTAACCACCTCCGATTCCTTGTTGGCAGAGCAGGAAATCAAACCCAGACCCTGAGATCAGTGGTTGAGCACGTAACTGACTCGTCCGAGGAACTGTAATCAAAGCAGTACAGGGGTCGTTATCCAAAAATAAATTTACAGTTTAGAGCACCTTGGAATGAAATGGAATGGATGGAATATGTGATTTTGGCATAAAGCCAATTACTGGGGCTCATGGTCATTCAGCACTGGCAGAGCTAAGTTATGGGTTCCATGAAGCCCCTCCCATTGGCAAAGCCCTAGTATATGTATAAAGGCTTACTCCCATAGCACAGTTGATTTGTGCACTTGCGTCCTAAACAAAAGTTTAACAAGGTAGCTCTAGGAAGAAAAATAAAGATCAAAACCCATTTTTATTCTTCTGTCAAATCATGGATAAAATCTGTTTGCAAATAGACATTGCTAAGGTTTTTGCAGTGTACCTTAGGCCTCTAGATACTCGCACTTTTTAGCAAGCTGGCAATTTTTAGATCCTTGTATTTCATCAATTATTTTCTGTTATATCATTACCTTGTTTTCCTGCCATCTCAGCTCCCACTTTATACGGTAAAGTGCAGCATAACAAAAAGTACCCGAGTTCTTGGCTTTACAACCTAATTTTTAAAAATTCGAAATCTTAAATCATAACCCCTCTGAACACCTTAAGGCCTGTCCACACAATCGGGCCTGATCGGCGGACTTCCCCTCTAACGGGCACACTTGACGGGCAAACCGTCAAATAGCCCGATGGGTCTTGTAGCAAAATCACCATGGTGGTGCCCGATGGCTTGAGCTTCGACCCTGGCAGACGTACGTTAACCACACACATTTCTTTTACTGAGCCATTCTTTGCACCATATTCTCTTCTTTTTTATCACACACAAAGCAATTATCATGCTACACTATCTTCTTCTTTGCGGTAGGCACCATGTTTATCGTACCGCACTGAACACACTACTGGCATCGTCGGGCACGCCCACCTCTCCATCGCCTCACCCGTGTGGACAACATTCACGGATAAGTCCGCCAGAATTTGCCCGTCAACCCTAGAGCACGCCGATCAGGCCCGGTCGTGTGGACAGGCCTTTACTCTGTTCACTTTTATATTCTATACACACTTGTGTTTCAAGGATATTAGGCCCTTCCATTCCAACATCTCCTCAAATACAGTACATCTAACCAGTATTCCCTCTTAGCACTTCAGATTATGTATACTAAAATAAATTTTTTTTAATCCATTTGTTGTTTCAGTGTGTTTATTTGTCTGCCTTGATTATCATGGAGCCCTCAAATTCTTCTAGGCCTCATCAACGCATGTGGCTGGGTATTCAGGGATTTCCGTGCTCCAGGTTTTTAGCTGCTATCATTTCATTAATTCCATCTTCATGACTGAACAGTTTCAGAGTAGATTTATCCATTCTTTCATCTATAAATAACACTGTTTTTCATCTGTTTAATCATGCACATGCTTTCTGGATATTAATCCCTTTCCTTTCTAGTACTTTCCCATGTATCCTACTAACAGTTTCATGGTTTTTCTTTTATCTTTCCAAATATTGCAACATTTTCTGTTTCCTTGTCACTCTTCCAAATTAACACTTGTCATCTATTAGTTAATTCTGTCTACATAACACAATTTTGCAACACCGATTCGTCCTTTCCCCAGGAATGTGTGTTCCTTACTTTCATCTTTTCAGTTCTTATGCCCAAAACACTATGCAAAATTTCATCTTATCAGCTTCATCCTATCATCTTTATTCACATTTCACTTTCATAAAGGAGAACTTGCTCAACAAATTATTCACGTTCGACCCTTGGCTTTCCATACTATCGCACCTATTCTGTTTCTACTGGACTTTTTCCTCAGGAGGACTAAAATAAAACTATTGTACACATAAATAAATCTGTTTATTTAGTTATGATATTGCAAAAAAAGATTTTATCTAATATGGAGTACACAATTTCTCTCTCTCTCCATTTAAACCTTTACCATTTCTCAAGGGATGGGAGTTTTACCCTGTTTGGTTGCTAAAAGGAAACTCAATCACTTCCTTAGACATCCATTGGCCATGACAACTCACGAGGTACTCAAATACAAAGGCAGAAGAGCTTAAACCCTTGCCTGTAAATTTAGCCTTTATAGTTATATTGGAAAATGTAAGGAGACAGTACAAAAGTCATTTGTAGAAAAAGATCAAAAAATTTCTCCTTGTAAACTGTAAATTACATAAAATATAATCTCTATATCTGTATTCATTAGGATAAGGATGAATATTCCCCAAATGCAAAAATGATTTTAGCATTTCAATAACAAGAAACCCTGCCTTCAGTTATGTAATTCATTCGTATGTCTCTTGTCAACATCACAGACTTATCCTAATTTTTTTTCCCTTTACATTTTCTGTATTCCAATTATTTACCATATCTAAAGTAGAAGCAATACCCTATGTTTCAATGCAGAATTGAATATACAAATGTACAACAGACGTTACCTTAGTAAACTATTGCAAAATTTGTGTCTGGAAAATACTGTTACGAAGATCACTACACACATTTTCATTTTGGTATGGAATAGATGTATAAATTAACACTTAAAATACAGCATACTCAAATACATTAAGGTTTATTTGCAATACTTAGCTCTTCACTGCTCTCATTTCATAAAGTTTATATTTTCTAAAGTCTTCATGATCTGTAAATAATGTAGACTTTGGTATCATTTACCATTTATTATCGTTATTAGTGCAGTATCTTTTATATACAATGTATTAAGAAAACCAGATGTTTATCAGAACCCATTTCCAATCACCTTAAAAAATTTCACAGAATTTATGCTTAACTACTTACTAATCACAAAACATACTGCAATAATATTATAAAATTCATTAACTCATCAAATTAGCCATCTCTGCTTTTCTATTAAATTTAAATTTTGGGTTATAAACCAAAGTCAACTTTAATTGCAAAAATTTAATTCTTTTGTTCTTTCCACTACAATGCCAACAGGCACTTTTTCAACTGTTAGCTTTTGGCCAACCATTTCTTGGTCTTTTTAAACTATGCTAATCCAGATTCAAAGCTAAGGTTGTTTAAAATGAATTAGGTAGATCAAATGATGAGACCTTAATTACTTGCTTAGTTGCCTCCTTTGTGTAGAACAATCAAAATATTCAAAAGCTTTAAGCCAAATTTTTTAATATTAAAATTATGAATGAAAAACTATATATATTTATACCATAAAAGTCACAAGACTGGAAACAATACAAGCTCCCCAACCAATGCAAAAAAATGAGACCAAATAAAACAAAAATGACATTAATTTTGAATACTGCACTGCTTCATAAGCACAAGGCAAGAATGAACTTGAAATGCTAGTACACTGTATAGGCACAAATGTCTAAATAATTTTTCAGAAATTAGATTATGACTACATTTGTCACCTGTGAATGAGCAGCAGGACTGATGAATAAACCTTGACATGTAAAAAGAGCACACTGTGTAGTGAGAATAACCCAAGTGGCAGGCACTAGTTTTGTGTCCCATTTTAAAATGCAAGAAAAAAAATGTGGGTTGTATTTTCAAAATGGAAGAAAAAAAAATGAGGGTTGTATAAAAAGTCAACAAATGTGAATCATATATATATAAAAAAAACAGAACACACTGAAGAAAACATGAAAAATTTCAACAAATAAACATCACTGCCTTCCCAAATAAAGGCCAGGTGAAGTTTGGAGCACCAGCGTGATCTTGCATCTTGAAGAAGGCCATCTGATCAGGTAAGTAGCGTGGTATCCATTTCTGTTGGTGTTACTGGTATGTATGTTGCTCGCCGCAGATTTTTGTTAATTACTTCTTTCAAGACATCTCTTGGACTACCATCTAGAGCATTCAACATTGGCTACACAGGGGGATAAGAAAAATTAATTTAAAAAGTCTTGGTCTAGCTTTCCAAAGTAAAAAACCAATTTTATCAATACATATTCTTTAAAAAAAATCAATTAATAGTAAGAATCCTTACATTCAAAATCTCACTAATCCTCAGCAACCCTTAAAAAATACACAGCTATGCTAAAATTTCTTTCCAACTGGGGATTTGAACTCAAAGAAAGGAGTTACTGTTAACATCTGTTTTCAAGTGATAAATACTGCCTACTTAACAAAAATGACTATATCATGTTAGGTCCACAATTTTAATCAATATTCTACTTTTAAATTACTGAAATATACTTTTATAAAAGCACTGTTAATATACTTTTATATTATTAAAATAATCTCAAATCCATTCCCTGCATTTGCATGTATTCATACCTGTGATCCTTGGTCTCCCTCTTTAAGCAATAAAATAGCAATGAGAGCCATTTCAGCTGAAGATCTAACTACTTGGTTCTTCTCCTTTGTGCCATTGACCAACATGGGAAGAACAAGCCTTGCTATTTCAGGAGGGAGCTGGCTGCCATTAGATTTTGATAAAGTTTCAGCGGTAAATTGACACGCTCGACACATTGCTTGCTTTACTTCATTTGCACTGTGATTAATGAGCTGAAAGGAAAAATAAAATGCAAATTCCTTGTTTTACTGAAGAAAACAATTACAGTACTCGAAAAAGACATTCACTATATTCCACATGCACTGTTTGAAGTTTTAAAAGAAAAAGGTCTAAGAATTCTAAGAATTTCTAGTATGTTGCCATCTAACTACTACAGTCGACTCCCGCTATTCGTGGACTCAAGATTCGCAGTATTTTCCTATGAGAAATATCCACAAATTAATTAATTTTCATATCAATTACATTACTATATCACTTTTTGTGATAAAACTATTTAAAAAACCAGGTTTGAGCATTTTACGTAGTTTTTTCTTGAGCTTGAACTAATAAAATAGTTTTAAGCATTTTTATAGTAGCTCTCAGTATCTGCGGATTCTAGCTATTAAGCGCGGGGAGGGGGGGTGTCTGGTACCCATTCCCCGTGAATTCAGATGTCCACTGTATATCATTTATGATTATGTAAGCAACTACTCCGGGCTTGAATATCATGTCCAATTATGCTTATTATATAAATTCACCAATGAATGAGTAGTGTGATTTTCAAGAATGGTAACCAATGATAACAAGGTGATACAGTACACAGTACTTACTTTGGCAAACTGCTGAGCAAGTGGAGGAGGCACTCCCTCCCCTTTTGCAAGCTGATGGCACATGAAAAATCCTACACCACCCATACCATTTTCTACAAGTGCAACTCTGTCTGATGACAAGTATGACAACAATGTTGAAGATATCTGGTCAACTGTTGCTACATCTAAGACCTTTGATGGAGCAGACTTTAGTGCTGAGAAGAGAGCAGCTGATCTCCCATGACGGACAGTCCAGTCAGCATTAGAATTATCCTCTACAAGTAAAAAGGATAACATTAGATTCATTATATCAAGAAATCAACATTTACCTATTGAGAGGTCAACAATTATTTAGAACAAAATATAAATTACATTTTGTTCAATACCAACTACTGTTCAAGATCAATAATACCTAATAAATGAATGAGCAATGAATCCCCTATGCTACATTAACACTTCCATCTTTAATGTATATTAAATAAAATACAGATTGTGATGAGGAGGGGGGGAAAAAAACAAGACTAAATGGCTGTAAAGGAAATCATGAAAACATCTTACGGGATTGGAATAAGGGCTTGTATGCAAATATCATCTGATCTAATTTTTACTGGATTCATACTTAAAATTCAAGTTCTCAGGCAACAAATTTATTAAAGTAATTTCCGTATAAATTTTTAGTTAAAATCATAAAAAAAAATTTTTTTAAATGTTTGTCACTAATGATAACATCTTACTTTTTGAATACTAATGTTTAAAATTAGGAAACTGGAAACCCTAAAAACTGCTAATACCCAGCTATTGCACACGGCAACATGAATTTGAAGTATTATATCAAATTTCATAGCTATGGCGGATTTCCCACAACCATTCCCACAAATTGAAGCATTTGATTTGTGTTTGATTCATACCATATAGTAGTGAAAAATGAAATTTTTTCAAGGTAATTTGTATTTTTCCTAACTATACAAACCTAAAGGTTCTTTACATAAGGTAGTACTTTCAGCGAAGCTAGAAACGGCCTTTAAACTTTCTGAGTTTTTGCTATGAAATCCAGGACGAAGTCAAGCATAAGCAATCCCTATCCCCACAAGTGTTTAACCTAAAAAGAAAGTCCATGAAGTTTGCTTACTCTCTTTGCCGATGCCAAGGACTAGCACAAAAATAGTTTTGAGGGTCAGATCCCTGTCCAACCACACTCATAAAGGCTCGTACAATGCACAAGTCGGGCTCTTCAACATGAGAGTCACTTCCCACTCAGGGGGCCTGAGGTCCCTGGAGAGAGAGAGAGAGAGAGAGAGAGAGAGAGAGAGAGAGAGAGAGAGAGAGAGAGAGAGAGAGAGAGAGAGAGAGAGAGGGGGAAAGACCGTTCAAAGCTTCTCATTACTAGCGAAATTTCCAGTGAAGAGACGTCTACTCCTTTCAGGTGTAAGACTAGGCCAAGGGCTGCCCTATAGCTTTTCACAGCTGAAACAGAGAGACTTCTCTCAGTGAAGGAAGATGAAGTCCACAACCTACTGAACAGTGGCTCCAACTGGAGAGACACCGTCTACGACACCAACCACAGACGATGGCCCATTTTCCCTGGTACTATACCCTTACTGAGGACTGTCTGAGGTATCCAGCCATCTGTTACTGTGCAGCAAGAAAGCCTGCTGCTCACAAGAGATGCTGGATAGTCTCCAGCCATGAGGTCACAGGAGATAGTGCCAAGGAGGAATCTCTCTCGATGCCTCAGGCAGCAGGGCTAGAAGGTTGGGATACCACCAGAATCATCCTTAGATTTAGGGTGATCAACACCCTGTTGATCACCTTGCAAATCAGACAAAACAGAGAGAGAGCGTAGATGTTGAGGTTGTCCCATGGGTGTTGGAATGCATCCTCTCCAGTGGCCCATGGGTCTGGCATGATGGAGCAGAAGACTTCATGTTTCCAGCTGTGCTGGGTGGTGAACAGATCGATGGCCAGAAGGCCCCCCACCTCGAACAACCTCTGCAATGTCTGACTGAAGGGACCACTCTGTCCCTATCACTTGATTCTGGCAGTTGAGCTTGTTTGCCACTAAATTCCTTTTGCCTGGAATGTATCCGGCTGACAGCTCTATCAAGTGAGCTACTGTCCACTCATGCACCTGCATTGTCAACTGATGCAGCAGAAGGGACATAAGACCCCCTGCTTGTTGACATTTGCCATTACTGTGGTGTTGTTGCTCATCATCAACACCGAGTGTCCCATCACTCGATCCTGAAATTCTTGGAGGGCCAGGAAGGCCACCTCAAGTTCCAGGATATTGATGTGAAGGTGCTTGTCATCTCAGTTCCACACACCTGAAGCCAGCAACTCCTCTAGTTGTGTGCTCCATCCCTTGTTCAATGCATCCAAGAACAGAAGCATGTCAGGAAGAGGAGTATTACGAGGTTCCTGTTCCAGTCTAAGTCCTGTCTCACTTCGTCCGATAGAGGAACAGGACAAGACTGGAACTGGAACTCCTTCCTTCTCCACAGGAGAGAACGAAGGTGGAGCCGCCCAAACAATCCAGATTATTTAATTTCCTTTTAAGGGTTATGCAGGCTACATAAAAGGAAAAATTTCTGTAACCTTTTATCTAATCCTAAGGTCTTTAGTGTAAACTTAGGCTACTGTCTATGCCCATAGCCTAACATGATATCTTTATATCTCACCTTAATTCAGGTTATGACCGAATCTGGGTTATTTTTGTTTGCCCTTAAGGATATACAATCTTAGTTTATAGGCTACAGACAATATCTACTACAGTCTAGCTAACTTATTCTTACAGAATCGATGTAGATTGTAGGCTACTGCATAGTAGGCTATAGCAGACAATGTTTTATGAAAGGATTATCTATAGTATTATTAACTAATAATAATAATTGTGGAAGGATTATCTATAGTATTATTAACTAATAATAATAATTGTGGAACATTTCTTCAAATAAAACTTCTAAATAGAATGATAAATTCTTCTAAACAATTTGCACTTCTAAACAAACAATTTGCACTTCTACACATAACAATCATAAATTTAGAGAAGCACTGATGTGTGCTGGTGAAAAAGCCAGTTTACGGCTTTTCATGCACAATAAAATCATTGTTCCACAGTCTAAACTAAAACATTTTTGACTAGAATTTAAAATTATGCACTCAGCTTTCAACTCAGATGGTTCCATGGTCCTCTGTAATAAAATCAATAAGTGAAGAACAAAATTTTCGGAGCTGTGGTTTGTTTACCGACTAGAAAAGGAATTTATTCTTGGTCAGTTTTTGGTTGTATGTAAACAATATGACAGTGCATATGTGCATAGCCACTTCTTGCGGGTTTTAACATAGGTAAACTGGGTTCAGCATTTGTTGGTTGAGAGAAAGTGCCCTCTTACTCTGAGTTCATTTATACTCTATCACGTGTTACAATGTTTATCATTAAAACACAATACCAGCTAAAAGAGAATTCTTTGACATTAGTCTGGTCACCATGGAGCTCTGGATAAACCATGGAAGGGTAATACTTGAGGACAAGACAGCGACTATGCTATAAAAAATATTATTTCGGGTGGGCTCAGCTCGTGTCGCCAGCGAAATATCCTTTAATCTATTATTTCTAGGGTAAATGTACTAACACATACCAGAGAATAAATAAAATAAAGAAAAAGGTCAGTATGACTGACTCGCTCACCCTCTAGGAGGGTGTCGGTATGAACACTAGGCGAGTGAGACCACTACCACGAGCCAAATGCCAATAGAAATCTCCCACTACAAAACCCTCCAAGAGGGGAGCCGTCCCACAGAGGGAGCAGCTCGTACTACTACTACACCATCCCACGCTTGCGACTGCTGCGCCTCTAGTGGCCATCCTTTTCAGTTAGCACTCACGAGCACATGTGCTATTTTTCTCTCTGTGTATTTTGTGCCATTTCTTCGGATTTTTCGATAATGGAGCGTGCAGCTATTGCAGCAGCTAAGTTAAGTACTCAGTATTTACGGTTAGCGAGTCTTTTCCGTCCCCGAGACGGTATTTGCCGTTTTTTAGGTATAGATACGTTCTCGGGGGCTGGAAGCATGGCAGCATGGTCCTGCCGCATGTTGGGTTCGTTCTTGGTCTCCCATACCTAGAACATCCCTTATTATTTTACGCTCTATTTTGATTATCCGCCTTTTTACGTCTACTCAAGTTGTTATACGTGTATGTATTTCACCTTATGTAGGCTTTTCTATCCAGACCCTAGTTCAGGTTCCTTGTATCGGCCCCTGACTAGCTTTGAGTGGTAGACTTGCCTTCGGGCTAGTCGCACACTCCTGGATTTTTTCTCCTGCTTTTTGTACCTTCTTTCTTTCATTTTCATTATATATTATATTTTTATGTTTTGTTATTGTTAGGTTAGTTGGCGTCTGGCTTAGCCTAGGTCCTGGCTCATAGAGCCTTGTCTACCGTTGATCAGTTCGGTCGCTTCCTCATAGCTTCTCTCTGATCAGTTGGTTTTCGCCCTATGGGCCTATATGCTACCGCTTTTCAGTTCTGGTTGCTTCCCGATAGCTTCTCTCTGATCAGTTGGTTGGCCTAGGCTTGGTTACCGTATCTTAGTTTACCGCCTCGTGGTCACTACGTGATCACGGGTCAGCCAGGCGCCTGCCAGTCCCCTTCCCCCTCTCCCGCTCTCCCATAGAGTCGGGCGGGGGTGGGTCGGTCTGTCCTTGCTCGCCCAGCATGCCCGAGCCTGCCTCCCCCTTCCCCTCCACCGGAGGGGCCTGGGAGTCCGACAGTCCCTGACTGGTTCCGACCTCTCCGCTTCTCGGCTCGGCCGGGTGGTACGTTGTGGGGGGCTCTGGCCTTCCCCCCCTCCGTTACTTCCTTGTCGCTCCGGGTTAGCGCGAGTCTGTATGTCATCTCGCCCTTCCCTCCTTACTAGAGCTCCTCCCTACCGGAGTCCTGGTATCCAGCGGAAGGGTATAGTCCACCATAGTTGGACCGGAGCATACAATAGGTCTTTACTAACCGTACCGTATTGCTGAGTTACTACACTCCGCTTCACTGGACCTAGTCCGGTTACTTGCATGTAGGTTTAAGTTATCTTTAAGTTTATCTTAAGTTTCTTAAACCATCCCCACCCCTCCCTTAGTATTTACCGGATCTCTCCGGGATTATAGCCTATTCAGGCCATGCAGGGAGGGGTTATGCCCAAATTTTTTCCGAGCTCCGCCACGTAACGGAGTTCTTTTGTCCTTAGTCTGTAAGTGTTCCCCCTTTAAGATACTCATGTGTCTTCCCACTTACAGGCCACCAACTGTGAGCATCCGGATGTTCCGCTACACTTCAGGACCCCTGTGGACACGAAGTTTGCCGTCCATGCTCCATGCGCGACTCCGCACGGGGACATCCAGGTCTGGTACCATGAGACGTGTACCATATGTTACGATCTGGTGAGCCAGCTTTTGGAAGGCGTAAGTATTCCATCTCCGCATGCCGCTCCGCCTCTTTTACTTCTTAAGTTTTCATCATTACTTTAACTTAAGGCATCTAGTTTAAGTTATATCCTAAGTTTAGTTTTTTAAGTATTTCTTAAATCTAAAATATATCCTCTCTTACAGGCTCCGGCAGTAAGAGATACGGCATTGGCTACCCTGCGGGCCTGGGTCGGAGGTTTTGGCAAGAACGCCGCCAAGGGTCAGCCCTACATTCTGGAGAAGCGTTTAGCTTTGTTAATCTTCCCCGGAGGCAAGGCGACTGGATACGTCGATCCGGTAGAGGCGGACCCCTCTATTGCCTTTATCCAACAACAGCGGTGGCGGCCTCCTTGACTGAACAAGACCAGGATATCTCCACGGATGTCGCAACCCTGGATATAAATGTTGAACCTATGGTAGGTATAGACGACCTGTTGGTCGAGGTAAGTAATGCAGGTACCCAAGGGTCCCCCTTGGGAATGACTGTTTCTTCTACCCCTGCAACTTCACCATCCTTCCCAGGCTTTACCGGTGATGAGTTATATACTCCTCCAGAGGCTTCGGTTAGGCCTAAGATCAAGTCTAAACATATGACCTTGACTAAGACGTCATCGTCCTCGAAGAAGACGTCCTCGTCTTCTTCTTCGCGTAAGTCTCCGGCTCGTAATCCCGGCTCAGACAGGTCTAAAGGGTCTAGCTCCGGCTCCAAGTCCTCAAAGAGTAAGCCTAAGGAGAAATCCCGTACCCCGGCAGTATCACCAGTTCCACTACCTTTGGTGCCTATTCAGAGTCTCCCCTCCACCTCCTCAGCAGCTCCGGCTCTGGACACCAATGCTGGCCTGTTGCAACAGGTGGGCGACTTGGTAGGCTCCCTTAAGACGAGTATGGAACATATGATATCTCGCCTGTCGGATAGGATAACTTCTCAGGATACCATTATAGCCGGCCTAAGAGAAGCCCCCCTTGCCTCTCCCTCAACCTCTAACACTAGTGGATCTCAGCTTCCCCCGTATGACTCGCTGCCCGCTTTCTCCATGAACAATCCTTGGAGGGTAGCGTCATATGCTCCCTTCCAAGATGGTCTCATCTCCATACCGGAGTTTGGAACTCGAAGAATAGAGGACTTCGAGTTCTACCCGGAAGGCCTACAGCCTCCCTTCATAGGCTACGCTAGGCTCACGCCTTCGGCTATGGTTAGAGATGACAGGGTACCAAAGGAGACAGTCCTCTATTCTCGGGACCAGGCCCAACGTGAATGGCTTAGATGTCTAGATGACATGGACTGTTCAAATACCAAGATCCAACCATTCAAAAGTCCCTTTACCATTTTCACGATGGATGAAGGTACCCCGCTCCCTTTCCTTACCAAGATAGCGAGGTCGACCATCTCAGCAGCTCAGAAAGGGGAACCCATGCCTCAGCTGAAAGAAGCAGACCCCACTTCTCCGTTGCTCCCGTCAATTGGAGAATTATGGGAGGACTTGCCTAACACTTTCACAGTTGGCAAACTCAAACCTGACTGTGCTATGGAGCAGTTGGTGAAAAGCTGCCCAGGCTTCCCCCCCCCCCGGATAGTCTTATTCAAGCGGAGTTTGACTCGAAAACAAGACTAGCCAGGTCAATCAAACATGATGGCTATGTCCGAGGTAGCAACCATGGCTTATGGTTCAGAACCAATTTTTAAGCTTATGACCAAAGCCCTGACTCAAACGGTGCAGTCAGACATGTTCGAGTTTGCCACTGCTAGAACAAATTGCAGGAAGCATGTATTGCTTGAGGCAACCATTCGGCATGAACCGAATAGGTTACTTTCTTCTAACATCTGGGGCGCAGATCTCTTCCCAGAGGCTATGGTAAAGGAAGTACAAGCAGAGGCTACGAGGTTGAACCAAAGCCTTAAGGACCGTTGGGGTCTTATGGCTAGGAGAAGGCAAGACTTGACACCAAAAGGTAAGGGACAAAGGAAGCCTAGACGTTTCCAACCTTACCAAAAGAAGCAGCCGCGCTTCCCTCAACAAGTTCCTACAGTGCCGTTAGTGCAGACAGCTCAGCCCTCCACGTCTAAAGGCCAATCACAGCCTATTTATGTGATATCCCCTCAGCCTCAACCCTCCACCTCATACGCCATCTCTCCAGCTTACAATCCAGCCTTCGAGAGTCAAGCTTCTCAGAAGTATGACCGCTCGAACAAGGGAGGCAGAGGTAAGCGGTCCTTTCGTGGGAGAGGATCGGGAGGTCCCTTCAATAGGGGAAAGCACTTCAGAGGAGGTCGAGGGGGTTACCAGAACCAATGAGGAACTTCAGGTAGGAGGGAGGCTGTTTCACTTTCGCCACCGGTGGAACTTCAGCCAGTGGGCTCAGAGCATAGTGTCAAAAGGGCTGGGTTGGAGCTGGTTGACGAACCCACCTCCAGCCAGACCTTTCCGTCAACTTCCTTCCAAGGAATTGACAGAGTACGCAGAGGACCTCCTTCAGAAAGGAGCTATAGTCGAAGTCAAGAGATTAAAATTTCAAGGTCGCTTGTTCAGCGTTCCAAAGAAAGGCTCAAACAAAAGAAGGTTAATCTTAGACTTGTCCCGCTTAAACTTAGCCATCCGCTGCGACAAGTTCAAGATGCTCACGATCTCACAGGTGCGGACCTTACTTCCCCGTGGGGCCGTCACCACATCTATCGATCTTACAGACGCCTACTATCATATCCCTATTGCAAGACACTTCCGTCCGTATCTGGGTTTCAAGATAGGAGACCAGACGTTCTCCTTCAAGGTAGTCCCGTTCGGGCTCAACGTGGCACCCAGGGTGTTCACGAAGCTAGCGGAAGTAGTAGTGCAACAGCTCAGGGCTCAAGGGATTATGGTAGTAGCGTATCTCGACGATTGGTTGATCTGGGCCCCATCAGTCGAGGAATGCAACAAGGCCACACTGAAAGTGATCCAATTCCCTAGAAATATCTAGGATTCAAGATAAACAGATCCAAGTCCAGACTCACCCCAGAGTCAAACTTTCAGTGGCTAGGCATTCAATGGAATCTATCCTCACACACTCTGTCGATTCCATCCACCAAAAGGAAAGAAATAGCGAAGTCAGTCAAGCAATTTCTAAGTCACAAACTAGCATCGAGGAGAGCTCAGGAAAGAATCCTCGGCTCTCTCCAGTTTGCTTCAGTAACGAACATCTTAATGAAAGCCAAACTGAAAGATCTAACCAGGATCTGGCGCTCTCGAGCAAATGTCAGGTCCAGGGACAAGCTATCCTCAGTTCCTCTGATTCTAAAGAACCGGCTTCGGCCGTGGGCAAAAGTCAAGAATCTGTCAGTGTCAGTCCCTCTTCAGTTCCCTCCACCAGGGATTACCATCCACACAGACGCGTCCTTAAGCGGCTGGGGAGGGTACTCCCAGGTCAAAAAGGTGCAAGGAATTTGGTCACCCCAGTTCCGTCAGTTCCATATAAACGTACTGGAGGCAATGGCAGTCTTCTTGACTCTGAAAAGATTACGCCCACAAGGTTACTCCCACATAAAGCTAGTCTTGGACAGCGCAGTGGTAGTACATTGCATAAACAGAGGAGGCTCCAAGTCACGTCATCTAAATCACGTCATGATAGCCATCTTCTCCCTGGCAGACAAATTCAGTTGGCATCTTTCCTCCACCCACATAGCTGGAGTAAGAAACGTCATAGCAGACGCCCTATCCCGATCAGTACCCCTAGAGTCGGAATGGTCTCTAGACGAGAGTTCGTTCCAATGGATCCTTCAAAAGAGTCCCAGGGCTACAGGTGGATCTCTTCGCATCACAAGCGAACCACAAACTACCGTGTTATGTAGCCCCCAACCTGGACCCTCTGGCTTACGCCACGGACGCCCTGGCTCTGGACTGGAACAACTGGGAGAAGATTTACGTCTTCCCTCCAGTGAATCTCCTTATGAAGGTCTTAGACAAACTCAGGACATTCAGGGGTCAAGTGGCTCTAGTAGCCCCAGACTGGCCGAAGAGCAATTGGTACCCCCTGATCCTGGAACTGGGTCTTCGTCCCCTTCGGATCCCCAGTCCCAAGCTCTCCCAGTCAGTACAAACGAAGACTGTGTTCGCTTCCTCAGGGATGCTCAAAACCCTAACTTTATGGATTTCATGAAGTTTGCGGCAAAAAGAGATGCGAATATTGACCCTCAGAATATTCTTTTCCTGGAATCCGATAAAAGGGATTCAACTTTGAGGCAGTATGATGCTGCCGTCAAAAAGTTAGCAATCTTCCTGAGAGAGTCTGATATCAGAATCATGACAGTTAATTCTGCTATATCCTTTTTCAGATCTTTATTTGAAAAGGGTTTAGCAGCTAGCACGATTACGACAAACAAGTCAGCATTGAAAAAGATATTTCAATTTGGATTTAACATAGACTTGACAGATACCTATTTCTCGTCTATTCCTAAAGCATGTGCTAGACTTAGGCCCTCTGTCAGGCCTACGTCAGTTTCATGGTTCTTAAACGATGTTCTAAAACTGGCTTCCGAAACCGATAATGACACATGCTCGTTTATGATGCTCCTAAGAAAAACTCTGTTTTTATTAAGCCTAGCTTCAGGAGCAAGAATTTCAGAACTGTCGGCTTTATCCAGAGATCCGGATCATATTCAATTCCTTCCCACGGGGGAAGTGCTACTTTCTCCGGAACGTAGCTTTTTAGCAAAGAATGAAGATCCTTTGATGAGGTGGGAACCTTGGAAGGTACTACCCCTTCCACAAGATGTTTCCCTTTGTCCGGTTTCAACCTTACGAGCCTTTCTATCCAGGACCTCCTCTTCCTCATCGGGGCCCCTCTTTAGGAGGGAAAAAGGTGGTACTTTATCCACTAAAGGCATCAGGCAACAAATCCTGTACTTTATCAAACAAGCCAATCCTGACTCCTTTCCAAAAGCACATGATGTCAGGGCAGTAGCCACCTCAATTAATTACTTCCAACATATGAATTTTGCTGATTTAAAGAAGTATACCGGATGGAAATCGCCGACAGTGTCAAACGTCACTTCCTTAAGTCCTTGGAAGCTCTGAAATTCCCAGCAGTAGCAGCGGGTAACATAGTTTCCCCCATGACTCTAGCTAGATTATAGTAGAAGATTCAGTCCTCCTTCCTACCTGCCTCACCCAACAGTTCGTCTATTTCCTGCCTTGTTCATTAACATTTACCTTGTGTCTTAGCTGCTTTATGATTGTATAAGTGCCCCTTTTGTCTGGTTAGGGACACTCACATCTGATTACCATACTGATCTCATAGATGTTATCCCTTATTTTTATGCTAGGGGATACATCATAATGCAATGGTTACGGGTTTTGTATATTAAGTCATATACATTCCTAAGATATTTTATTTTATCATTGATCAAATATTTATGTAAATTTATACTAATTGCTATTTCTATTTTTGATACATGTTGTTACACAGATTTATTGTGATAGGTAATCATTGTACCTATTTGTATATATGTAAATTACCTTATATTATTAACATAATTAGATTTAAGGGTAATTTAAGCATAATTCTGATTTTGCTTTACTGTGTACTTGTATCTTTTTAGCAATTATATTCATTCTTTTATTTTGTATCTTTCATTTGAGACCTATTTTGTTTTATTATATTTTATTTTACTTTGTTTACAATCTTGTGCTGTTTCTCTGGTACGATTTCGCGCAAGCGACACGAGCTGAGCCCAGAAAAAGGATTTTGACGTAAGGAAAAATCTATTTCTGGGCGATTGGCTCGTGTGTCGCCAGCGAAATACCCCCCTACCCATCCCTTCGCTCAAGATTGTCTGCTAACTTCAGGATGGCCACTAGAGGCGCAGCAGTCGCAAGCGTGGGATGGTGTAGTAGTAGTACGAGCTGCTCCCTCTGTGGGACGGCTCCCCTCTTGGAGGGTTTTGTAGTGGGAGATTTCTATTGGCATTTGGCTCGTGGTAGTGGTCTCACTCGCCTAGTGTTCATACCGACACCCTCCTAGAGGGTGAGCGAGTCAGTCATACTGACTTTTTCTTTTTTTTATTTATTCTCTTGTATGTGTTAGTACATTTACCCTAGAAATAATAGATTAAAGGATATTTCGCTGGCGACACGAGCCAATCGCCCAGAAATAGATTTTTCCTTACGTCAAAATCCTTTAAATAGTTTTCATCTTCAAAGGAGTAAAATTATATTGCCTACCAACCACACAAGCATTAATTGTCATGGTAATAGCTTTATAGCAAAGAAACATATACGTATTAAAGGAAATGAAAATGTATCTATTTCGAGTAGGTCTGCAGCAAGGAGGCATTCCCGCATGTGTTTGGGGTGTCTGTCCTCATGATTGTTATTTTGTGGGACTCCAGCACGTGGCCATCGCTAGAAATGCAGCGCTTTGAATATGATGTAACATTTCATCAAGAGCCTTCTGAAAAGTTCCTTCTAAGGGACAGAGATGTTTGCTGGTTAGCTCCGCCCTTTCAGCCCTGCACCAAGATTGACATATATATACAGGACTCTGAGGAAGTGAAAAGAGAGAGAGAGAAGGAACAGAGATAAGAAAAGAAGGAAGAGACGAAGGATAAGAGAGGAAGAGGACGCACGAGAGACAGCGGGAATGGAAACAACAAAGTAAGGTCAAGTTTGTAGAGAGTCCCAACGATGAGTAAACCCTTTCTGTGAAGAAGCGTCCTGAAAGTATTTTATTACCGCACTGTTCCACCCTTTTCACATACGTATAGTCAGGATTTAATTTTGTTATGATTTAATTTTGTTATAGAAGGAACCATTCTGCATTTATCTTTGTGAATAAGCTTGTAAATAAACATGTGTTCTGTTTGAGTTTCTTAATATATTGGTATCCTGTGTTTCAATTGTTGGTGTTAAATCCCTTTTTCTTATTGTACTAAAGAACCTGATCGAATCACAATCCGTAACAGTTGGCGACCTCTGGCCAAGATATTCGGCACTGTAACAGATTGAATATAGAAAGAGTATAGAAAGAACCAGAATGAGTAAGATGACGAAAGAATTTATTGAGTCTGGTAAGCTTCTAGGTCTAGAAGGTAATGATCTCCGTATGTTGAAAAGAAAGAAAGAGAAAAGTATGAGAGATGAAAGAGCAGCTGAGAGAGAAGTAATGAAAATGCAGCAAGAGAGAAAAATGATGGTAATGCAGCAGGAAGATAGAGAGAAAGAACATAAGCATGAGTTGGAAATTGCTCGTTTAAGGCAAAGTACTCTTGACAGCCTGATAGGCGAGAATGAAAATGAAGCTGATGATTTAGGTTTGAGTGCAGTGTTGAAATTAGAACCAAAGTTTGATGAGGAAGATGTAACAAAATATTTCATGTGTTTTGAGAAGTTACTAGAAAGAGTAGATTCTCCTAAAGAAATGTGGACTCTATTTAAAGCCACATTTACAGTCAGTTTTATGTAGTAGGGTGCTTACTGTGTATAGGTGCATGTCTAAGGAGGAATGTAAAGATTATGATATTGTGAAAGCAACTGTTCTTGGCACATACAGGTTAGTAACAGAGGCGTACCGTAAGAAATTTATAAGTTTGAGAGGGAACGAGAATATTACATAATGTAGAATACGGTAAGAAGTTAGAAAAACTTGAGATTAAGCTTTATATAGAAGATGGGCGAGAAGTATCTTTTGCAGGAGCAACTAGGTTAACAGACGAATATAGTCCGACTTATAATTTAAGTGCCAGTAAGAAGCGAAATGATCCTTTGTCATGTAAAGTACAAAGCAATAAAGGTTTCACTTATAGTAATAGCAATGCAAGTAAAAGTGACTGTTGTGCATGCGGAAAACCTGGTCACGAGTAAGGTTTGTAAAGGGGCTTTTAGTAACTAATAATTAGCTTGTTTCCGATGTAATGAGAAAGGGCATTTAGCAAGAAATTGTGCAGTAGAAAGGAGGGATGTTAAGAAACCAGTGTCTCTAGTTAACCTTTCGTCAAGTAGGAATGATGTGATAAAAGAAACTAGGAAATTTTATGGAGAATTTCTGTCAGAAGGTGTGTAGTTTCCTCTCTTGGAGGAGGGGATTCGAGAGAAATAGTCTTGCTTTGGGAAACCGGACCGGCTGTCTCCCTAATTAGGAGTTTGTGTGCCAAACAGGGCAGAAATCAACATGGAAGAAAAAGTCATGATAGGGAGATTTCCGAACACTTGTGTTATTTGTCTCCTATGTTGAAGGTCAACTTGAAAAGTCAAGGAGTGTCAGGAGAAGTAAAACTAGCAGTCATAGACAATTTGCCTATTGATGGCACTGACATTATTGTCAGTAATGACTTAGCTTTATCAAAGTATGTGAATCCTGTTGTGAGAGATTCCAGTGCCTGAAATGGTAGTAACTAGGTCAGTTTTAGATACAGACATCGACTACGGTCATAGTTTGTTCGTGGATTCAAACGAATGTGATAGAGGTGGGAAGGTTGATCTTGGGATGAGTGTAGCTGAGAGACCCGACTCTATCGGTGGTGACAGTGTTAGCCAAGCAGAAGGTGTAGTTGTCGAGAATAATGTAGTCGATGTAGTGGAATCAAGTAATAGTTACTGTGATGAATTAGGCACTAACCTTTTGAGTAAGGATGAACTAGTCAAGTTTTAGAGAGAGGATGAGACACAAACCCAAATTTTTTTAATGTGAGCTGCTTGATGATCTCGATAATGTAAGTTAACATTTTGTTTAAAAGATGAAGTTTTGTATCATTATACTCGTCCTAAGTCAGGTAGCAAAGAGAAGATTATCGAACAATTAGTGGTCCCTAGGAAGTTTCGTGAATTAGTTTTGAAGTTAATGCATGATGAGCAAGGCCATTTGGGATTAAATAAAATTTTCAGGTGTATTAGTAGTCCATACTTTTGGCCTAAAATAAGAAGTGATGTGAAGAGATATGTTTTAAGTTGTCATGAATGCCAAATTGCTGGAAAACCGTATCAAGTAATTCCCAGAGCTCCGTTGTGTAATATTCCTTCAGTAGGCGAACCTTTTGAGAATGTAGTTATCGATATGGTCGGACCGTTGCTAGAAGTAAGGGAGGGAGTATATATCTGTTAAAAATCGTTGACAGACTAACCTGCTATCCCGAGGCAATTCCCGTAAGATGTAACACAAAGACGGTAGTTAAATGCTAGTTGGATTATTTTTCTAAGTTTGGTTTGCCTCGTATTATAAGTGATAATGGCAGTAATTTTGTATCCAAATATTTCAGGGATAGAATAAAAGAGTTAGGTATTAAATTCATAACTTCCACACCTTATCACCCTGAATCACAAGGCATTGGGGAGCGGTTTCCCCAAACGTTAAGAAGTTGTTTACGAAAATTGTGTAATAAATTTGCACATGGATGGGAGGAAAAGCCACCTTTTGTTTTGTTAGCTTTACGGTTGGCACCGAATGACACTACCGGATTTAGCCCTTTCGAGCTGGTTTTCGGTCACACTGCTAAAGGTCCTTTGGAAATGTTAAAATGCAATGTAATGCTTAAAGAAGGTAGAGAGAACTATGTACATAACTAATCTAGAGTATTATTAAAACAATTTAAGAGATGCTTGGCAACTAGCAAATGCAAACAGAGGAAAAATCAAAGGGAAACTAAAAGAAACATGATCTTAGAGTGAAAGAGAGAAGTTTCTGTGTGGGAGATAAAGTTTTAGTATTAGTTCATAGAGAAGGTCCCTCTTTATCTTACAAGTTTGAAGGTCCTTTTTCAGTTTTAGAAAAGAGGGGAAATTTAAATTTAATCGATATGTGTAAGTGTAGAGCTAAGTGGCTGCATATAAACTTACTCAAGAAATATAACAAACACGCCGTGCCTGTAGTAACGGTGACACAGAATAAAATTAGTTTTGAGAAAAACTCTTGAGGTGCTTAAGAATTTCGAAGTTTTTAATCAGAGTTTAGAAAAAAAAAAATTGAGGGAAATACACAATGTTTTAGTGAATTATCCTGAAACTATTAGTGACAAAATAGGTCTAACTAATATTTTCGAACATGATATTGAGTTGCAGGACACAAAACCCATTAGGCAAAGTCCATATCGTCTGAGTCTAGAAAAAGCAAAATCTATGAGGAAGGAAATTAGTTACAAGCTAGATAATGATTTGATAGTACCTAGCGAGAGTGAATGGAGTTCCCCGGTAGTTCGTGAAAAAAGAAGATGGATCAGATAGATTGTGCATTGATTTACAGAAAGTTAACAGTGTAACTAAGCAAAGTAATTTTCCCTTACCCAGGATTGATGATTGCTTGGATAGAATCAGAAATTCCAAATTCATTTCAGTTTGATTGGCTTAAGGTTATTGGCAAGTACCTTTGAGTGAACGTGCCCAAAAAATATCTGCTTTTATAGTCATTCAGTAGTTTTGAGCCCAAAGTTATGGCTTTTGGCTTGAAGAACACAGCCAATACCTTCCAAAGGTTAATGAATAAAGTTTTAAATGGCATCAACAACTGTGCCGTGTACTTAGATGATCTTGTGATATTCTCAGAAACTTGGAAGGATCATGTAACAATTTTAGCAAGAGTCTTGGAAAACCTTACAAAAGCGAATCTCGTTCTTAATCTAAGGAAATGTGAATTTGGGAAAGCCTCTATTACTTATTTACGTCATAAAGTAGGTCTTGATAAAATCTGTCCAAGAGATCTGAACATAGAAGATATCATAATTTTCCCAACCCATCAACTACAAAACAGGCCATGAGATTTCTCGGAATGATTTTGCATTTCCGTAGATTTGCACCAATTTTTTCAGAAATAAGCGCTCCCATAACTAATCTATTTAGGAAAGGGCAAAGTTTTGTATTTGATGATGCGTGTGTAAAAGCTTTCAACAAGTTATTGGCTATAATGATTCACGAGCCAGTTCTATTGTTACCTGATTTTGATAAGGAATTTAATTTAGTGATCGATGCCAGTGATATGGGTGTAAGAGGGGTTTTGTTGCAAGACGTAAACGGAATGAAACATCCAGTTGCCTACTATTCTAAGAAACTGAATAAAGCACAGTAGAATTATTCTGCTATTGAAAAGGAATTTAATTTAGTTACAGCCTTGCAACACTTTGAGATTTATGTAAGTAGTATAGTTCTGTTTTAGCAGTGTATAATGATCATAATCCATTAGTTTAAGAATAATAATAAACATCTGATGCGTTGGAGTTTAGAGTTACGAGACTATAACCTGAAAATAGTTCATTTAAGGGGAAAGGATAATGTTATAGCTGATAGCCTCTCTAGAGATTTTTCAGAATGAGTAGCCTGATGACCGTTTTCTATTTTAGCATGGTTGGGAGAATAAATTGAGAAGTGAGCTTGGCTAATTTAAAGCTTTATGCAGAGTTGTTCCTCTGTTCTTTGAGTCTTGTTGTTTCCCTTTAAAAAAAAATCCGTTTTCATTTTTTCTTCTCTCTCTCTTTTGGGAGAACGTGTCATGGTAATCGCTTCATAGCGAAGAAACATATTCAAGGAAAGGAAAATGTATCTTTTTTGAGTAGGTCTGAAACAAGGAGGCATTCCTGCACGTGTTTGGAGTGTCTGTTCTCATGATCGTTCAAGAATACTCTGTTATTTTGTGGAACTTCAGCATGCGGTCGTCGCTAGAAACGCAGTGCTTTGAATATGACTTAACATTTCGTCAAGAACCTTCTGAAAAGTTCCTTCCAAGGGACACCTTCTGAAAAGTTCCTTCCAAGTGACAGTCATTCGCTGTTTAGCTCCACCCTTTCAGCCCCACCCCAAAAGATTGACATATATATACAGTGTTCCCCCCGTATTCGCGTTCTCCGGATTCGCGGACTCACACATTCGCGGATTTTTCTTTGGAACCTATCTAGAAATTATTCGCGGACGGACTCGCCCATTTGCGGAATTTTCTGACGAAAATAATCACTAATTAGTGTATTTTGATGTTTATTTTCATGACTAAATACATTTTTATGATACAAAAATGATTTACTATTTTTCAAATATTAATTTTGATTAATACTGTATTAGTAAGTTTAATATGCTTAAATGATATCACATAATAAAAATAATAATTCTCTCTCTCTCTCTCTCTCTCCACTACAAAGATGTATGTTTTTTTGTATGATAAATAAATGATTTACTATTTTCAAATATTAATATTAATTTATACAGCAATAATATCAATTTATTAAAGAAAATACCATAGTGAATTAGTAAGATTTTAGCTTATAAATTTAAAAAATTATGGAAGAATGAAGGAAATCCCAGTCAGATTCTTTCTCTAACTCCAGGTACTAAAACTGTCAGATATACGTACCAAGTTAAGTGACCGGAGGAGGAAGGAGATGTTTTGTTGCTGCCATCAAGTGCTCATGAAATCCCCCCCCCCACCCTCTCTCTCTCTCTCTCATTTACTGAGACTAGAGATTTTTTATAGTACTTTTACTATTTGTTTTTAATACTTTCAAATAATAATAATAATTGTAATTACAAAATTCATATTATGTGATAGTATTTTAAAGAGATATAATAGTAATCTATCCATGTCACTTTTAATTAAGGTTATCTCTCTCTCTCTCTCTCTCTCTTTTGCCACACAAGATAATGTGTCATAGTGGTAACTCCCTCCCTCTCTTTCGCTGTAAGCGTTAAGTATTTTTTGAGAGAACAGAGAGAGATAAACTCTCTCTCTCTCTCTTTTACCGAGATGAAAGAATTTTATGGTACTAGTATGTAAAATGTTTATTGATAATTTCAGTTATTTAATAAAAATAATAATTATGAATTTTGTAATAATAATTACAAAATTCATAATGGTAGTATTTTAAAGAGATGAAAATGACCTTTCCATTTCACTTGTAAGGATAACCCTCTTTCTTACTGAGATGAGATAATTTTTTATGGTAGATGCACGTGTTTATTTTATTTTCAAATAATAATAATAATAATAATAATAATAGAAGTACTAATAATACGATAACTAATTTCAAATGAAAATTCTTCCCTTCGTCTTTTCCTGTATCAATTTCCCTACCTCAACTCCAGTGACACTTGGAGCTGGGAAAGTAACAATGCCATACAATGGTCAACGAATTTAATGGTTTTATGTAATCTCTCTCTCTCTCTCTCCTCTCTCTCTCGCTCTCTCTCTCTCTCTCTCTCTCTGTGCTATTGGCTGTATATATTTCTAATGGTAAAATGTTTAAGATTGAACTTTAAAATTGATATTAACTAATACCCAATTCAATTGGTAATTTTGATGTAGGATAATACTTTAAGTAGACATTTGGTATTTGTGATTTCACATACAATTGTCCCTTGTAAAAAGAAAATGGATGTCTCAAATAGTAACAGTATGAAAGAAAATGTGCATGACTGAATACTTATTGGGGGGACTGAATTATTTTCACATACGTAACTAAGTCATTCAGTACGTACATAGTATGTATTTATGTATAACCATAAAATGTAAGATTTACTTTAAAACAGTATTAATAATATTTCAAAGATTAATATGAACCATAATGGGATATTTTATGTATATTTGATGAAGGATGTCTTTTTAGGGATACTTTGGTGTTTGCATGTTCAGGATAGGAGTTTATGAACATTTTTAGAGGGGGGTTCCAAACATTTGCGGATTCTAACTATCCGCGGGGGGTCTGGTACGCATCCCCCGCGAATACGGGGGGACCACTGTATATATATACATATACATACATATCTATCTATCTATCTATCTATCTATATATGATTATATATATATATAAATATATATATATATATATATATATATATATATATACAGGCAGTCCCCGGGTTACGACGGGCTCGGCTTACGACATTCCAAGGTTAAGGCACTTTTTAATTATATTCATCAGAAATTATTTCCAGGGTTACGACGCCTACAACGCTCATCTGGCAGAAGAAATATGACACAAAAAATGCAAAATAATCAATATTTGAAGTTTTTTTTATGCAAAATGCAATAAGAATGCAATTTACATAGTTTTGAATGCATCCAAAGCATTAAAAGTAAGGTTTTCTTATGATTCTTGGTGATGTTCCGGCTTACGACGATTTTCGGGTTACAACGCGTCTCAAGAATGGAACCCCTGTCGTAACCCGGGGACTGCCTGTAGACGAAGGATAAAAGAGGAAGAAGACGCTTGAGAGAGAGTGAGAACGAAAAAAAAAAAGTAAAGTCCGTAGTTTATAGTCGCAGAGAGAGAGACAGAGAAGTCCCGACGACGAG
Organism: Macrobrachium nipponense; assembly: GCF_015104395.2. Classification (NCBI taxonomy): domain Eukaryota; kingdom Metazoa; phylum Arthropoda; class Malacostraca; order Decapoda; family Palaemonidae; genus Macrobrachium; species Macrobrachium nipponense. The sequence continues at coordinate 32,170,987 of NC_087202.1, read as the reverse complement.
TTAAACCTTTCCGTGAAGAAGCGTAATGCAAGGGGTTTTGAGGAGTAACCTGCCCTTCAAGTTTAAAGACTTAGTCATTCCTTCCTGTAGTACTACGACAAGAAGAAGCCCATCTCAAGTTTTTATTGTCTCCTTGTGAAGCCATCGCTTCGAGCGAGCACCAATCTCAACAGCTGTAAAACTGGCCAGCAAGTATACTTTATTACTGCACTATTCCCCCCTTTTCACATATAGTCAGATTTAATTTTGTTATGTAAATAGTAGAAACCATTCTGCATTTATCTTTGTGAATAAGCATGAGCGGAAATTGGTAATTGGCAACAGCTTACGTCAGTAAACCGTAAATGTAACGTAAAACATACGTAAAATCGTAGACGTACAGTGACGGGTCGTCCGGGCTCTAAGCTCCGCCCACTAGGGCGCCGTAGCCCGCTCCAGTTTTGAAATGTTCAAAACAAGTCGTGGGTGGTCACGCCAAATGTCACCTGACGTAGCTCCAGGCATTGCATGTGGGACCCACGGTGACTGTTGCAGGGTAGGCGCTAAGGGTCACCTGCCTTGTTCGCCGTCGTTGTTTTCTTTCTGCCGCGAAGCGTGGGCCTCCTAATTGCGCTGTAGCCTCCGGGGAAACCGATTCGCACATTTCCAACCCTGTACGACATGGCAATGCTGTAGCGTGGTATAAAAGGTCAGGTCGGCGCCCTCAGGTTAGCTGTTGTTTCCGTCTCCCTAGACCAGCATTTTCCTCCAAGTACTCTCCACAACGCCCTTCAAGATGCTGAACCACCTAAAACGACCAAGGAAGGGACCATAAACATCACATCTTCTTGCAGGACCTTCTTTTGGCCCGGAGAAGACTCCTGCAGACACTCAGGTCGAGGAAATGTCATCTTCCACCTACAGGAGTCGGAGTTGGATGAGATACAGTGATGACAGCGACACAGAAGACGACTGACGGACAGGGAGAAGTGGATATTGAACATATTCTACTTCCTCAAGCCCCACATCGTCTGTCAGAAGAAGGCCAAGATGTTGGGACTGCCAATGGTATGTATATTATGTCTGACTTAATTTTTTTTATTTGTTGAAAATATACAATATTTTACAGTATGTGCAGAATTCTACCAAAGTGAATTTACAACCTGGATTTTAAGAATGCAATATTTTTACATTCTCTCATACATGTTCCACCACTTTACAGTCTGCTCTGTTTACAGGCCGGCCATTTTGTACCCTACAGCCCCACAACGGTGGGCGTGGTCACGACATGAAGTTGACGTACATAGAACAATACACTATCGGCGTAAGTTCCAAGTAGACGTCCGACCTTGCTTTCTTTGCGCATACATTTGCGGCGCAATTTACGGTGCTGGCTTTACGTCCGTCAGCCCGTGTCCTGTTTACCAGCTGTTCAAGGTCATTTCACCGCGATGATGCCCACGATCCACATACGTGGGCATACGCAGTCGTGATACGTGAATGTGTGACCCCAGCATTAATTGTTGGTGTTGAATCCTTTTTTCTTATTGTACTAAAGAACTTGACCGGATCATGATCCATAACATTAACCCTGGACTTACCTGACTTCAGCATCTACTTTATCATGATTTTTTTTTTCAAGGATACCTTGTCAGGTGTGGCGCATCTTTGAATCATTAAACTGCATCTTACGTGTAAAGTAAAACTTATTTCAGGCTCAAAAGTGTGGAATTATTATTAGTTATGGGATATCTCGAAAATGTAAGGTCTTAATTACATGCATATCACACTTGTTGTTTACCAGAAGGCCAAAACATGAAGCATCTGACAAGTTGAGGAACTACTTTTGCAATACTAAATCTATCTTCCTTAAATTATCAAGTGCACCTCAGAATAGAACTAGCTTTTTCACTGATGAAACTAATTAAGAACATTTGCGCCATAATCATCTTACATTTTTGTCTGAAAAAAAAATTACAAAAGAACTGACATAGTTAACCTGACTGATTAAACCCCTTTCAACCTAGAAAACTAAAGACTTACCTAATACATGCTGTGTGAGAACTGATCGCAGTTCATCACTAGTCAACCAGGGTAGGAGCACCCCCATCGCTCCTGCTGCACAAAGTCTTGTTGAATCATCATCATGGGAAAGGAGAGACCCTAATGTGACAATCATGCCTTTCCTTACACTATCACTCATCTTGTCTCCAGCTGGCTGTACAACACATCTCAATGCTTGAATCATTGTATCCCTTAAAACAGAAAAAGACTGTTGTACTTTTGAAATCCCTCAAAACAGAAAAGACTTTTGTACTTAATAAATATGTGGTTATAATACAATACAAAAGGGATTGGCAGTAAATTTTAAACAGTTAATTAAATTTTACAACAAAATTTGTATTTAACTGAGAGATGCATACCAGGATTAAGCTAACTGCAGAGTAGTTTTAGTTATATAATGCCATATGACTGTACAGTTGGCCTTCAAACTTGGGAGGTTTGGACTAGTGGATTACTTGTAGATAATTCATCAATAATTACCATATATTTCCGCATATAAGACGACCTTTAGATAAGACAAGGCCAAAAGTTAGGACAAATTTTCATGAATTTATCTTATATCTGTAATATAGGACGACTTCTAAATTACAAATCAAAATATTTTTTGGAGAAAAGAGATTATTTGCAAAAATTAAACAGTACAACTATAATAATAATGATGACTTTTAAGGTTGTTTTGCTTGTTGTATCCAATAACAGTATTATTACAGTGGTACCTTGACATATGAAAGGCTCAACTTACGAAAAACTCGAGATACGAAAGCAAATACGAAAAATTTTACAGCTCTATATACGAAAAGTTTTCAAGATACGAAAGGTTGTTGCTGTAAAGTCCCGAGATTCCCCCGGACCACCGAGAACAATTTTAAAACTCCCGCGCCGCCAGCTGAGTAAACTCGCCACCATCCTCCCGCTCTCCCATTGGTTCCTGATGCTAGTCACCCCATAAGATCCTGCTCTCCTATTAGTCAGCATCTACCCCTTGTGCTTTAAGTATTCTATTGGTAAAAGGATGCTGTAAATTGAAAAACTTATTCATGCAACACATTTAATAAAAATAAAACATTAGGTAAAGATAGAATAAAGAATAGAAATGAATGGATATTATACTGTTTGGTAGTTTCAGTAGTTGAAGAGAGATAATGAAAATTTATGGCTTACTGTGTAAAGTGATTGCTTGGCCATCGTTCGATACTCGTAAGTGCTGGATGTAAACAGAAGTTTGGAAGCTTTTTTTTTGTTTGTTTATTATAGTTAATGATTACTTAATAATTATTTGAAATGAGTACATGCAATACATTTAATAAAAAAATTGTGAATTAGATATCATAAAATATAAAATAAATCAGACTGCCAACATATAAGTATTTTTTAGAATTCTTATTCTGTTTTAATATTACGTTGCGTATATGTTTCATTATAGCTGTCAGTAACCCGGTATCTCCATTAGGTAAAGATAGAATAAAGAATAGAAATGAATGTTTATTATACTGTTTGGTAGTTTCATTAGTTGAAGAGAGATACTAATGAAAATTTATGGCTTACTGTGTCCTAGGAAAAGTGATTGCTTGGCGTTCGTTCGGTACTCATAAGACGGTAAGAGCTGAATGTAAACAATTGATTGGAAGGTATTTTTTTTGTTTGTTTGTGTATTATAGTTAATGATTAATTAATAATTATTTGAAATGAGTACATACTGATTATTTATACATTTTATTGGCATATTCTAAGCTTTTAGCTTCTTAGGTTTAGATGTCAGAATCATAGACTAGGCTACAGTAGCAACCGCTAACATAGGCTAGGCTTATTGCTAAGGGACATATGCTAAAGTCCTAATACATGCAGTAAAAATGGGGTCGAACATTACATGCAGTTGAATATTACTCAAGTATGTACAGTATTTTGCCTTTTTGGAGTCATATTTCTTCCGTCGGATCGGTGTCGTAACCCTAGAACATGTGTTTTAGGCCTGGAAATATAATTTACTGGGGTGTTTTTGGAGGGCTTGGAACGGATTAGCCATTTTACATGTAAAATGTGGTCCAAGATACGAAAACCTCATGATACGAAGGGCGCCTCGGAACGGATTAATTTCGTATCTCGAGGTACTACTGTACTATTGAAATTTCTTAAAGGTTACCGAAAGATAAAGGTTGCTGTCAGCGCAACCGCAACTTGATGTTTACATTTTCTCAGCTGGGATCGCATAGATAAAAGTTTCTTTCATTGATTTTGAATTATTCCTCAAATAGGCGATTTGTTATGAAGATATGACAATAATATATATGGTAAAATGGTTTTATTACCTTTATCATCACTTTTTTTCCATAAAGTGAATCTTTATTTATGTTAGTGGTTAGGCTATAGCACCGAGGCCGAGGCTAGCCTAGAGATACGCATCTTAGAATTCAAGGTTTGATCTTTAACATTGCAGTATAAGACGACCCCCAATATTTAGGGGGGAATTTTAGGATTTAAAGGTCACCTTATATGCAGAAATGTACAGTATATAATTTTTTCTTTTTACATTTTTGGTCTAGTAAACCCATGAATGACTAGCATACCTTTATAATACAGTACTGTGCTGTATAACCAAATACAATGTAACAAGTCAAAACTAAAAAGAAAAAAATCACACTCATGCTTATAAACTCCTAACATCATTCACAATGGAGAAAAAACAAATAAAATACATCTGCAGATGCACATAAGGGACTTTCTATCTTTTGATGAAATATGTTGCACATAAGGGAGTTTCTATCTTTTGCAGGAATACGTTTTTGGGTTCTTACCTAACAGCAGTATCATCAGCAGTTTTCACAGCATTATGAAGTTCTGTGAAAAGTGGATCAGGTTTCGTATGAATAGTAATTAGGTGAGCTAATGCTGCACCTGCTCGTAACCGAACACCTCTGTGAGGATCATGTACAGCCTTGACGAAGGTTGTCTGGAGCTGTGGCAGGAATGGTTTAAGCATTACCCCAGTCTGAAAATAAATTTCATTAATGGCATCTAGTGAAAAAATGACCTAGATTCATATCAAATGGGAAATTTATGACAATTAATTTTGGGTAAAATGTAATAACAATCTATGATTTATTTGGTGGTGAATGTTTATTTAAACAAACATTAACTGTTAACCCTTAATCGCTGAGCCAGTATTTCCGAAAGTGTCTCCCGTATGCTGGTGGCGTTCGCGAGTGAGCACCGAAGCGGAATTTATTTATTTTTTTTTTTAAATCACAGCACGCTTAATTTTCAAGATTAAGAGTTCATTTTTGGCTCCTTTTTTTATCATTGCCTGAAGTTTAGTATGCAACAATCAGAAATGAAAAAAATAACATTATCATATATAAATATTGGAATATATGACAGCGCGAAAAAAATTTCATATATAATTGTATACAAATCGCTCTGTGAGCAAAACGGTTGAAGCTAATGAGTTAATTATTTTTTCGTTGTATTATACACTAAATTGTGATGATTATTGTATATAACCAATTGTAAAACGATCAAAGCAACACAGAGAAAATATTATCACTATATGATGCATGAATTCGTAACGCGCGGACGTAAAAAAAAAGCTGTTTTAAAAAATTCACCATAAATCAAAATATTGTGCTAGAGCCTTCTCGTTTGTTGCAAAATGAAGGTAATTGATTGAATATTACTAGACTGTAAGTGTTGTAGCTTACAATTGCAGTTTTTTACCATTTCGGTAAAGTTAAATTTGACCGAAGGACGAATTTTTTCTATTTATCTTTATTTATATGAAAATATTTCAAAAATGATAAAAGCTACAACCATGGGTTGTTTTTAGTTGTATTCTAAATAAAATTGCGCACATTTTCATATATAAAACTTTATGTAACGGCTAATTTAAAAGGGTGCAAACATTACGACAATTGGACGAAAAAATGTATGATTTGTTCGAAAGTTACCGCGCGGACGTAAGGAAAAAGTATATTTCATAAATTCACCATAAATCGCAATATTGTGCTAGAGACTTCCAATTTGTTGCAAAATAAAGTTAAATGATTGACTCTTACTAGAATGTAATAGTTTTAGCTTACAATTGCGTTTTTTTACCATTTCGGTCGAGTCAAAGTTGACCGAAGGTTGAAGTTTTGCCACTTATTGTTATTTATATGAAAATATTTCAAAACTGATTACAGCTACAACCATGGTTTGTTTTTAGTTGTATTCTACATGAAATTGTGCACATTTTCATATATAAAACTTTATGTAACAGCTAATTTAAAATGGTGCAAACATTATGACAATCGGACAAAAAAATTTGATTTTTTTTCGGAAGAGTTACTGCGCAGACGTAAGGAAAATGTTTTTTTTTTTTCATAAATTCACCATAAATTGAAATATTGTCCTAGAGACTTCCCGTTTGTTGCAAAATGAAGGTAAAAGATTGAATATTACTAGAATGTAAGAGTTTTAGCTTACAATTGTGTTGTTCGACCCTTTCGGTCGAGTCAAAGTTGGACCAAAGGTTGATATTTTGGCACTTATCGTTATTTATATGAAAATATTTCAAAACTGATAAAAGCTACAACCATGGTTTGTTTTTAGTTGTACTATTCTACATGAAAGTGCGCATATTTCCATATATAAAACTTTATGTAATGGCTAATTTAAAATGGTGCAAACATTACAACAGTCGGACGAAAAAATTTATGATTATTCCGGAAGTTATCGCACAGACGTAAGGAAAAAGTTTTTTTCATAAATTCACCATAAATCAAAATATTGTGCTAGAGACTTCCAATTTGTTGCAAAATAAAGGTAAATGATTGAATATTACTAGAATATAAGAGTTTTAGCTTAAAATTGCGTTTTTTGACCATTTCGGTAGAGTCAAAGTTGACCGAAGGTTGAAATTTTGGCACATCATTATTTAAATGAAAATATTTCAAAACAGATGAAAGCTACAACCATAAGTTGTTTTTTGTTGTATTCTACATGAAATTGTGCACATATTCATATATAATACTCCATGTAACGGCTAATATAAAATGGTGCAAAAATTATGTCAAAGTGACGAAATAATTTCTGAGATGTGTCGCTGATGCTTTTTAGTGCGAGAAGAAAGAAATTCACGCTTGCGCGCCTGGGTAACGATTGTAAACAAAACAACGCCTTGATCCGTGGGCTCCCAGCATACCCCAAGGCGCATGATTCAAAAGTTTTCGACTAGTAGGCCTATAACTATTTTTCCGCGAATTTAAAAAAAAAATTTTTGTCTACGTACCATACATCGGTTCGGCACCTGACACACACTTTTCGTCGACGTTTAATACGTCCAATCGGCGTTAAAGGGTTAATAACTAAGCAAAAATGTGATGATCTAATAGTTTTATATGAAAGCTAATAAATTTTGGGCATAAATCTAACACACAGATGACTTCAAAATTTGTAATTTTGGAAAGTTACACAAAATCAATCAACCAGAATGAACAAAGTACGTCTTCGTAACTGATTTTTACAATGAAGTAAGTTTTAAAAATACATTACCTCTGAACATACACAGGAAATAGGATAAAATATTTGTCTGAAACACTACAATAATATATAACTGCATAACTGATACAAGAAAACTCCTAAGGCACAAACCTCCTCCAAAAATTATAAAGCCTCTCCTTAAAATGTCCTACTTTCTGAAAATTATACTTCTTTATCTCCCAAAATGTAATCAAGTCTATTTTTCAAATTATTATAAGACAAGACAGACACACAGAAATCCAACCAAATTCATTACCCATACACAGAGGTAACACTGGCAGTTATAGTTTTTCTTCTATATGAATATGTTATTGTTATGATACAATTAAGTTTGTTCATACTTACCTGGCAGATATATATATAGCTGTATTTTCTGAAGTCCGACAGAATTTAAAAATTCGCGGCACACGCAGTGGGCGGCCAGGTGGTAGTACCCATTCCCGCCGCTGGGAGGCGGATATCAGGAACTATTCCCATTTTCTATTCATATTTTATCAGTGCCACTGTCTCCTGAGGGGAGGTGGGTGGGCACTTTAATTATATATATCTGCCAGGTAAGTATGAACAAACTTAATTGTATCATAACAATAACATTTTGTTCATGAAACTTACCTGACAGATATATATATAGCTGAATCCCACCTTCGGATGGTGGGAAGAGACAGAATAGGATTTTTGGGAAACTAAATTAAGTAGATGATATACATCTTGGTTCCTGACCTGTTAGCATAGCCGACTTCGTGATTACTGTCACCAAAGTCTGCTTCTGCGTTACTAGAGTTGCCAGCGAGGTAGAGACCTGTAATGCTGGTGCGCTCTATAATGATCTGTCAACGGGGGCGGGCGTGACCACAATGTGACTAGACCATATGACCATACTTCTGAGGGCACCGAAGCTAAAACCACCACCTGACCTAACCTATCAAAGTTAGTTCCATAACTTCTAGGCTAAAGAAAAGGAACGCGCCTCAAGCGACCAACCCTTCAAAGTTAAAAGCACACCTATCCCTTTTCTATAGGATAGGATTCGTGTTGCTTCCTGCACCCAATAATATATCTACGGATATGTATGGTCCTAGCGACTTACGGATCTGAAATGTCGTCTTCACATCCCGTCGGGAGTGTGAAGCGAACACAGAGTTGCTTCGCTAAAGCGTGGCACTCAGGATGTTACTGAGTGTCATGCTCTGTTGAAATGCTTCCGAGGCCGCGCCCTCACCTCTTGAGCATTCATATTAAGAAAAAATCTCAAATCTTTATGCAAACATAATGAATGAGACCTCTTAAAAGAACTCCTTGGCTATAATGCCAGGGGTGTTTCTTGGACATGAACCAGTCTGGTCTTTTTTACGGAACACCGCAGATTGTCGGGAGTGTGAAGCGAACCCAGAGTTGCTTCGCTAAAGCGTGACACTCAGGATGTTACTGAGTGTCATGCTCTGTTGAAATGCTTCCGAGGCCGCGCCCTCACCTCTTGAGCATTGATATTAAGAAAAAATCTCAAATCTTTATGCAAACATAATGAATGAAGACCTCTTAAAAGAACTCCTTGGCTATAATGCCAGGGTGTTCTTGGACATGAACCAGTTTGGTCTTTTTACGGAACACCGCAGATTGTCCGTTGACCTTGACTTTCTATAGTTTTATCAAGATAAAACTTGAGAGACCCTACAGGGCACAGGACTCTCTAATGCCCTTGCCCAATAATTTGTGCCATACCCTTGGTCTCCAAGCCTTCGGTTCAAGGGTTAGACAGGTTTTCGTTCTTATCAAGAACGGAAGGCTTAGAGGACAGACCGCATTATGTCCTTTAAAGCCAAAACCTCTGATGATGGCTAAAAAACCTCACTAACCCTCCTTGATGTGGCTATAGCGGTTAGAATATTAGCCTTTCTGGTCACGTGTATTAAGTTCGCAGAAAGGATAGGTTCGAAATGCTTTTGGCATCAGAAACTCAGACTACGTCTAAGTTCCATGCCGGAACCTTTGATCCAGAGAATTTCAAGATCTCCACAGACCTCAAGATCGTGAAGCTTTGTTGTTTGACAGAACCGAATCTCTGAGCCTAGAGGCCGTCAACAACATATTTGCATTATTCTACAATAGTTAGGACTTCTATCTTATCTCATACTTCATACGGAAAGATAGAACCATAACGAAATTCACAGAGGTCGAGGTGGAGGAACAGTCATTTCCCTTCACTATCTCCAGAAACGGCCCCCTCCGATTGAAAACTGAAAATAGGCAGCACTGCTTTGCCTTGGCCAAGAGACTGCCATTAATCTTGAAGATCTTATCGCTTCTCGATAGTCTGAACGCCTTCAGACTCAGAGAGGAGAGATATTAGATACTTCACTAAGTGACGATGTTAGATTACACCGATTCTCTCGGGAAGGGTCTTTGGACAATTCTCTGAATTACCTGACCTCTGTGAATCCAACCTCTTAGAGGCCAACATGTGGCGACTAAAGCTAATCCTCTAGGATCATGAATAAGGGAACAACTTAAGAGGAAGCTCCTTCGTCTTCAATATTACGAAAAACTTAACGAAAGGACGCCCTCAGTCTCTCCTCACTTTCGACATACTTCTAAGTGAGGATTACTCAGACGTCAGTAGTTGTTGCCTTCGATCGAGAAGACCCCCACGGACGTGCACTAGTTTAACGAACCTCTTGAGGATCGTTACGTTCCGTGCCCAAGCCCATAACCAATTCTCTCTTCTCGAGCTATGAGAGAGCTGAGAAATTATCCGAGATGATTTGGGCCACTCGATCCAACCTCACCCTTCGAGGAACTGGAGAGCCGACCAATTTGGCTTCCAATTCTTTCAGACAATGTGCCAGAACATCTGTTCTCTGTTCGGATGTCTGGCACCCTCTCGCTATCACCTGAGGTGATCCTCAAGCCGTTGAGAGAAAATTAGAATTACAAGATCTTTGATGTTATTCCAATTTCTTCGTGAGGAAAATTTGTAGAGGTCTGAATTGCTGTTTATTCAGGGAAACAAGCTTCTCCAGCGAGGAAATGGAAAATGGTCCCCAGCAAACTCATCCATTCCCTCACTCAGCCTGCTTCCTTCCCTAAATAAGGCTGCGCTTTGCATAAGCAGGAGAGCATTATTATAGTGCTATGCCGTGGTAGATTCGTACAGAATGTTACGTTGCGGTAAACCCAGCCACCTAACAAGTATAAGAGATATCTTGTTGAAATTTTCTAAGTAAACGGCAGGTATGATCATTCAAGATTACTAGAAATTTCCTCAACCCGAGGCTAAAATCCATGATTGTAGGGCAGAGAGACGGTTTATTAAGCCATTCCCGCAAGGGAGAGAGACGTAACCAACCGCGCATGACACCGAGCTAGCCGGTACTGCGTAGATCACAGTAACAGCAGCCTTGATCATCGTCTCGCACTATGTGCCTGAGTTGCCAGTACTCTTTTACGAAGGGATAGGTATGAAATTATCGAGCAAAAGGGAACTCTCAAGCAGGCATATTTAAACGAAACAAAATTCGCTAAATACAGAAGCTGAGTTGGTGTTGCAGTTCAATTAGAATACTTCTCGTCTAAGTCGCAATCCGTAGAATAACTAGGATATGCGCCTACCCCTCGGACAATTCAACTGCTTAGTAGAATCATGTCGCAAGGTTAATATACGTAGTATATTTATAGTATTCTGAACAACGATTCTCCATCCTAAATTCTTTCCTTCAAGAAAACAAAATAAGGATTGGAGATCGACCACCTTCGATCTCTATCAAAAAGAGTGAAGGAGAAGTCTTCCTCGAAGAAAAGCTTCAAAGGTGAACAGAATACTATCTGCCTGAGTTGCCAGCTACTCCCTTTACGAAGGAATAGGTATGATATTATCGAGCAAAAGGAACTCTCAAGCAGGCCTATTTAAACGAAACAGAATTCGCTAAATACAGAAGCTGAGTTGGTGTTGTCGTAACAATACCTGAAGAGTTGTTCTTACTCCGAAAACTCTTGGAAGGTTGAAGGGAGTGTCAAATAAATACATTAGAACACAGTTCTTTCGGCTTCTATCCGCAGAGGTAAATACGATATGCGTATATGACTTGACCCATGCGTTAGCAAAATGACGCAAAGATAAACTACGTAAGTATTGTAGTAATTTGAACATCGAATTCTCTACTACATCTTTCCTCGACGAGGAAGAGAGAAAGAAAGGAAAACGACTGTCCACGTTCTAATGAACGAGACTTTTAAAAGAACTCCTTGACTCTTTGCCAAGACTCTTTTCCAAGAAAAGGGAGTAATATTCGAATAGAGATCATCAAGAGAGAACCGAGGATCGAAAAAGACCGTTCAATGTTCTTATGATATTGGACAAAAGACTTCCTGGATAGTCTACAAGTCTTTCTCTTAACCCCGGATGAGCCTCTGAAAATGAATGAGAGCTCTTCCGAAATTTGTTAATGAGTTTATCCGCTTAAACGATAAAAACGTATCTATGTCAATGCTAGTTTTTTCAGTTTATTTTGTAAATTAAAATAATTTTTTATAACATATTTTTGCTTTACCTTTATGTTAAATTGCTCTTTGTGTAACTGCTTTTCGAAAAGCGTATGACATTGAATATTTTTAAGGGACGTCCTCATGCGAGTCTCCATGGAGAGCCGCACGATGTCCTGAAGAGTGTGAACACTAAAGGAAGACGTATGGCTTTCGTCTTCCGCAAGGAGCTTGCCGAGCGTCCTGGAGAATGTCTCTACTTATAGGACGTCGAGCACCTCCAAAAGCTTCCTCACGTCTAAATTGCCCTTCTTATGCCGACCAGAGACATAAGTTGTTTGACTGTGCAAAGCAGCTTGCCGGCCGTCAAACTTATCAGCTTGCTTTTTCGAAGTAAAGCGAACGTTACATAACGTATACGGAGCGCCATGAGGAGAGGAGACGAATATGTCCTTGATTACCAAATTCTTTTGGAATGCTAGCGAGGTTGAAACAGCTCTAACTTCATGAGCGTCCACTCGCAGGAGGCTCAAATCACTCTTCTGGCAAGATGAATGAACCTCCTTAATAATGTATAAGTGATATATACATGAGCGTTCATATACATGAGCGTTCACTCGCAGGAGGCTCAAATCACTCTTCTGGCAAGATGAATGAGCCTAATAATGTATAAATGATGTATACATGAGCGGTTCACTCGCAGGAGGCTCAAATCACTCTTCTGAAAGATGAATGAGCCTCCTTAATAATGTATAAATGATATATACATGAGCGTTCCACTCGCAGGAGGCTTCAAATCACTCTTCTGGCAAGATGAATGAGCCTCCTTAAATGTCCCTTAGAAAAAGAGCCAGTGCATTCTTCTAAAAAGGGAAAATGTGGTCTCTTTACTCTTTCATCCTCTCGTGACGAGAGAGAGGACGTGAAGCGTCCTCTTCTCTCAAGCTTCTTTAGGGGGCGCGAGTCCTTCCGAGAACTCCAACCCCTGTGTGGGGAGGACGCCTCGGAGGACGAGAAGCAATCCTTCAAGATTCGTGCACGTGCACGATCTTTAGCAGCCTGGGAAGCGTCAACAGGTTCTGCCGAAGGGACGCCAGATCGGTGGGGAGCCCCCGTAACCCTCTTGGCGGCTTTCGACATGCCCTCTCCTGTCATGGGAGTCCGACAGAGGTCCAGGCCTAGAGGCATTATGGGGCCGATCTGACGCCCCCTCCACAACACAAGGGGTGGGCACTACACTTCACAACACTGATTGGAGAGCGAGCACTTTAGTCTAAGATTACTTGATGTAATCCTCTAGCAGACACTTCTTCTAGGCCCGTAAGCCATACCACAGGGTTAGGCAAAATAAAATCTACAGGAGGTTAGAAGGTTCATTATTTCTAACTTCTGTTTACTGTGGAGGAAAACTCCTGATTCTAACACGCTCTAAAATGCGTAAATGAATCCTCCTTCTTCCGTAATCAGTCACATATTACACTAATTACCTTATGCAAAGAAAACATGTAAACGTCATATATACTAAGCGAGTGTCTACCGAAAGTTCCGGTAGCCTCACCTTACCGTGCAGACAACAAAGTCTGAAACTAGGCTAACTAGCTTCAGACATCAAATGCAATGAAAAAATTTACGATAGCGTATGCCTAGCCACAAATCCAAGTTAATAATCGAAAGAATAATTAGGATACTTAAGTGGCTAATGAAGTTTAATTCAAAATCCTAGGCGGAGGTCTGTAAACAGTTGTTTACCGACCGGCGACAGAAAAAAATATGAATAGAAAATGGGAATAGTTCCTGATATCCGCCTCCCAGCGGCGGGAATGGGTACTACCACCTGGCCGCCCACTGCGTGTGCCGCGAATTTTTAAATTCTGTCGGACTTCAGAAAATACAGCTATATATATATCTGTCAGGTAAGTTTCATGAACAAAATATTCTTTCTCCTTTAATACAAAGTACGATAATTTTTACTGAATTTCACAGGAATACTGTATTTACACTTTTCACTGATTGACGTTACCTTTTATTGTAAATGATAGCCTAATCACCAAAATCACCAACTTGCACCTGTTTAAATTTCATACAACCACCTTACATTTCACATTACAAAAGCAGCCCTAAATTGGTGACAAGCCCAGCAACAATATGCCTATCATAGGCTGACCTCCTAATAGAATGTGGTTGAATTATGATTGTAAATTGAGTCTGCTGGCTAACAAATTAGTCATCATTTTAAATTTAAACATATCCCTTATTACACACTTAGTTAATTTCTCATCCTATCCAGTGGCTTGCAACGTCATTAAAAGAACTTAGATTCATTCAAGTGTTAATAATATAAATTAGCAATGTTAGGTTTATAATCAGCACTCATGGGGATAATGTTTATCTATAAATTCTATTTTTAATTTAACAATGTTAATATGTAAAGTATTTTAACGGTGTAAATTTTCATAATCCAAAACTGTTATTTTTCAGCATATTTCTTAATCAGACTCAATATATTTATTCATTAAGGCAACCATGCATTCATTAAGAATGTGGAAACAATGCATTCATTAAGATCATGTGGCAACATATAGTACACAAAGTACTAAAATCAAAAGATAGCATTGAATTACCTGTATCTTCTGGATTCTATTTTATATTGGTTTCTAATTTAAATTTTATTACTATTTAGTTCTATTTTAATTGCTTCCTTGTATTTTGCATAATTCTATATTTTCTAAATACTACCTGTATACTAAACTTCTACCACTAAATACATCTTCATATGAAGTCTCATATAGTGGTACCGACATATAATTTACCTTTCATATACTATGCCGTATGAAAATAATCTTAATATCACAAATTCTTGGTAGTATTTTTTACTTTTCCTAGCTATACTTACCTCGAACTACTATCGTACGAGAAACCTGGATTGTCAATCTGGCACCGACCAGAAAAACCCAGTTTTTCCTACACTCCCAGGGCAGGTAAATGCCCCAGGAGCCAAAGGCCATGTGACCTCTTGACCTGAACTCCAGTCCTTTCCTCACCCCTAAGGTGCCTGCCCTAAGATACACGGGGATGGTAGGGAGGGCCTATAAACTCCGTAGTTCGAGGTTAAGTATAGCTAGGAAAAATATTACCAAGAATTTGTGATTTGTTCCGATGCTGTATATTTACCTCATTCCTAGGAGACTTACTCCTTGGAGGTGGGAGTGTCTAGGAAAGGAGCAGCCCGAAAGAATGTCCGGAAGGCACCCCCATGGGGACCCAGCTCTGCTCGTTGGGAGATGTAGGGCTGGGCCGTTATGGAGGGGGGGGGGGGGGGGGGGAGGGGGGGGGGGGGGGGGGGAAAATCAGGCCCTGGGAAGGAGGAATTACATTTCAATGGTATCATGTAATGCAATGGTTTGTTCTCCGAAGGTTATAAGTTCCCTTGGGCTTACCTTAAGAGTTGTAGGGTTCTGAGACGTACGACAAAGGCCCAGGAAGGGAGAAGAATGTGGGGGAAGGGGAGGTTGGTAATGCACTTCACTCACGCCACCACTCAAACCCTAAGCTCCTATCCACGGTGGGGCTAGACCCTCTGTTGTCCTGCCACCACCGAACTGATCTCAAAGGAGTTGAGAGACTTTCTGGTACAGTCTTAAGGTAACGGTCCGTAAAGATGGACTGTCTGATCCACACCCTGGCTCGCAGGACCTGACTGACCGCCAAGTTCTTAGAGAGCGACAGAGACGTACCGATACCCCTGATGTCGTGGGGCTTGGCCCCTGGCGGAGGAGGAAGTTCCGCTACTTCATAGGTTCTCTTGATGATCTCTCTAAGTCAGAAAGAGATGGTATTCTTTGAGACTGCCTTCTTCACTTGGCCTGTGGTAACGAAGAGGTTCTGAATCCCTGGCCTAAACTGCTCCATCCTACAGAGGTGTTTCCTCATAGCCCGGACTGGGCACCTCCGACTTCAGTAAGACCAGGATCGAGAATTCCACAAACCTATCATCCACCACCGAGGGGTTCTGGGTCTTGGCCACGAAGGAGGGCACAAATCTAAAGGTGAGATCCTTCTACCCTTTCAAGTGCGACGAGACCATGTACAAGAGACCATGCAGCTCTCCCATTTGCTTGGAGGAGGCTAAGGCCAGCAGGAAAACTGTTTTGAGAGCCAGCTCCCTGTCCAGGATGTCTTTGAGAGGCTCAAATGGGGGCTTCTTCAGAGCGACTGGAACTCTCGCCACATCCCATCGAGGAGGCCTCACGGAGCTGGGAGGGCACACTTGTTCGAAATTCCTTATGAGCATCGATCCCCTTTCAGGAGGATGACTTGGCCCAGTGCTGCCTGGACTCCCTGTACAGCCTCTATGGAGAGACCCTTGTTAGTTAAGCCTCAGGTGAACCAGGAACTCTGCTACGTGAAGAACTTTGGCCTGCAGGCGTTAAAGGCCCCAATCCTTACACCATGCCCCGAACACCTTCCACTTGGCCTGGTAGACGGCCACGGGCGACTTCCTCAGGTACCCTGACATCTACGAGGCCACCCTGCGAGAGAAGCCTTTCTTGTTCAGAAGGTGCTCGATAGCCTCCACCCGTGAGGAGATAGGGACGGACCCTCGTGGTACCTCTCAAAGTGGGTCTGCCTCAGTAGGTCCCGCCTGTAGGGGAGCTCCAGACAGTCCCTCTCCGACCACAAGGGGGCCACTAAGGTCATGAACGTCCCCTTCGAGTCTCTCAGTCAGTTGAGGACCTGTCTGAGTACCCTGGAGGGGGGGAACGCATATAAGTCCAGACCTTCCCATGGGTGATGAAATGTGTCTTCCCAGGCTGCTGCCGGATCAGGAACTGGGGAACAGAAAACCCAAAGTTTGGCATTCATGCTCATCATTAACAGGTCCATGGAGGCAGAACCCCACATCCCGATCAGCTCCACCGCCACTCCAGGGTGTAGGGACCATTCTGCCCTTAGAACCTGACCTTACCTGCTGAGCCCGTCAGCTATTATGTTCCTTTTCCCTGGAATGAATCTTGCCGGCAGGGAGGTTCCTATGCCTTCTGTCCCACTCCAGGATGGTTCCCACCAGATCACAAAGGTAGCATCACTTCACCCTCCCTTGCTTCCTGATGTACGCCACCACTGTGGCGTTGTTGCATATAATTGCCATCGTCCTATTTCTTATCGATGGCTCGAAGGCCTGGAGAGCCTTTTGAATGACCAGTAACTCCAACCTATTGATTTGGAGCCATTGTCCCTGCTCCAACCATGTCTCCCCCTTCATTACCAATTGGAGGTGGGCAACCCATCCCTCCTTCGACACATCCGTGAACAGGAGCATCTGAGGAGGGACATCTGAGAGGGGCACTCCCTGGTGGCAGTTCGCTCCATCCAACCATCAACGTAGCACTTTTCTTGTGGTCTGCAAAGGGGAGAAGAGTTTCTGAGGGTGGTCCACTCCTGATGCCCATCCCTCCTTCAGGTTCCACTGGATAGCCCTCAGCTTTAGTCTGCCTTGTGGGGACTAGCTTCTCCAGGGAGACAAGATGGCCCAGCAGCCTCTGCCACTCCCTTGCTGGCCGGGGGGAACAGTCTAGGAAGGGACGAGCCACACTCTGGAGGTTGGATAACCGATCCTCTGACGAGAAGGCCCTGGCCATCACAGTATCTAGGTCCATCCCCAGGTAGACCATTCTGGTGGTATGCAGCGGTTGGGATTTCTCCCACTTCAGGACGATGCCCGGTCTCCCGCTAAGGGCCAGGAGTTCGTCTCTCTGTTCCTCCAAGTCCTCCCTTGAGGAGGAAAGGAGCAACCAGTCATCCAGGTACTGCAGGAGACAGATCCCCCTCCCATGAGCCCAGGCCGACACGAGGGAGAGCACTTGTGAGGACCTGCAGAGCCGTTGACAACCCGAAGCAAAGGGTCCTGAACTGGAAGGTGTTGCCCTCCCACCTGATGCAAAGGTACTTCCTGCGAGAGGGGTGCACTGGAATCTGAAAGTATGCGTCCTTGAGGTCCAGGGACATCATCATGAAGTCCCCTTCCCTCAGGGCCACAATGACCGACATTGGGGTCTCTATCTTGAAGGCCGTCTTGAGAATGAAGGTCAAGACAGACAGGTCTATTACTGGTCTCCATCTCCCTGAGGCCTTGGCCACCACTTCCAGCTGAAGGGCCTCCCTGTGACTGGGGTCACAAGGCTGGAGATGCCCCTCTGTCGGGCTCCCCCCATCAGGGGAGGCTTCTCGTCTAGGAAGGGGATTCGGTAACCATCCCTGAGAACCTGAACAGTCCAGGTGGGAACTGGCAGGGTAGGGGCCTAGACTCCTACTTCCTCCTGGGGAAGCAGCCATTCCTTCCCCTCCAGGAGGCAAAGGGTCTGGCTCTGCACGAGGAGGAGGGAGCAAAAGGGGCACTGGAGGAAGGTTGCGACCCCTGCGTTCACAAGCTGTCTGAAGGAAGAGACCCAGTACACAATGGAGTCTTGGCTGGGCTCCCTCCAATGCTCCAGGGACTCCTCCACCAGTTGCTCAGGGAAGAGGGACTCCCCCAACACCGTGGCATTCCTCAGGGCCTTGGACTCCCTATCAGGCAAGCTCCTTGGAACTTTGGCCAAGATGGCATCCTTCCTTCTTTGGACCCAGTTGGCCAACTGGGTAAACAGCTGCATCATTAGGAAGCCCATGGATTTTCCTCCCGACACAACCAGCTCCTTAAACTGGGGCCTGCCTCATCTTGAAGCTCGTGGCAAAACGAGCTACCATGCCAGACCATAGGTTGAGCCAAGAAGCGACATGGATCAAAGTCCACACCATGGCCTCCAGCTGGGAGAAAGAGACCGAACCCGCCAGAAGCTGCTCTTCCGAGAGGCCTGGGGCAATTGAGGTAAGAACTCCCTCTACTGACTGAGGAGCCAGGGACATGCCCTCCGGGGCATATAACCTCCTCTGTCTCGCCTTGGCAGCAGGGAAGAGTTTCAGGGACCCATCGGATCTCAGCGAGTTCTTGGGGGCCGCTATCACCTCGTCCATCTGGGCCAGGGTCTGCACCGAATAACCTGTTTGCCCCCTGAAGAGAAGATCCACTGCTAACGCTCTCTTGGAGTCTGGAGGGGCAGCTGGTTCTGCCAGGTGGTTCTTTACCCTGATGATCCCGAGGACCCTCCAAAGCCCTCTGGAGCTCCTCCTGTACAAAGGCTTTGTCCTTGTAGTTTTCCAAAGGTGCAGAGGGACCTGCCACCAGTGCAGAGGAGAGGGGTGGAGAGGGCAGCCGGCTCCTACCGGCAGCCTCCAACAGGAACTGACGCACTTCCAGGGGGGGAAGGCTCCACCCGAACCAGAAGGGCCGACATGACACATCCTCCAGACGGGGGGGCAAAGCCCGACCGAGGGACAGTGGCGAAGCGCTCCGCCCTGCACGCTGATTGTGCGGGAGTGGAGGTTCGAGACAGGAGGGAGCCCACCCGGTCCGTGTGGGAGCCGAATGGACTACGGGAACCGGAGCGGGATCCACTGGGACCGTAGAAGGACTAATCCTGGGCCAATCGGAGCACCCCGCACGCAGCGCAGCTGTGGTGGCCATGAACTCGGGTGCTGGCCTCAGAGACCTAATGGTCCGGGAGCGGTGGCACCTGCAGCAGGATCTGTCACGGCGGCAGCCGCTCCTAGTCCGACCTCTGCAATTGCGGCTACGACGAGGAGAACGTGAGAAGCGGTCTGGGAAGGAGGAGAACAAATACTCTCAACTCCTCCCGCAACACCGGCTCCTCTTGGCTCTACATCTCTTCCTATGAGAGGAATAACTGGTTTTTTCTGGTTGGTGTCAGATTGACAATCCAGGTTTCTCCTACGATAGTAGTTCGAGGTAAGTATACGGCGTTGGTACAACTGAATAAACTTTATAATATAATAGATAGCATAGAAAAATAACAACTGGATTATTAAAAACCAGTAAAATATTAGAATCATTACAATCCTATAATAATCCTGAAGATTTTGGCAATTTTGTGCGATCTACTTTTGATTTCATTAATCTGTATAATACACTGTTACATGATCAGATTTGGAGATATAAAAATAAAATTACAATTAATAGAATTATCTTTGTTAAACAATTAATTCTATATTAATAATTAAATTTGATAACAGAAATTAGACAAAAACAGGGTGACTTAGATATAAAAATAATTAATTTAAAAATGATCTCATGTCACTGAATAGAATTATGTTAATTCAATAATAATCACGATACATACAAAACAAAATTATTAGCAAGAAATTTTCAACTTGAATACGTATGACAGATGAGACTTCCTGCTTCCTACTCTAATACTCCACTTAATATAACTTATGGAGTCACGTGCTTGCAATTTTCTTGAATTGAAAGTACTTTGTATAAAAGTATTTTATTTCCGATTGTCAACTTTGTTTAACCCTTTTGCTTACCAATGATGGATATAAACATCATCCAAATTTAAGTCCTTCACTTACTGATGATGTGCGCATGTGTGAAAAAAAAAAACCAGCAGACAAGATGAAGATAATTTTTGGTGAGTATTCCTGATTTGTATGTTTATCTATTTTGTATAGCTTTAGGTTTTCATTAAATAGTTACATCATTTATAGTTTTTCTGTGAGAATATTTTTTATACATATGTAACAGGCATATATATTTGTTTTACAGTTTTAGATTTTTATTCTAAAATTACAGTACATTACTTATTTTTTTCTGAGGGCATAAGTGAGCACACACGAGAGAGAGAGAGAGAGAGAAACTTTTTTATGCATATGTACAATGTGTTTGTTTGTTTTGCATTTTTAGATTTTTAATCTATGATTACAGTGGACCTATATTCACAGGGGATGTGTACTCGACACCCCCTCCCCAAGAATAGCTAAAATCCACTAATACTTAAAACCCCTCTAAAAATGCTTTTATGTACCCAAGTATTTTAATAGTAATATCAGAAAATATGCATTTATTCATGAAAATACAGTAATTTGTGAATATTTCTCAGTGAAAAATACAGCGAATAGGCGAATTTCCTGCGAATAATGTGTATACAGTGTATGTTCCATACAGAAACCTGCAAATCTAGAGGGTTTCTTGTACATCACTTATCTTTTTTCTGAGAGAGAGAGAGAGAGAAGAGAGAGAGAGAGAGAGAGAGAGAGAGAGAGAGAGAGAGAGAGAATTACATGAACACTTAGTGGCAAC
This sequence comes from Macrobrachium nipponense, assembly GCF_015104395.2. Classification (NCBI taxonomy): domain Eukaryota; kingdom Metazoa; phylum Arthropoda; class Malacostraca; order Decapoda; family Palaemonidae; genus Macrobrachium; species Macrobrachium nipponense. Next base: position 32,149,758 of record NC_087202.1, on the reverse strand, counting down.
AACACAACAGCTCCTCCCCTTCTGGTCCCATTACTTGATATATTTGACAGCTGGAGTTAGAGAGAGAAGACTGGGATTTCCTTCATTCTTACATAATTTTTTAAATTTATAAACTAAAATGAATTGATATTATTGCTGTTTACATTAACGTTAATATTTGTAAATGGTAAATCTTTTATCTATCATACAAAAAAAAACATACATCTCCATAAGAGAGAGAGAGGGAGAGAATTATTATTTTTATTATGTGATATCATTTATCTTATTAATTTAATTTACTAATACAGAATTAATCAATATTAATATTTGAGAATTAGTAAATAATTTTTGTATCATAAAAATGTATTTAGTCATGAAAATAACATCAAAATACAATAATTAGTTATTATTTTCATCGGAAAACCCAGCAAATAGGCAAATTTCCCACAAATAATGGGTAGCTATGGTCCAGAGAGAAATCCATGTAATAATTTTTATTTTACAAATACTTAAAGCAGCTGTGGACTGTAACTTGCTAATATGCTGCTCTTGTGCATTTATTTTGTCCATCACCAACTCCACTTCTACTTTTCTGTATCTGACTATACTTAATTGAACTAAACTTGCACACATCATGAATCAAGAGGTGCATGTAGTAGTGAAGGTTGTGTAAATGTTAAATTTAAATTCTAAACTCATCCTATGTTAAATTTAAATTCTAAACTCATCCTAGGCCCAGGTAAACATAAATCTATAATTAGTTCTCCATGTTTTTGTTTTTAATCTACAGTAAAACCTCTTCACCTACTAAGTGCAATTATAATACCCTAAATTTTTCTCTGAAAACCTTTTTAACATTTTCAAAAACCACACACACACACACACAGCTGCTCACCTTTGCCAATAGTAGTGCAAGCGTATCAAGGACAGCTACTTTAACATTCCAAGCAAATCTGTCTCCAAGAATTCGAATAAGAGGCCCAGTCACATGAACAACAGATGGTTTTAAAGCATCTGAGCTTGTGAGTCTAATAACTTCAGTCAAACCATTAGATGCTGCTTCCTTGAGCTCTGGTTCACCATTCAAAACAGCTTCTCGGAATATAGGCAAAATTGGCTGAATTCCTGTAATGAATTAAAACTGTCTGTTAATAAACAGCAAAGAGTAACTATACCAGCAAACATATAAGCTCTATTTATAAGTATTCTTCACAAATACTGTCACAAGACTGGTCTTACACATAATTCAATTATTATTACCTTTTGGCAAACAAAATCCAGGCATTAACTGGTCCCCTTTGAGGTCTGATGCTGCAAACTTTACAGCTTGACGAACATCAGACACAAGTGCCCGCTGATCGGTTGGATCTAAACTCTGGAAAAAATTGACACGTGTTATATGAAGTAAAAATATACAAAGCAATAATTTCTCAAAGATTAATAATCTCTCAATATTAAGGCAGATAAAAATCATACCTTGGTCACAGCATTAAGGGCATTCCATGATGTTTTAAGCATTTCTTCATCAGTGAGAGTGAATAGCTGAATAAGGCCACGCAAAAGCTGAGGCACATAATTACTGTAGTCTGCCCGGGTGTTAGAGCAAAATGCAAAGAGAATGGCAACTGCTGCTCTTGATACCCCCAAGTTATTGCTCCTGAAAAAAATCAAACAATTTACTATTTCTAATAATAAAAATATAGTCCACTGAACAAACAATATTTCACGACTAAGATTTTTTTCTGGCCTTCTAATGATTTTTTCTGTTACTAAACATAAACATTACCATAATTCCTTACATACAATCTGCTTAAGAGCTATCAATATTTTTTTTTATAAAGTTTTTACTTATACTAAAGTATTTAATTTACTTTAATTCCTTACAGGTAACCTGCTTAGAACTATTAAGGTTTAGAAGTTGAAGTAACTGCTTTTAGTTGGATTATGTTAAGTACTGCATTTTCCTGCATATAAAATGCACCCCAACTTTAGAGCAAGCATTCTAAAAACAAAAATACCCTTCTCTTGCCTAGTCTTCATAGGCCCTCCCACTGAGGGTTATTTTGAAAGTTCTCACCTCACAGTATTCAAATAAAAGTGTTAACATTAAAACTTGCTTTTGTAGACATGGTGTGTCTGCAATTCACGTTTTTTTCTGAATTACAGGAATAGCCTTTGCCTAAATTAGTGTCTAGCATAAGCCTAGCTTACCATTTGGTTTCCTCTCTGTGTTATACATTCATTTCTGATAAGTAATTTTTAAGTCCCTTTGGATAGATTTCAGTTTTCCAGTAACTGTCTAAGTCTAAGACAGTTCACAGATACCTCTACTATAACATCTTTCTGGTTATCTGCAGAAATAATAATGACCTCTCAAGGTGTATTCCAGTTAATTATAATCTTTTATCTATCTCTCAAGTCAATTATTCAACTACTTGCAAACATTCTGATGCCTGTTCCAACTCTTTTCTTCAGCCATGTACGTTATTCAAAGTAAAAATATAAATTTTAATAATAAAATTTATCATTTGGATAATTACCTTTTGTTAAAGTTACCTATCTCTCTGTGCCGATTAGGCGAGTCGGCATTCAAACAAAAATCGAATGGCTGCCCGGATGACTGTCTAGTTTACCTGTTCTCCACGAGGTGTGTTTCGAATGTTTTAGCTCTTGTCAGAATTCTCCTTGACAGCCAACTAAGTTATGGGGAGGTTGGGCGGGCCTACTTTAACAGTAAGTATCCAAATAATAAATTTTATTATGAAAATTTATATTATTTTTGATGAATCTTACCCTACTGTCAAAGTTAGCTGATTCCCACATTAAGAAGAGGACGGTGGGTAGTGCATCTAGACAAAAATCAGCTTAGACATTCGAGCTAAAGGTTTCTTGCTTGAAACCCAAAACATTCTCACCTGATCTGGAATCCTTGCCAGATTTTACTGCCACCAGAAGTTGGATTCCATTCAGGGAGCAAGGCCCTCATACATATGCAGCAAAGAGCAGCCTTATGGTGAAAACCGTTCTGATTCAGCCAGAATGAAACACAAGCAGTATGAGGGACCCCTGTGCCTGGGTCCAAAAGCCCTATAAAATGACAGTCACTTGAATACCTTTATGATATAAAGGTACGCTCCTATACAAAATTTGTACCTTCACGCTCCCTTAAATATTAAAACCCGGGATTTAAACAAGAGCCCAAAGAATTACTGTTTTTTTTGGTTCAGGAAAAGACTACCCACTACTAGTAGTGGATTAAGGGCTTTATTATTTTCAAACACAATTCTGTATACTTAAGGTAGTGAGCGGGTAAAAATCAAATTGTACTTCTACTGTGCCACATCAATCCTATTCTGGAGTGACAAATTGACTTAACACTAAATGAAGTTACAACTGCTGCTCACATTATGAATGTTTACCTTCAATAAAGGTAGAAGATATGGAGCTGGTTCTCATACACTAGCCTATTCAATACGTCACAGAGGACCTCGTGTTCCTTGAAAAAGATGTTATAAGTTTCTAAAAAAACACAACACAAAAGATTAACTTTGCCTCTTCCAGACTTAACCTTCACAAATACATTCTAGGTTTTCTAAAACCACAAAACAAAAAGTTAACTTTGCCTTCAAGCTTAACCATTGGCAAAGAGCTATATTTTCTAAAATCACCTTTGAGAACGACATAAACGTTTCCTAAAACCACAAAACAAAAGGTTAACCTAGCCTCTTCCAGGATTAACCTTTGACAAAGATGTTCAAGGTTTCTAAAAGGATGATAAAGATGTTCTACGTTTAACCTATCTGATTAAATTTTAATTGCCCCAACAGGACAGAAAAGTTTCCTCTTCTTCCCCACTAGGGGGTTACATTGGAATTCTTACAGGCCACTGTAAAACGTAGCCTTAACATCACCCTCAGCTCTAAGGCAGAAAGCTAAAACAGCATTCCCTTTACAACAGCTTAAAGAAGGGTGCTGGCAATAAATTTACTTATCAACTGCTGCTACTGCTAAATAAAAAGTTTCATAGTAAATTCAGATAAAGTTTAGACCTTCATCTAAACTCTAGACAGAGACTGACATAGAGATGAAGGGGCTTCAATCTCAACACCTTGCAGTGCTGATCCTCCGCAAGATCTAAAAGTACTTGGTGCAATACCGAGGAAAGTACGTATAGAACGATAACTTTGGAAGTAGACAGTGAAAAGTCTTATTTTCTCTAAACAGAAAACACTGACGTCTACAAGGTTCCAGGTGCTGAAAATTCCTCTAGAATGGCACCCTCAGCAATACACAGATCACTGCTTCTGACCCAAGGCCACGGCAGTTTAAAATTAATGACAGATCCTATAACAACTTGAAAATCTTCTTACTGGGGGGGGACATTCTAACATCTCCAAGCAGTTAAGGAGATGCCTTAGATAATGGAAGTATATGGAATGAGGATACAGAGAAGTAAAAACATAATGCATAGAAATTGAATCACTGATTCGGTAGAAGTGTCTTGCTCCTAAAGTCGACACCATCCACCAATGGGCAACAAAGTCCCAGACAAAACTTATAAAGGGCTGCACACTAACCCAAACAAAGGGCACAGAACAGCAATATCTTTTTGTAAAACATCTTGAAGGAACTTGCATGACTGAGGATGTATGGTAAATGGAATATGTTCTGCATGTGTACCACAAGTCTGACCGTTCCTTGGAAAGGCACAAAAATCACAATTTTTGGAAGTAAATTGTTTTTTCCTAACTTTACAAACCTGAGGTCCTTTACATAAGGAATATACTTACGGCATAGCTGGAATTACGGCCATTGAATCTTGAACAAGGTGGTTAGGCAGTAACTACTGTGTGGCAGGCTAGCCTGCCCGGATATAAACAGTCCTCTTTGCCTTTCGGCCCAGGTTCAGATTGAGGGGTGGCATGAGGTGGGCATATATGTAAAGGACCTCAGGTTTGTATATTTAGGAAAAATACAATTTACAATTCCAAAAATGATATTGTTATGATACAATAAAGTTTTGTACATACTTACCTGGCAGATATATACTTAGCTATAGACTCCGTCGTCCCCGACAGAAATTCGAATTTCGCGGCACACGCTACAGGTAGGTCAGGTGATCTACCGCCCTGCCGCTGGGTGGCAGGACTAGGAACCATTCCCGTTTTCTAATCAGATTTTCTCTACCACCTGTCTCCTGAGGGGAGGCTGTGTGGGCCATTTAATAGTATATATCTGCCAGGTAAGTATGTACAAAACTTTATTGTATCATAACAATATCATTTTTGTACATTAAACTTCCCTGTCAGATATATACTTACCTGATTGACACCCTTGGTGGTGGGTAAGAGACAGCTAACTACTGAAATAGACAGGAAAAACAACATACGTTGTTAGGTAATATATAAAAAACCTTGGTTCCTACCTGTTTAGGCAGAAGACTTCATGGTTACTGCCCAGGAGCCTGCTTCGCCTCAAGAGCCTCAGCGAGGTAGTGACCTCATGCTAAGAGTTCTTGTGGGTCTGTCAATGGGGTCTTATCCGCTTACTCGACAGAGCCTAAGGATCCTTGTCAATGGGTGCTAATCCACTAATATGACAAAACACCTTGCCTAATGGCATAATCAAGGAGCACAACACCGATCCCGACCACCTGATCCTAACACCCGGGTTAGTACTAAGATTGAAAGGAGTTATCCCCAACATCCTTTCAAACAACCCTAAAAAACTCAACACCAAATACTAAAAAACTAACTAACATAATTAAGGATCAGTATCAGCTCCCTGTCCCAGCACCAAATCCGCAGATACGTAAGGACCGAGTGAGAAGCATTTTTCATAGGTTACTCTGACATCCTTCAGGTAATGGGAAGCAAAGACAGAGTTGAATCTCCAGTACGTGGTAGCTAGAATGTCCTTCATTGACATGTTCTTATGAAAAGACAAAGAGGTCGCAACAGCTCGCACCTCATGCGCCTTAACTCTAAGTTGCTTGAAGGAGTCATCAAGGCATTTATCGTGAGCTTCTGAGATCACACTTCTCACAAAGAAGGCTAAGGCGTTCTTCGACATAGGTCTCTTCGGGTCCCTCACCGCACACCAAAGAGACTGTAGGCAACCCTTAAGTTGTTTCTTCTTCTGAAGATAAAACTTAAGAGCCCTGACTGGGTAAAGAGACCTTTCTATCTCCTTCCCCATGAGAGGAGAAAGTCCCTTGACTTCAAAGCTTCTGGGCCAGGGTTTAGAAGGGTTCTCGTTCTTTGCCAGAAATAAAGGCTGGAAAGAACATATTGCTGAGTCTCCTTTAAATCCGACACAAGAATCCAATGCGTGGAGCTCACTTGTCCTCTTGGCAGTTGCGAGGGCCAAGAGAAAAATGCATTTCCTCGTAAGATCTCTAAACGAGGCTTGATGAGGAGGTTCAAACTTGTCAGAAGTCAGGAATTTGAGGACCAAGTCAAGATTCCAACTAGGTGGGTGAGAGGTCCTAATCTTGGTAGTCTCAAAGGACCGTATAAGATCATGAAGATCTTTGTCCTCCGCTATCTTTAGGCCCCTATTTCTAAAGACAGCGGAGAGCATGCTCCTGTATCCTTTGATAGTGGATACAGCTAAATGTGATTCTTCTCTCAGGAAGAGAAGAAAATCCGCAATGTTGGTCACAGAGGTATTGGAGGAGGACAGCTTTGACCTACACCATCTCCTGAAGACTTCCCACTTCGATTGATATACCCGCAAGGTTGAAGACCTGCGGGCTCTGGCGATCGCGCTGGCAGCCTTTCGCGAAAAGCCTCTCGCTCTGACGAGTCTTTCGATAGTCGAAAGGCAGTCAGGGAGAGAGCAGGGAGGTTTTTGTAAAACCTCTCGAAGTGGGGTTGTCTGAGCAGATCTGTCCTTTCGGGAAGAGATCTGGGGAAGTCCACTGTCCATTCCGGTACCTCTGTGAACCAATCTTGTGCGGGCCAAAAGGGGGCGATGAGGGTCATTCTCGTTCCCCTCGAGGCCACGAACTTTCTTAACACTTCCCCCAGTAACTTGAATGGGGGAAAGGCGTAGGCGTCTATGCCCGACCAGTCCAAGAGGAGGGCATCGACTGCTATGGCTCTCGGATCTTCTACTGACGAGCAGAAGTTGTCCATCCTTCTGGAGAGGAACGTGGCGAACAGGTCTATCTGTGGTTTGCCCCACTTCGGAGTGGAGAGTCCACTCTGTTGGAAGGACCTGGTTCTTCCTGCTCAGTAGGTCCGCTCTGACGTTCTTTTTTCCTTGCACGAATCTTGTAAGGAGGGTGATGCCTCGTTCCTCTGCCCAGATCAGAAGAGCTCTTGCCAACTCGTAGAGGGAGAAAGAGTGAGTCCCTCCCTGTTTTCGAATGTAAGCCAGAGCCGTGGTATTGTCAGAGTTGACTTGGACTACCACGCCTCTGACCTCTGATTCGAATGACTTTAGGGCTAGATGGATAGCCAATAGCTCCTTCGAGTTAATGTGCCAGGACACCTGTTCCCCTGTCCAGGTGCCTGACACTTCTCTCGTTCCTAGTGTTGCTCCCCAGCCTGTCTCCGAGAGTCGGAGAACAACACTAGGCGCGGGTTCCGAATCGCAAGGGACAATCCTGCATTCCTCTTGAGAGGAGCCAACCACCAAGTCAAGTGGGTCTTGACGTCTTGATGAATAGGAAAGGAGTAAGATAGTTCTCCTGTCTTCCAATTCCATACCCTCTGCAGGTAGAATTGCAGGGGTCTTAAATTGAGCCTCCCCAGGAAAAAGAACTGCTCCAGCGAGGAAAGGGTCCCCAGCAGACTCAGCCATTCCCTCGCTGAGCTTCGTTCCTTCCCTAAGAAGGTTGAGACTTTCTCCAAGCCTCGAGCAAGTCTTTCCTGCGAAGGAAAAACTCGAAAACCCCGAGAATCCATCTGAATCCCCAGATAGACCAGGTTCTGGCTGGGGATCATCTGGGACTTCTCAAGGTTCACAAGAAGACCGAGAGACCGTATGAGGTCTAGGGTCGTTGCCAAGTCCTCCAAACATCGCTGTTCCGACTTGGCTCTGATGAGCCAGTCGTCCAGATAAAGAGATATGCTCACCCCCTTCAGATGTAGCCAGCATGCTACATTCCTCATAAGGCCAGTGAAAACTTGAGGGGCTGTCGACAGGCCGAAGCACAAAGCCCTGAACTGAAAGATCCTGCCCTGGATCATGAAACGAAGATATTTCTTTGATAAGGATGCAGGGGGACATGAAAATATGCGTCTTGTAGGTCCAGGGAGACTATCCAATCTCCGGGACGTAGAGCCGCAAGAATTTTTTCTTCTCTACGAATCGGTTCAACGCGCTCACGTCTAATACAGGCCTCCACCCCGCCGAGGCCTTCGGAACAAGGAACAGGCGATTGTAGAAGCCTTGGGAGTGGGGATCCTGTACTAATTCGATGGCCCCCTTTTCCAACATCTGATCCACAAGATGCAGGAGAGATCTTCTCCGGACAGGGTCTTTGTACTTCGCAGACAGCTCCCTTGGGGTCGAGGTCAGGGGAGGTCTGTCTTTGAAGGGGATGAGATATCCCTTCCTTAGGATTGAGAGGGACCAGTTGTCCGACTCTCTCACAGCCCATGCTTCTGCGAACTTCAGAAACCTGGCGCCTACTGGTGCTTGGAGGACTGGCGAGTCACTTGCCTTTCTTAAAAGGCCTGAAGGATGACCTCCCTCTCTTCTCAAGTCCTTTCCTTCTAAAGGAGGATCTCGAAGAAGGACCTCCTCGAAAGGGAGTTTGAGGAGTACGGGTTTCTTTCTTAACCACTGGTACAGCTGGTCTCGCCTTCTTCGCAGACTGAACAAGAAGGTCTTGGGTGGCCTTCTCAGTGAGTGAGTGAGAAATGTCTCTCACTAACTGAGAAGGGAAAAGTTGGCTCGACAGAGGGGCGTATAATAAAGAAACCCTCTGAACCGGAGAGACCGCTTTTGTCAAGAATGAGCTGAACACTGCTCTCTTCTTGATAATCCCTGCTCCAAAGAGGGATGCCACTTCTCCAGAGCTGTCCTGGACAGCTTTGTCCATACAGGACAACACGTTATGCAGCACTTCGGGGCTAAGGAAGTCAGGATCTTGCATCTTCTTGGCCAACGCCCCAAGGGACCAGTCCAGAAAGTTAAAAACTTCCAGTACGTGGAGTAATCCCTTGAGGAGATGGTCCATCTCCGACATCCCCCATGTGGTTCTGGCTGAAGACAGGGCATGCCTCCTAGATGAGTCCACCAGAGTGGAGAAATCTGCCTCCGCAGACGAAGGGCGAGCCAGGCCCATAGCTTCCCCTGTCTCATACCATATGCCTCTTCTCCCGGAAAGTCTGGAGGGGGGGCAGGCAAAGACAGTCTTTCCTGCTTCCTCCTTGGTGCTGAGCCAAGTCCCTACCGACTGAAGGGCTTTCTTCATGGAGATAGCAGGGCGCATCTTCAGGAAGGAGGAGGACTTAGAGGTCTTAGTGCTCATAAATAATGAACGAGGAGAAGGAGGGGCAGCAGGACTGAGTCTCTCTCCAAACTCCTGAACTAAGAGTGCAGCTAAGGTCTTGTAGTCTGAAAGCACCGCACCTCTAGGAGATTCTTCATCTGAAATCTCCTCAAGCTCTTGCCTTGCCTTGAAGAGGGAAGAGCGATCAACAGAAGGAGAGCGTTTATGCTGAGAGTTGTCCCTTGCGGCAGTACTCCGCTCTCGAGGAGAAGGGCTTCTAGCAGGAGAAGAGCAGTCCGAACGAGGAGATCTTTGAGTTGGCGCCTGGAAGATTCCTCTAAACTGGGAGGAGTCTGAAGTCTATCAGACGCCTCAATGCCATCAGTGCGTCTGAGAGGGGACTCGCGTCCGTCCGGGACATCGAGTAAGGAGATAGGATCACGTCCAACAAACGTCTCTCTCTTGCAGGAAGGAGGCTTCTTGGAAGGATCCTCGCGCCTGGCCGGCGCTTTGCTGCTAGGAAGAGGATCGCGTTTAAGCGGCGCCTCGCGCCTGGCTATCGGCTTGTGTCTAGGAGAAAGCCTTCGCTCAGAAGATGATACGTGCTTGCCTGGAGCCTCGCGCCTGGCTGGCGCCTTGTGCCTGGAAGAAGGCTCGTGCCCGGAAGGAGACTCGCGCCTGCCCGGGGACTTAGAGAACTTCTGTTTCTCTACGAATCAGTTCAGTGCGCTCACATCCAGAACAGGCCTCCACACACCCAAGGCCTTCGGTACGAGGAACAGTCGATTGTAAAAGCCTTGGGAGTGTGGATCCTGCACTAATTCTATGGCCTCCTTCTCCAACATTTGGTCTACGAGATGAAGCAGGGTCTTCCTCTTGACAGGGTCCTTGTACTTCGCAGACAGTTCCCTTGGGGTAGACGTCAAGGGAGGCCTGTCTCGGAAGGGGATGAGATATCCTCTTTTCAATATAGAGAGGGACCAGGTGTCCGCCTCTCTCAAAGCCCATGCTTCTGAGAACTTCAGAAGTCTGGCGCCTACTGGTGCTTGGAGGACTGGAACGTCATTTGGTTTTCTTGATCGGTCTAAAAGAAGACCTACCTCTCCTTTCCGCTCCTCTCTTCCTAGAGGAGGGCCGGGAAGATGAACTCCCTCGAAAGGGCGGCTTTGGGTTCCGTGGCTCCTTCTTTGCAGCAGGAACAGCTGGCCTCGCCTTTTTAGCTGACTGGACCAGCAGATCTTGTGTCGCCTTCTCAGTAAGTGAGTGAGAAATATCTCTCACTAACTGAGAAGGGAAAAGCTGGTTTGAAAGAGGGGCGTATAGTAGAGACGACCTCTGCACCGGCGAGACAGCTTTTGTAAGAAAAGAGCTGAATACAGCCCTCTTCTTAAGTATTCCTGCCCCGAACAGGGAGGCCACTTCCCCACATCCATCTTGGACCGCCTTATCCATGCACACTAGTACACTATTCAGGACTTCGGGGCTCAGGCAGTCATTGTCCTGTGTCTTCTTGGCCAACGCCCCAAGGGACCAGTCCAGAAAGTTAAAAACTTCCAAGACATGAAATAATCCCTTGAGGAGATGGTCCATTTCTGACATTCCCCACATCGTCTTTGCTGAAGAGAGGGATTGTCTCCTCGACGCGTCCACAAGCATTGAGAAATCTGCCTCAGCCGAAGCAGGGAGAGCGAGTCCCATTGCTTCACCTGTCTCGTACCAAATACCCCTCCTCCCAGAAAGTCTGGAGGGAGGGCAGGTAAAGACAGTCTTTCCAGCTTCCTCCTTGGAAGTAGCCATCTTGCTTGGTGAGACGTACCCGCGTGAAGTCAGATTAATCAACAGATATCACAAGTTTAACATACGACTAGAATTTGAGAAATATCTAGAAGTGTTCGTGAACTATCGGTGATAAGATTAGTGTGAAAATAGTAGGATAAAGCGTCTTCTAAGTTAGTTTATCAAGTGTAATACTATAAATCAGAACAAGATGGCAGTAAGTTCCAACTGCGGGAAGAGGTGGCGTAATTTGGCGTGTTTAGCAGATTCGCAATACGATGAGGTAGCAGGAAAGGAACTGGCATTTCTCATCTATGAAATCAGCAACAGTCCTAACCAAAAAGATACAAAAGCATTCATAGATATATTAGAAGGATATAATCCTTCAAACTGGAACAAATCTAATGAAAACATCTTGAAAATAATTGAAGAAGTTCCAAATAAAATCCAAGTGGTCAAGAGACTCATAAAGAAAATATACATAAACCAACATATTCCGACAAAGAAAATGAATAAGGTGAATCTTGTGAATATCCTAATTGATGCATTAGGAAAAAGAATGCCAAAAGCATGCAAACTGTGTAAGGTTTGGTATAGCATAGTCAATCCACAAAACCTAATCAGAAAATGTGCTGCATGCAACATTCCGACCCATCCACAGTGTGCTGAGGTAATACAAGATTTGAGAAAAGATACAAGAATTTTTTGTTCAACATGTCTATCATGGATAGACAATGTTATTAAATCAAGATTGAATGTACAAATAGTTGAGGATGAAGAAGAAGAGGAAGAGGAAGAAGAAGAAGAAAAAGAAGAAGAGGAAAACGGAAGAGAAGTAAACAAAAATGAAATGACAGAAAAAAATAAGGAAAACAAAGAACAAGATAAAAGTATGGATGCAGAGATACTCATTGATACTACATATGAGGCAATAAAGCAGCATACCTACGAAGAAATAAATTACGATATGACAACAGAAAAGCAAATCCCGAAGAGGCTCTACCCAGATCTATACAATGACGGGAAAGAGGAAAAAATAGACAAGAAAGACAAAATCTGCAACCTTTTGAAAAGAGGGAATTGCAGATTTGGAGAAAGATGTTACTACAAACATCCTAAGATATGTCAAAACTATGAAATATATGGTAAAATGTGCATACTTAGATGGATATGGGGATGATTGCAGAGATCTGCATCCAAAAAGATGTAAAAACCTAAAAGAAGGAAAAGGATGTAAGTTCGACACAAAAAATGCAAATATAGCACCCTGTAGCCATGAATCATAATCAAATAAATAACCAACCAAGTAATAAAATCCAAAATAAGAAAGAAACAAATAAAGAGAGAAATCAAGAATATCAGGTAAAAGAGAAAAGCAAACCACCAATGAGAGATGCAGAGGTGTCAGCAAAAAATTTCAAAGCATCAGCTCCGAAATTCTACTCAAGAGATAATAACTGTATTTATTATGCAAGAGGATATTGCAGAAACGGAGAAAATTGCAGATTCAGACACAAAATGAATAATTATGATGAAGGAAGATCAAATATTATGGAAAAGTTGGATTTTTTAATGTCAGAATTTCTGGAAATGAAAAAAAAGAACAACATACCAGAACAGGAAAGAGAATGGGAAAAAATCCTTATTACTACCATATTGAAATGGAATAAGAAACACGCAAACCATCATAGTGATGAATGCGCAGGGTTTAGTTACGAGTAACTCAAAAAGAAAATAGAGTACTTAGAAGAACTAACCCAAAATGAAAAGAAAATAGATATAATGAATATAAGTGAAACCTGGTATTCCCAAGAGACTGGGAATGATGATCAAATAAAAGGGTTCCAAACTTATAGATCAGATAGAAAAAATAGGAATCAAGGGGGAACCGCAATATATGGGAAAGACAAAAAACAAGGAAAAATATATGAGAAATATAGTAACTCAGAATGTGAACTAATAGCGGTAGAATTTGAATCTGAAAAATTGATGAACATAGTAATATATAGACCTCCTAATACTAAAGAGTTTGACTTAATAATTGAAAAATTGGATGATATATGTAGAAATCACAAGGACTGGACTATTCTCCTATCTGGTGACTTCAACTTTCCTTTCGTAGAATGGAAAGAACGAATAGGAGATTGTGGTTGTACTTATACATATAAAAAAGAGAGTAATAGTAGTGCAGAAGATAAGAGGCAATTTGAAAAGCTATTAGATATGCTACTAGAATACAACATTCAACAAATAAATCACCTGCCAACAAGAAAGGAAAATACTTTAGACCTAGTATTTGTGAACGAGATGAATTATGTTAAAGAAATAATAGTTTATAATGCGAGTATTTCAGACCATAATGTCATAGAATTAACAGTTCATTCAAAGCAAGTGAAAATAGAGATAAGCAAGAAATGAAAAAGTGGGAAGGATATGGAAAATACAACTTCTACAGTAAAAATATAAAATGGTCAGAAATTAATGAAGAATTAAACAAAGATTGGGATAACATTTTCGTAAGTGATGACATAAGGGTAAATACGGAGATATTATATAAAATATTGAAGAAAATAGTGGAAAAATATATACCGAAGAAGAAAAGTAAACATCAGTCATGCATACCAAGAGACAGAAGGATCTTGTTCCAGAAAATCAGAAAGTGGAAAAAAGGTCTTGCAAAAGAAAAAAATGCATGGAAAGTTATAGAACTAAAAAGTAAGATAGAAAATGCAGAACAAAAGATTATACAATCAAAAGAAAATGAAAAACGGGACTTGGAAGAAAAAACCCTATTAAATATCAAGCAAAACCCCAAACTATTATACTCATATGCGAAGAAGATGAATAAAAGAAGAATAGAAATAGGCCCTCTGAGAATTGAAGGGAGATTAACGAATGAAAAAAAGGAAATTTGCAACATACTGGCAGAACGATATAAGAGAATTCACCCCTAGAATAGATAATGAAGATAATGATATAGAAGTAAGGGATGAAAATAGTGAATATTTAGCTGACATAGATATTAATGAAGCTGATATTGTGCAGGCTATTAATGAAATTAAAAATGGAACTGCTGCAGGGCCTGATGGAATTCCTGCTATTTTGTTAAAGAAAGTAGTTCATTCTATCGCAAAGCCACTTGCAATATTATTAAGACAAAGTGTAGATACAGGCAAGATTTATGATGAGCACAAATTAGCATATATTACCCCTACTTTCAAAAGTGGATCAAGACTAGAGGCAAGTAATTATAGGCCTGTGAGTCTAACATCACATATTATGAAAGTGTATGAAAGGGTAATGAAGAAAAATATTATGAAACATTTAATAAAAAATAATTTGTTTAATAAAGGACAACATGGTTTCGTACCCGGAAAAAGTACACAAACCCAACTGTTAGTCCACCGTGAGAACATATTCAAAAATATGAAAAGCGGAAATGAAACAGATGTGGTTTATTTAGACTTTGCAAAAGCTTTTGATAAAGTAGACCATAATATATTAGCGAAGAAAATTAGAAAACACAATATCGTGGATAAAGTAGGAAGATGGTTAAAAGAATTTTTACACAACAGAAAACAGATAGTTATTGCAAACGACGCGAAATCGGATGAAGCCAAGGTAATATCCGGTGTGCCGCAAGGTACGGTGTTAGCTGCAATACTGTTTGTTATTATGATTGAAGACATAGACAATAATGTTAAGGATTCGGTAGTGAGTAGTTTCGCAGAAGACACAAGAATAAGTAGAGAAATTACTTGTGATGAAGATAGGAACGCTCTACAAAGAGACCTTAACAAAGTATATGATTGGGCAGAGGTAAATAGGATGGTATTTAACTCTGATAAATTTGAATCAATAAATTATGGAGACAGAGAAAGAAAGCTATATGCATATAAGGGACCTAATAATGAGACCATCACAAATAAGGAAGCAGTTAAAGACCTTGGTGTGATGATGAATAGGAACATGTTATGCAATGATCAAATAGCAACTCTGTTGGCAAAATGTAAAGCAAAAATGGGAATGTTGTTACGGCACTTCAAAACAAGAAAAGCTGAACACATGATTATGCTTTATAAAACATATGTTCGTAGTCCACTTGAATATTGCAATATGATATGGTACCCACACTATCAAAAGGATATTGCACAAATAGAGAGTGTACAAAGGTCCTTTACAGCTAGAATAGAAGAAGTTAAGGACCTAGACTACTGGGAAAGACTACAATTCTTAAAATTATATAGTCTAGAAAGGAGAAGAGAACGCTACATGATAATTCAGGCATGGAAACAGATAGAAGGAATAGCAGAAAATATCATGGAACTAAAAATATCAGAAAGAGCAAGCAGAGGTAGATTAATAGTGCCCAAAACACTATACCAAAAAAAGGAAAAATAGAAAGCACAGGACATTAATCCACTACGCACCAGCATCGATAATGCAGCGTCTATTCAATGCGTTGCCAGCTCATCTGAGGAATATATCAGGAGTGAGCGTAGATGTGTTTAAGAATAAGCTCGACAAATATCTAAACTGCATCCCAGACCATCCAAGATTGGAAGATGCAAAATATACCGGAAGATGTACTAGCAACTCTCTGGTAGACATTAGAGGTGCCTCACACTGAGGGACCTGGGGCAACCCGAACAAGATGTAAGGTCTGTAAGGTAAGGTAAGGAGCTGAACCAATTTCCAAAAGACTGCAAAGCTTTCTTCATGGAAATGGTTGGCCGCATCTTCAAGAAGGAGGATGATTTCGAGGTCTTCGTGCTTGTGAACAGCGAACGAGGAGACGGAGGGGCGGCAGGACTCAGAGAATCTCCAAATTCTTGGAGCAAAAGAGCTGCCAATGATTTGTAGTCCGAGAGACCCGCCCCCTTTTGAGCTTCAGTGTCAGAAACATCATCTAGTTTGTGTTCAATAGGAGAAGCGTTATCAGCCGAAGGAGAGCGTCTCTCATCGCTAGGTGAAGGGCTTCTAGCAGTATCAGATCCATCCCGACAAGGGCGACGGCCGCCTGTGCAACATCTTGCGTCCCTGCCAGGCGAAGGCTGATCCCGCGAAAAAGTCCGATCATCATCAAAGCCCTCCTGACAAGGATGAAGGCCGCCTGTGCGACATCTTGCATCCTTGTCAGGAGAAGGCTGCGCCTGCGAAAAACTTCCACCAGTAACAGATACATCCTGACAAGGACGACGGCCACCTGTGTGACATCTTGCCCCCTTGTCCAGAGAAATCTGTTCTTGGTAAAAGTCATAAAGAGGAGCCTCCTGGTTGACTTCTCTGTCCGATTTCATGGAAGAAGATCCTGGCGCCTGGCGCCTATCTGGCGCCGAAAGCTTGGCTAGCTCCTCGCGCCTGGCTGTCGCTGTCCA
Organism: Macrobrachium nipponense; assembly: GCF_015104395.2. Lineage (NCBI taxonomy): Eukaryota > Metazoa > Arthropoda > Malacostraca > Decapoda > Palaemonidae > Macrobrachium > Macrobrachium nipponense. Next base: position 32,133,177 of record NC_087202.1, on the reverse strand, counting down.
CCTCGGACAGTGTCGTCTGTCCGCGTTGTCCACCTCTGGCGCTTGGCGCCTGGCTGGTGCTGTCCGCGTACGACACTTTTGCCTGTCCAGAGTGTCCGCGTCTGGCGCTGTCCACGCACGATACTTTTGCCTGTCCAGGCTGTCCGGCTTGTCCGTATCTGGCACTTGGCGCCTGGTTGGCGCTGTCCGCGTACGATACTTTTGCCTGTCCGGGCTGTCCGCGTCTGGCGCCTGGCTGGCACTGTCCACCTCACACACTCGCTCCTGTCCGAGTTGTCCGCATCTGGCGCCTGGTGCCTGGATGGAGCTTTCCGCTCGTCCGTTATCGTCTCTGTCCTAGGACGAGGAGTAGAGGAGAGGAGCCTGGAGTCAGGAACGCCCACCAGACGAGATCTCTTATTAGGAAGAAAAGTCTTTTCTCCGAGGAGGGTCCTTTTTTAATACTCCTACCCATGAAGAGATCTGCTCCTGCATTTTAAGGAGGATGTCTGTCGCAGTTTCTTCCCTTTCCTTAATAGGAAGAGGGGAAGGAGCTCTGGATGTAGGAGATCGTGAGCCTAGAGCAGGAGAATTCCATGTCTTCTTGGCTCTTTTCCTCTCACAGGGAGAATCCTCTGGGAAACGTTCTCCGGGCTCGAGTCCAGAGCAGGCGCTTTCCAACTCCTCTTGATCGGACGCGATAATTCGTTGGAACTCCATCCACTTCTGTGGGGAGACGAATCGGATGATGAGAAGCACTCTTTTAGGATGCCTCTCCAATGGCGATCCTTGGCAGTCTGGGAAGCTACAGATTCTGCCGAGGGGACGCCTGATCGGTGGGGATTCTCCGTAACCTCCATACGGCTGTCGACATTCCTTATCCTCTGGGCCTGGGAGCTTGGAAGAGGTCTAGGCCTGGGAGTGAGACAGAGCCGATCAGACGCACCCCCCACTACACTGGAGACACTTACGTCACTTTCCACAGCACTTTGCTTACCTTGAAGAGCTTTCATTTTAAGCTCCATCCTCATTAGGGCCGCTTTCAGATCTGCAATCTCTGTAGCAGAATTTGCATTATCTGGTACGGGCGAGGGTGATACTGCATGTGAGGAAGCAATTAATTGAGGGTTAGGTGTTACACTAACTGGCTCGTTAGAGCGAGATCTACTCAAACTTCTAGAGGCAGCTTTTCTAACCCTATCTCTCTCTAACTTCCTTAAGTAGGAATCTAGAGTCTTCCATTCTTCCTCACTCATATTCACACATTCATTGAAAGTGTTAGATCTAGAGCATTCATTCCCCCTACACCTCTTGCATACAGTGTGAGGATCTACCGAAGCTTTCGGTAGTCTCACCAAACAACCCTCATTCACACATCTTCTAACTTCCCAGTTAGAGTCAGACATCTTGAGAACAATCCGAAGCAAATCCAAAAAACAGTCCACAAAAGCGTATGCCAAACCACAGATCCAATACGTCACCAAATAAGACAGTCCAGAAGATCAACGGCGATGAAATACGAAAATCAAGTCAGGAGGAACCAACAACGATGTTGATGGTACCGGCGACAGAGAAAATCTGATTAGAAAACGGGAATGGTTCCTATTCCTGCCACCCAGCGGCAGGGCGGTAGATCACCTGACCTACCTGTGCCGCGAAATTCGAATTTCTGTCGGGAACTACGGAGTCTATAGCTAAGTATATATCTGACAGGGAAGTTGAATGTACAAAAATATAACTTTACAACTTGGTCGATTTTTTTGCTATGTTACACGAGCAAAAAATTGAAGTACGACCGTATGAGCTCGAGATGCCGCTGCTACGTAGATGGCACAGTGACAAAAATTAAGATAAGCACAGAAGAAAAAGTAAATATGCATCTTTTCCATAAATCTTTTAAAAAGTTATACATTACTTTACTGTATCCAATAATATTGTATGTATTCTCATATTATTGTATTATAAAATACTACTAACATAGCGGTCAATGTTTTGGTTGGGAAATCAGCTGATGGCGAATACGAGTTTGTTTTACCATATTTACGCAATTCTGAGCAAATTTTCTTGCTTCTAGTTAGCATAAACTAATACATAGATACTTAAGACTTACATGAGACAAGGTAATTTTTCCTTATACGTCGTGATTTTAAGTGGAAATATGACTTGAATATGTCTCGTTGTGATTGTGAACTAAATTTTTTTTCTTTTTTTTGTTAACAGATTACGTTGGTGGCATATTTATTGAGTAAAACAATTACATGATTCCGTTCGCAATTTTCCTTTATATCATCGTAATACGAACTTTACGTTATTCATCTTTTATCGGTGTGAAACCAAGAGTAAAATGTGTTCTTTCAAGCACAGTAGTTTTGATTAAAATGATTTGATCTCAATTTTATCTAAGGTAGTGTTTGATGGCTTACGTTTACTGGAGTTTTATCCTTGTTGCCCATGCACGATAATGGTCATTAGCAGCTTGAACAGTTTTCTCAGTTTCAACTACAACTAGGTTTAAATTTAACAGTATATTTCCCTATTGATCTTTGATCTATAGCAAATAAAGTTATTTCATTAAGACATATCTCAGTCCTATTCTACATAACATCATTTATAACAACTACGGTAATTGTTTACTATAGTACGATGGATGAAATACAAGCCAAACAGATGTTGTTGTTATCCAATTCAGTTGAACTTACAAAAAAAGTTGTTTCTCATTTGGTTGTTTATGGCTGTACACGTTTACACAATGAGTATATTGTTAAAACCAAACTTTAATCATTCTCTTTTGCTGATTTTGAACTTATTTAACTAGAAGATGGGATCAAGTTAGGCTATTGTAATTCGGTCTTGTAAAATCGAATTATCGTAAGACGAATTATCGTAACTTGAACACTATAGCTACCTGTACACTGTATAAAACCTTATTATATCTTTACATATTCTTAGACACCCAAAGGATTAGCGGTAGGCTTTTTTCACTTACAGTATTTATAATACTATAATGTACTGTACAGTAAATTCTATAGTACTATACTGCATAAATATAATTTACTTATTGCGCCATTGTGGGATTAGGGCGCTATTTGACTGGTGTAGGACTACGAAAGAAGGTGTGCGGCGGCTGTAGACTTTAAAATCGCTTAGCGTCGAAAATCGCTCAGCGTCCGCTGCCAGGAACAGAACCCCTACTGCTAACCGAGGGCTGCCTGTATATGAAATACTTTGGGTTCTAAACAAGAACACTTTGAAAATTTAGAATAGTGAGAAAATAACATGATTACAATAAGATTATTTGTAATTTTAAAGGGATCATTAATTGAAGTTACAAGAAGAAGCAAAAACAATTTTGATATTTACATATTACACTAAGGTCAATTATTACTCACTTTGAATGCTGCAGAAGTTCATCAACAATAGTATTGACCCCTGCTTCATCTGTAACAGCTAGGACAACACCCTGACAATGATTTAGTGCCTCATCATATTCTGGTGTGCCAGCTGTATCACTAAGCGCTCCAAGCAATGCAGTCAAGATCTTACTAAGATGACGAGTTAAGGTATCACCAGCTACTGAAGCCAGAATACACAGAGCTTGGGTGTTAACTGGTGGTGTAGTAAGCTGCAACAAGAAGAAAAAAAGATGACATACTTTAAGATGGCAATGCTTACTGAAAATTCCAGTTTTTACAAATTTTGAGAACAAACTGTCTGAAGTACTTACATCACTCACAATTAAATACACTGCCACTTGGAATAACCCTTAAAAAACTGAATTTATGGTAAAATGTGATAAATTTTTTTAAAAATTGACATGAAAATATTTAATTTACCAATATCTCAACTGAATGGTATTTTATCATTAATAATAATGATAATTAGTAAAAATTACACTATAAAAATGAATTAGGCAACTTACTTGTGGCACCAGGTAAGGTAAAACAACACGACTCTTAATAGCCATGACCTGTTTCAAGCCATCTAAAGCATATTCCCTAGTTTCATCTTCATTTTCTAACTGATTCAGAAGGTGGGGTAAGATGTCTTCTAATGCTCTGAATCCTACAGTTGAATGCAATGAATCAAAGGTCTGAGCAGCAGCTTGCCGGACAGAAGACAAAGGATCACACAGTGCTCGTCTGAAATTAACAAGAGGATTTTTTAGCAAACAATATAAGCTACTTTATTTCAAATCTTTCTCTCTCTCTCTCTACCATGCTCAGGATTGTTTGAGGAGTTTGGTCTTATGTGTGTATTTTTCAATTAAGTATAACATCTTCAGAACTTATTAGCTGGACAGATTGAAAATGCTAGAGGAACTCAAGAAAATAATCATTAATGAGATTACCTGACAGTTGGGACCAAGTTATCAGCAAAACATAAAACCATATCTTTGCTTGTTGAAGCCATGATTTCAGAAAGCCCAATGCACACACCCTGCCGTTGATCTGCTTCAGGGGAACTCAAGCCTTTTTCAAGAATGGGGATGATTTCTGGCAAAACACGTTCACCCAACTTACGAACAAGGTCACCTAGGGTACGTGCTGCAACCTACAAAACAATTTAATGTGTATGACACTAGAAAACTAATTATCTGCACAGTTATATGCACTTAGTCAAATTGCACCCATGCAATGTCTCATTCAAATGACTGTTGGATGATGAAAAAAAAATTCCATCTGATGATTGTCTATGGAAATCATTTTGCTTCTACAAAATTGAAGAACATGGCTGTGAACATTTTTCTGAACAAATGTAAGTAACTTCAGGTTACTAAAGCATAACTTCTGAGTAATCTAACTGAACTTAAAATAATAATAATAATAATAATAATAATAACAATAATAATAATAATAATAATAATAATAATAATAATAATAATAATAATAATAATAATAATAATAATACCCTCAACCCAAAAACTTGACAAAATTAAAGGAGCATAAGTTCCTTATTAACTGATCATGAAAAGTGAATAAAAAGGAAAAAGTACTAAAATAAAGCAAAATACAATGAAAAAATAACAGACAAAAATCACTGTTGTAACAGCATGGGCAATGGCATTGTTAATGGTGAGACATGACTAAATTATTTGAGTGAGGTCAATTAAGCAACAGGGAACTGATGGGTATGCCACATATGAATAGTAATCACCTGCAACAGGAAGCTTTTTTCCTTTGAAAACTTTAGTCTGTAATAATTTTATGATAAATGGGCACTATGACTGAGATATATATAGAACATGCTTCTTCAAAGTCCATCACCAAAGTTTAGATGCGGATTGGTTATAGTCTACAAAACTAATAATGATCTTTTAACATACTTATTTAAGGCTTTTGTTAAGGATGTTGACGTACAATGGTAATTCTTTGTCTTTATTCTTCATACTTGCTGCATGGGAATTTCAAATGTAACAGTTTATCGATATGATCTAGCATTGACTGATAGGTGAAACCAGAATTTTTCTTGAGATAGTAATAAAAAAACTTAGCAAACAACTTTTAAGCATTTTTACCAAAAAAACTGAATGCATAAAAGCTCTTGTCAAACTAGACAAACTTGAGAAAAAATCTTACACAAAAATGAAGAGAATACTAGCATCACAGCAAGAAGGGTATTTTGCTAAATGTATTATTTCTTGTAATGTTAATATTTTTTTAAAGTAAATAGGAAGCAATTACAATCATTGGTTTAAACAAACCACTGAATTAAAAATCTTACAATGCAAAATTTCCTACATGGGTTAATGGCACTTATTAATACACTTACCTGTCTCTTGTCATAACTAGTGGATGCGAGATGACCAAGGAGAAGAGAGAATAATGTTGGAAGAATCTCACGCAGTGTCTTTGGTGTGTTGGTGACCACCACCTTCCAAACATGAAGAGCAGCTTGTCTTACCAACACAGCAACATCAGAACGTCCCATGTACAATCCAGCTAAGACACGATTGCGTCTCTCTTCACCCAAAATGTCAATGATAGCCTGGTGAAAGTTGAAAAGAAGTGAAAACTTTTAATAAAAGAATCAAACCATGACAAATTTAAGTTAATTTGTATTTTCCATAGCTAACAAACCTGCAATCTTAACATTAGGATAAATCTGGTGTCAGTTAGCAACCAGTAAAAAACAACAGGAATTGTTTAAGCAAAGAATTGGTGGTATCTGGCATCTGTCACAGCAGTAAGATATGAAGCAATCAGTGACCCTATCTCAACCTCGTGACATATCAGTTTTTCTTCTCTTTTTCTTACCCATCCGTTATCCCTACACTAGGGGTAGGTTGCAGCATTTCCTTTCAACATCAGGCATGGTTTAATATTTGGCAAAGAGGTTTTTATGACTGGGCCTCGCCTTTGACTAAAAAGTCCACCTGCAAGACAGCAGTTTCTGCAGTTATTGGTGGTGGGCCTAGCCTTTTACTAAAAAGTAAGACTGCAAGGCAGCAGTTTCCACAGTTATTGGCAGTGGGCCTTGCCTTTTTACTAAAAAAAGTAAGACTGCAAGGCAGCAGCTGTCCTTTTTAGTCGCCTTTTACGACACACAGGACCTACGGTGGTAGTATTCTTACACCCCTACCACAGGGTGTTAAGTTTTTCTTCTAGCCCTGGGTTAACTGAAAGAGGAGTGGCTAGAGACAGGCAGGAAATGTTAAGACCACAGATTTGTTATCAATGAAAAATACAAATTAATTAAAATTTGTCATTTGTTCATATGAAGAACAAACCTTCTTAACATAGGATAGACTCACTCTTGGTGGGAGCTAAGAGAATCCTGAACAGACTGGATGTTTGACACACCCAGTAATATTTCCTGAATAATAGAATTCAAAGGAAGGAGACTTAAGCCTCTGATCTGTCACATATGTGGATATCCAACAGTCAGACTACTGGACTTGACCCAATGCAGCAATTCATTCCATTAGATAGTTAAGGAGCTACTATACCTGTTCAGATAACAAACTAAGGTAGCCACCTATACACATTTGTTATCACTTCTCTCTCTTTGCTAGAGAGAGGAAGGGTTTGCTACTGCAAGGTTTATTTGTGTACAATAAAAATAATCCAACAGTAAGGCTACTTCACTCACCTGTATCTTGTCCCACCGTACGATGGCTCCATCTTACCATCCATAGGTACACACAACTGTCCCACTAGGGACACTGGATGAGCTATACAACTTGAGCAGGCACCACAGAATCCATGGAAAAAGTGTCCAAGGACCTGTGGGCAATGTCCCTCAAGTAGAAGGAAGTGAACATAGTTTGGCAGAGCTAAAAACCACCATTCACAATTCTACGAACAGATAAGCTTTTCTTGAAATGCCAAGGAGGAGCTTATTCTCTTATGTCATATGCTTTTACATGCACAGTATTGGCAGTAGAAACTGATGATGATGAGTAAGCATGCCTAATCACTTCAAGAAGCCAAAACAAAATAGTATTCTTGAGCACTTCTTTCTTGATCCAGCCTATGCTAACAAAAAGTCTTCAGCATCCCGGTCAGGGATGTTGAGATCTTTTTAGACAGCAACATAATGCTCTGACTGGGCAAAGGAGCAATTCATCTGGATCGATGTTAACAAAATCCCCAAGGGATGGGATGGAAAAGGAGGTAAACCTTATCATCATAAACTGAGGAGTTTTGAGTCTTAGCTACAAATTCTAGGACAAATTCAAATGCTACTAACTTCCAACCCCTGATATATTTAACACCAAAATACAAGCCACAGAGTTTGCCCACTCTCTTCGATGAAGCCAAAGCTAAAATTAAAAATCCTGAGGATCAAGTTCCTGTCCGATGTCCAACACAGTGGTTCATATGGGGTTTAAGTAAGAGTATACTTAGCACCAGAGTCAGATCCCAGGTAGGAGGTTTCAATTTTCTAAGAGAACCAGGCTGTTAAAAACTTTTGAGCAGCATAGAGATATCCCAAGATGAAAATAGGTCTATTCCTTCAAATGAAGGACCAATCCCGAGGCAGCCCTGTAACCCTTAAAAGCAGAAACAGAAAGGTGTTTTTCTGTTCTGTGGAACATCAGAAAATCTGCTGAAAAGAGGTTCTGAGTGGAGAGTTAACCCGTTGATAACACCAATCACAGTATACTGTCCATTTTCCCTAGTACACGGGTGAAGATCTGAAGTAACCAGACATCTGTGTTGCTGCTCTGCAAGAGAAGCCTTTTGCATGCAGGAGATAGTACTGGATAATCTCCAACAGTGAAGAGATAGGGATCCTACCGGACGACAGTATCACTCTACATGCAGTTGACAGAGGAGATTGTGCCAAGGGGTATTTCTCTCAGGGTTGCTGAGAGTAGAGACACATTCTGCTTGCGGCAATAAAGGAGCTATAGGGGTCATCCTGAGATTCTGGGAAATTATCACTCTGTTCATGATATGACAAATCAGGTAAAAGGGGGAAAGGCATAGATGTCCAGGTTGTTCCATGGATGTTGAAGGGCATCCTTGGAAACGGCAAAGAGATCTGGAACTACTGAACAATAGACCTTTAACTGCCTCTTGAACCTTGTTACAAAGAATGAAAAATTTTTCCTGTCTGCTATCTCCTGATGCAAAGACCACTCTGTCCCTAAAACCTGTCCCAGACGACTTAGCTTGGCAGCCATTACATTCTTCTTGCCTGGAATGTACCTGGCCATAAGGTCCACTGAGTTGTTGATAGCCAACTGGTGTAACTGGACTATTTATCAAATGAAGTTTGTGTGACACTAAGGGCCCCCTTATTCACATAAGCTACCACTGTAGTGTTGTCCGACATCAGAACAACAGAGTGCCCCATCGCCATTACTTGAAACTCCTGAAGTGCTAGGAAGGCTGCTTTCAATTCTAGCGTATTAATGTGAAGCTACCTGTCCTGAGGACTCCACACATGTGAAGTCAGGAGATCTAGATGTGCTCCCCAACCTTCGGAAGAAGCGTCTGAGAACGCGTTCCAGAAGAAGTGAATGAAAAGACACTCCCGCTGTCAGGTTTTCATCGTTCAACCACCACATCAGGTTGCTTCTTACTTCCATCAACAGAGGGACCTGTGGCTGAAGATAGTCCCTTGCAGGAGACCAGAATTCCTTCAAAGATGGATGAGCGGTACCAACTTCTCTAGCAATATCAAAAGTCCTAGGATCACTTGCCATTGCCGAGCTGGTTGGTTCCATTCGGATAGGAAAAAGAAACCACTGTCCTGAACATCTCTATCCTCTGGTCAGATGGAAAGAGTCAATGAGGCAATGTCTAAGATCATTCCCAGGTAAAGGATTCTTTGATGGGGTTGCAGATGAGATTCCCAAATTTATCATGATGCCTAGGCTGTGACAATACTAGAGAAGACATTTCCTGTCTCGAATGATCTCATCCCGAGAACTTGCTAAGACCAACCAGTAATAGAGATATCTTAGGAGGCAAATTCCTTGAGCATGAGCCCATGTTGACACCAGGGTGACTACTCTCATGAAAACCTGAGGAGCTGTTGACAGGCCAAAACAAAGGACTTTGAACTGGAACACCAGTTCTCCAAGACTGAAGCAAAGGAACTTCCAGAAGGAAGAATAAATAAGAATTTGAAAGTAAGAGTCCTTCAAATCCATGGTCAGTATGTAGTCATTGCTTCTGACGTCTACTAAGACTGTTCATGGAGTCTCCATCTTGAACCTTATCTTTCTGATAAAGAGGTTCAATGCTGATACACGTAGATCTATTACCGGCCTCTAATTGCCAGTTGCTTTGAGAACTAGGAAGAATTGGCTGTAAAACCCTGGGGAAGGACACTTTACTTGCTCTACAGTTCCCTTCTGCATCGTCTTCCTCACTTCTTCTCAGCGACCTAGGTGTTTTGGAGAGTCCTCTGCATAAATTATGTGAGAGAGAGGACAATGAGTGAGGGGAGGAGTGAGAATGAGACTGAAAGGGATGTTGTTGATAATTCTTCTTCAGTGATGAAGCAGGTTGAAAAGTCTTGATAGTAGAAGGCTCTCTTTTAGGCTTCTTAGGAGGTTGCATATTCTGCCTTAGAAGAGAGAGCTGATGCTTTACTTACAGCCTGTTGTACAAGATGATTGTGATTGTCGGCTCGACGTCTGTCGACAGCTGCATCTAATTGAACCCTAGGAAAAAGCAATGGGGAGTCAAGGACTGGCATTCCTCAAGAATGGGTAGGGTAGTGGCACTGGTTTTCCATCTGGCTCTCATTTTCCACCCATTTTGGCATTAAAAAACCATATTAAGAGTACTAAAAAGTTTATAAGAAGTTCAACCATTATGCCAATAGTACCTACATGGATTTATCATAAATGCAATAGTTTCAGGGCAGTAACATTGGTTTTTTTTTATATTTTTAACATTCGTTCCTTACAGCGATCCTTAATTTTTTTGTTTGCTTCTCTTCACTGTATCTTCGTTAATAATTAAAATATTTTCTTTCAGACTGTTGTATTTGAAGAATACAAAAAACCCGCAAAAATACAGGAAAGAAAAAAAAAAGCATAGAAGGTGAATGGATTATTGGTTCCAGAAACCACCATGAAGCTAATGTCCTTCCAATTTTGGGAACTTCCTCCCAACATTGTACAAGGGACACTGGTGCATGTGCATATGCACTCAAGAGCTCTAATTTTATTTGTGTTGACACAAATGAGGCTCAAAAGTAACATTTTTGGAACCTAAAACCTTCCACAGATGGGAATATGTTACCCGTCCAGTCAAGTCCAGATAACCTGAAGCCCATCCACAGATATGTCCAGGTAACCTGAAGCCCATCCACAGATATGTCCAGGTAACCTGAGGCCCATCCACAGATATGTCCAGGTAACCTGAAGCCCATCCACAGATTTGTCCAGGTAACCTGTAACCGTTCAACAGAATGTACGGATAACCTATAATCCATCCAGCTGCCAGTCCGAATAACCTATTACCTGCTAAACCTTTGGTCAGAAATGTTTCCCATTCACAAAACGAAAGGGGGACACATTTCCGTTCCATCAATTAACAGCTTGTGTACCAAAATTACTTAACATTATAGAATTTTCTTTTGATAAAGGTCACAAATAGGGTACCAACTCTATAGGAAACTTAAAGAACAAGAAATTATCCAAACACTAGATGTGGCAGTGTTTGGCCTGGCTTCTGGACAACTGGAATCCACTTGATTCATCAGCTCCTGACTACACTTAATCTCTACACTGACAAAAATAAAATTGGTATTGATTGCCTATCAAAGAACAAATTATTGATATTAGGCTTGTAGAGAGACCTTAAAAACAAGTTTTCCATCACAGCCACAGGATAAATCAGCCTTACAGTATTCAGTAATGTACTTTCATTTCCCACATCGAAGCCTCCTTAACCTTATGTTGATGCTCCAATATCCTCATCCCTACATGATATTTATATACCCATAGTAAATATTGAGTTCTCTCCAGACCTTTTTGAAGGAGTTTCTATTGGTGAAGATATACCAACAACTTTAGAAACTTCTCAAACCTCTACCAGCCATCATCAAGAACCTAGTGTTTCAGAACAGCCCACACCACCTTTTATGGAAGAGAGGTTTTTAAGATGATGAGACACATGCATGGTCAGATGAAAAGACCACAAGGACAAGCAATCGGCTGACATTTCAATTTCAACATCTAGACATAGTACTTCTAAGGCTCTCCAATCTGTTGTTTCTCCTAGAACACCTCCCAGCTCCAAGTTAACTTCACCTATCCCTGTAGTTTCAAAAGGCTACCTTCTGTTTACCCTTAGCATGTCAGCTCAAAAGAAAGTGAGTGAAGTGTTAAGATTTCAGTTCTGCCCATCTCCTAGAAAAGAACAAGGGCCAAAAAGGAAAAGACCACAAAGGGACCCAAGTTAACTTTTACCATTTCCTCTGAAACAAGGGATACCTTGTCTAACAGCTGAACAGGAAGAAAAATTACATCAAGAGGATGAGCGAGAGAGAGAAAAAAAAAACTGCTTAGGGCAAATCCAAACAAGGGCCAAAAAATGACTGGAAAGGAGATATGACCAAGTCCTAGATCAACAAGAAAGTTCAGAGGACAACCTCAGCCTTCAAAATCCACCGAGATCACCAGTCAGTAGCAATTACCATAATTTAATATTCAAAGACTAGACCCAAAATGAAGTTATGGAAATAACATACAAAACTGTGGCTGTCGGACAGACTGTAATGACAAAAATCCAGACAATAGGGGTGTTACAAAAAGGAAGAACAAGTACTTCATACATATCTTTTCTGGGTCAGGTGAGTGAAATATCTTAGTAGTAGGCTAAAATTTTGAAAATACTACACTAGGCTAAAGTTTTATCACAAACACATTCAACACCAATAAAGGTATCAAAGCTCCTAATCCCTACTCCTAATTTTATTTTTAAAATATAATAAGCCATTTCTCTTCACAGGTCCAGATGAAGAAGAGCCGATGCAGACTTCGTCAAAGAAGTGAAAGACTTTTTCACGACACAGGAGAAAAATAAAAATGTGGCATTTGTCCCAAAAAATTAATACTTCATTGTTAGATATGTGCTCTGTATGGACCCAGAATGGAAGAGTATTTGGATTAAAATCATAGGAGTTGGGCTTAGTGTAGCCTAGCTCCTTGTTTAGTGCAAATTTAGTTGATAAAACTTTTTTTTCTATGGTTGCTGTATTTGTAGACAAATTTATTAACTGAGACTTTAATTTTGTTTGAAAGTAAAGTTTTAAAATATATACCACTTGTTGAACTGTATGCATGAATTTAATGAATAAAACTCATATTTCAATTAAACTCATATTTTTCTATGGTTGCTGCATTCGAATTTGTACATGGTTCAAGAAGATGTATGATATTAACTTATCAAGTCACAAACAAATTGGATTCAGTCAGTACAGAGAAAAAGAGAGTTAGTATTAATTATCACATTTTTTATCAGCTTCTCCCATTTTAGTGTATACCATTTTTCATAACCAAAGCATAAAAGGTACACAAACTTTTACTATAGATAAAAGTATTAAAAACAACCTTTGTGAATTTGATCCATTTGTTGATGTAAAACACCAAATAAAGGGGCTTGGATGTAAACAGATTACAGCGTCCGGGAAATTGGTTTTGGGGTTTTTAATTCCTGGACACTTTTTTGGAGCTAATAACTTTGCTCTGAATCACTGAACTAACATTTTGAAACCTCCAAATGAAAGCTGAATGCTTCTTTCCATATAAGCCCTGATAATTTTGACAGATTGAAACTGGAATTACAAGGTAAAATCTAAAAAGAAGTAGAATATTTTTCCTTAGCTGTCTAGAAACTAGCACCAGAATGCAATAATCTGATTTAATTTGAACTATCAACTGCATTTCTTGATGAAGGGGAAGAAGAAATCTTGGCCACTACTATTATTATTATTATAAAAGTAGTTTTACCAGACCACTGAGCTGATTTTCAGCTCTCCTAGGGCTGGCCACAAATCCAGCCAAGGAACAGTCCGGAGGGCAGAAGATGCAGTTAAGACTCCAAAGTAGTAGCTTCTCAAAAAGAAAGTGAAAGACCTGCTCTGATCTAATTGAAGGTCAAACCCGGCTTCTAATGGACGACACCGGAGTTTACCTGCCTACTCAAAAGAGGCACGAGAGTTGTTGAGTAATACTTCCTGTGGCGATGAAGAGGAGAATGGTAAAACTTAAGCAATCTGCTGGAACGAATGGAGTTTTGTCCCAAAATCAAAGAATTTATATGATTCAGGGCTGAATCTGCATGACTGGAACATCAAAAGATGTCTTTAAATCCTTCTTTGATCCCAGAAAAGCTTCTATCCTTCTCGGCGCTATCGTATGTCATAGTCTTCTTAGAAAGATTATTGAACTCACGAATGAGATCAATACCCTCTGCATAAGAAACAAACTCCTGATTTTCCAAATCCTCACACCTCCTCCATACTGGTTAATAACTGGAACATAGGATTGGTCAGATCCTAATAAAACCTTCACAGGAGCTTGAAGTTCTGAAGTAGAAGGAAGAGAAAGGTCTGCATCACTAATCCTAGACACAGGAGACCCCTTCTCATATAATAGGCATGCATCATCCTGACGCCTATGCCCAAACAAGGTAAGGCAAACAACAGCCGTGAAAACGGGAGATAAATGACAGCCATGGTGTCTTATCTGGAAGATCATGACAAGAAATGGCATTGAGAAGAACCATGGTTGAAACTATCTCTACAGCAATGTGTATGTACATACACATCTGCCATTATCCAAATGGCCATGTCTATTTACATGTCCAAGTATACAAGAGAATCAGGCAACGAATCACGACTCCTTCTTGGCACCCGTGTTCTGGAACGAAGACGTCTGGAAGGCTTAGGCTTGAGAGGACTTCTAGGAGGCTCAGATGAGATTATATCTCTGGCAATCAAGCAAGAAGGGGAATGATGAGTAATAAGAGGATCCACTACTCGGGATTTCTTGATTGAAGCCTTATCATCTTTTGTCCTAATTTGAACCAGACAAGGAGGAGAAGGAACAACTGTAGAATCCCTCTCAGCACAAGATATATTTCCCACAGGAGTACGTACACATGCAGGTAAAACACAGATGTAGTCTGAAGGCAAAGAAGAAATGGTCTTCTGTTTCTTGGGGAAAGAAGCTGCAACAAAAGTCCTTAATCCTCTATCTGATGCAGGAACAAACAGGATGGGAAGACAACACAAAGACGAAGATGCCAAAGTCAATGAAGAAGATGATGAAGACGAAGAAGATCTATGCAACTCCTCTCAAGAAAAAGGCTGTATTTTTCTAGAAAGGCAGAGAGGAAGCAGACGGTGCAGTCACAGACACCATAACAGAACTAGGCTGAATGGGAGGTGACCCAGGATTACGTGTAGGGAGAACCAATGGCATCACTCAAGATGGCACAACATGAGATTCATGGTGGCTGGCACTGGGATGCCTGAAGACATGAAATGAGAAAGTAGGCCACCTAAAGTTGGTACCCCTGATGGGCATAACGAAGCCTAAACAACAGACATCTTTTGCGCATCTGAGACTGGAACAGGTAAAAGATGGCACTGCCCCCACCTTATCGGGAGGAAACACCCCCAGCAAAAACTTCAAAAGACGAATCAATGGAAGAATAGGAAAGAGACAAACCTGACAAGAAAGGAGAAGCAGAACAATCAGGAATCTAAGAAACATCCATTGAAGGAGAAAATCCTTCCAAAGATGGTGCCTCTAATTCCCTCTTGTCTGTTTTTTCTTAGAAAACTTCTTCAATTGCTCAGGAGGCCAAGAACATTCGATCTGCACCTATTACATGCTAAATGGGGGTCAGTCTCAAATGACATTATAAAATGTGAACAAGGGTATAATTGAATTGAATTGAATATAACATTTAAGTCAAAGGCCAAGCACTGGGACCAATGAGGTTATTCTGCACTGAAATGGAACTGACAATAAAAGATCTGAAAGGTATCACAGGAGGAAAACCTTGCAGTTACACTAAGAATCAATTGTTAGGAGAGGGTAGACAGTAAGATATAAGAAAGAAAATATGAAAAGAAGTACAGTAAAAGGAATGAAAGGGGTTGCAGGTAGGGGCCAAAGGCACACCGAAATGGACCTTAAGTAATGCCTACAGATGGCAAAACCCACCTACGGGGAGCACGGGTAGATGCCCCCACTGGGACATGTTCTTGGACCCTTACAGGAACTTTCAGCTGGGTTTTGGGACTGCATGGTAAAAACCAAACCATAAGCACACCAAAAACACTAAGCACAATTACACCACAAATAAACGTGGGTAAAATAAACAAACAACCAGCTTTGCAGAGGGAGGAGGAAAATAATCTCTCTCTCCGCAGTAAGAAGAAAAACTGATACGTCACGAGGCTGAGATACAGTCACTGCTCGTTTCATATCTTACCTCCATGACAGATACCAGATGCCACCAATTCCTTGCATAAACAATTCTTAATGCTATTTACCAGGTTCCAGCTGGTGCCAAAAGATTCTCCTAATGTTAAGACCCAAGTTTGTTCTGCATATGAACAACTAAAAATTAATAACTGGCAATGTGCACAAGCCATTCATATCAGGGAAGGTGACAACCAACCTTTAAAATAGATAGAAAAAAGACAACAACCTTAAAAAAAAAAAAATACCTTTTGTGAATGTTCAGTACCAAAGTTGTCATCCTCATGGGCAGTGTCTGTGGTCATTTTACCCGAGACTCCAGAAACCTTGAAAAGCAGGTCGCCCAGCAACTGAACAGAACTGTAAATTAGATAGATACCATCATGTGATAATACTACAAATATTTTGTCACACAGTATAAGGAAAACAGGCATTTAACCCTTTAACGCCAATTGGACGTATTAAAGGTCTATATAAATTGTCTGTTGGGTGCCGATTGGACGTACGGTACATCAATATAAATTTTTATTTTTTTAATTTGCGGAAAAACACTTATAGGTCTACTAGGCGAAAACTTTTGAATCACGCGCCTTGGGGGACGCTGGGAGCTCACAGATCAAGGCGTTGTTTTGTTTACAATTGTTACCCAGGCGCGCAAGCGCAAATTTCTTTCTTCTCGCACTAAAAAGTATCAGCGACACATCTCAGAAATTATTTAGTCACTTTGACATAATTTTTGCACCATTTAATATTAGCCGTTACATGGAGTATTATATATGAAAATGTGCGCAATTTCATGTAGAATATAACAAAAACAAACCATGGTTGTAGCTTTAATCAGTTTTGAAATATTTTCACATAAATAACGATAAGTAACAAAATTTCAACCTTCGGTCAACTTTGACTCTACCAAAATGGTCAAAAAAAGCAATTGTAAGCTAAAACTCTTATATTCTAGTAATATTCAACCATTTACCTTAATTTTGCAACAAATTGGAAGTCTCTAGCCCAATATTTCAATTTATGGTGAATTTATGAAAACTTTTTCCTTACGTCCACGCGGTAACTTCCGAAATAATCATAAATTTTTTCGTCCGATTGTCGTAATGTTTGCACCATTTTAAATTAGCTGTTACATAAAGTTTTATATATGGAAATGTGCGCAATTTTATGTACAATACAACTAAAAACAACCCATGGTTGTAGCTTTTATCAGTTTTGAAATATTTTCATATAAATAGTGGTGCCAAAATATCAACCTTCTGTCAAATTTGACTCGACCAAAATGGTCAAAAACGCAATTGTAAGCTAAAACTCTTACATTCTAGTAATATTCAATCTTTTACCTTTATTTTGCAACAAATTGGAAGTCTCTAGCACAATATTTCGATTTATGGTGAATTTATGAATTTCCTTACGTCCGCGCGGTACTCTTCTGAAAAAATCATAAATTTTTTCGTCTGATTGTCGTAATGTTTGCACCACTTTAAATTAGCCGTTACATAAAGTTTTATATATGAAAATGTGCGCAATTTCATGTAGAATACAAAAAAAAACAACTCATGGTTGTAGCTTTTATCAGTTTTGAAATATTTTTATATAAATAACGATAAGTGCCAAAATTTCAACCTTCGGTCAACTTTCACTCGACCGAAATGGTCGAAATACACAATTGTAAGCTAAAACTATTACAGTCTAGTAATATTCAATCATTTACCTTTAATTTGCAACAAATTGGAAGTCTCTAGCACGATATTTTGATTTATGGTGAATTTATGAAATAAACTTTTCCCTTATGTCCGCGCAGTAATCTTCCGAAAAAATCATAAATTTTTTTGTCCGATTGTCGTAATGTTTGCACCATTTTAAATTAGCCGTTACATAAAGTTTTATATATGAAAATGTGTGCAATTTCATGTAGAATACAACAAAAAACAACCTATGGTTGTAGCTTTTATCAGTTTTGAAATATTTTCATATAAATAACGATATAGAAAAAATTCGTCCTTCGGTCAACTTTAACTCGACCGAAACGGTCGAAAACTGCAATTGTAAGCTACAACACTTACAGTCTAGTAATATTCAATCAATTACCTTCATTTTGCAACAAATGGGAAGTATCTAGCGCAATATTTTGATTTATGGTGAATTTTTTGAAACTGCTTTGTTTTACGTATGCGGGTTATGAATTCATGCATCATTTTGTGATAATATTTTCTCTGTGTTGCCTTGATCATTTTACAATGTTTTATATACCAAAATGATCGAAATTTAGTGTAAAATACAACAACAACAAAAATAATTTGTTAGCTTTAACCATTTTGCTAACAGCGCAATTTGTATACAATTATATATGACATTTTTTTCCGCGCAGTCATATATCCCAATATTTATATATGATAATGATATTTTTTTCATTTCTGATGGTTGCATACTAAACTTCAGGCAATGAAAAATAAAGGAGCCAAAAATGAACTCTTAATCTTGAAAACTAAGCGTGCTGTGATAAAAAAAAAAAAAAAAAAAAAAAAAAAAAAAAAAAAAATTCCGCTTCGGCGGTCACTCCGAACGCCGCCGGCATACGGGAGACGATTTTTAAAGTACCACTTCGGCGTTTAAGGGTTAAGTTCCACGGAATATGACTGTATACAAGAAACATTCTGTTTTATATTCTACTTCATTTTTTATATGCATCAGTAAATGGTGCTAAAATATAAATATCTAATTCTTTCATAGTTTTTACTCCACTATCCAAAAAGTTTAATATTATTACAGCAAAGAAAAGGAAAGGATGAAAAAAAATTAAGGTACAGAGAAAACCTTATGAAAATATTATTAATTAAAATCTTGCAAATAGCTAACATTTATCATTACAAAAACATATACAAGATTATCAAATGCAATATATACCTGTATCGAATACGCCAATTGTCATGAAACAGACCAGCTTCTAATTCTGGTAAAAGTAGAGTAATTGCAGATTCTGCATAAGTATTCACTATACGTTGACCTGCTTTCAGGGCAGTTTCTCGGACAAACTCATTTTCATCTGCAAGAGCCTGTAAGTATTTTTCTTGTCAAAATTAAATACACCTCTTTTAGGTATTAGCACATTACTAATAATAAACATTATAGTATTCTAAAAGCCGGAACTAGCCTCCTGTCAAAATTCTCATAAAAGAACTTTAAAATTACTTAAACTTGGAAACATATGTGCATAACATCTGTCATTTCTAAAAATTGTTGAAAAAAGTGAATTACTTTCATATTTATTAGAACACTACATTAGTATTTTGAACAAGTGTTCTTGCAATGCAAAACAAAAACTATTCATCAGTCTTTAGGTTTGCAGTTCATTAATAATGTTCACAATAATTACCTTCAATATTGGAGGAATGATCTGTCCAATATAAGGAGTGAATTCATCTTGGAACACAGTAGGCAAAAAGATGAACATCATGATATAGCCATCTTTAACATGGGGAGCAATGTCAGAACGTTCAGCTGTGGCAATTATGTCTGGCATTAGACGATGGAGTTTCTCAGGTCCCAAACCTCCAACAACCTGTATTAATTGGCAATCTTGAAAAGAACTCAGAAGTACAACACAATTGTGAAATAATAAACAAAACCCACCTGAACAGTTGATTCTATATAACATTAACCAAACCTTATTGTATGCAAACAATCTTTATAAAATACACTACCACTAGTAAGCTGAGATTCATTATGCTAGATTAATTTTATTTCTCCATTATACTTACCTCTGCCAAGCCTTGAGCAGCACCAGAACGGTCAACACTTGAGGATTCAGATGTAAGGGTCTGCATAAGCCAAGGTAGCAGATCATCAAAGCTAGACTCGCCCATGCCTTTCACCATAGCTCCCAATGCCCGGGATGATACAGAGCGGACCTGATTACAGAAATGTTCATATATACACTTGAGCAGACTTGGTCACAACCAGTTTTGTCATGTGATTAATGAAGAACAGTAGTATTTTTTTAAATTTTTTACTCTGTGTATGTCAACAGATGAAAAAGATCTCATAAGCTATAAATGTAAGGAAAACAAAACAAAATAAAATATACATAAAAAGGGTAAATAAAAAAATTAATCACAGCCATCTACAGTCAACCATAACATAAACAAAAGCATGTAGCAAGTTGTAGGTATGTACAACTTTTAGACTATTTGCATTATATGTACTACCAAAAATTGCATAGCTCAAAACTCAACCTATCACGGATATTACAGTATGTGGTATAGCTTACAAAATAAAATTTAAAAATGACATTATGATAAAATAATGTTTTATATATATACTTACCAGGTAATTACATTGCTTACAGTTTCACTCGCTCCTGCAGCTTAAAATTTGACAATTGCAGTAGTGCTAGTTACATATGGGGTAAGAGAGGAACATCTTCAGCAAGTAGTCAATTATTTCTGCCCATTCCCATATGCATGGAGGAGGGATGGCTCTGATTTGTTATTACTTGGTAAGTATATGCTATATATAAAACATTAGTTTATCAGAAAAATTTCATTTTCATAAATACTATGTAACAGCAAGTAATTACATTGCTGAATCCCAAATTGTCCCAGAGGTGGGATATAGTTAATCCTAACACACACATTATTAATGATAATGAACAAAGAAATAGAAAATAAAAGCGTTTAATCAATGTTAGGAGAGGGTGGAAAGTAAGATAAAAAAAAAAAAGAGAATATGAAAAGAGATACAGTAAAGGAATGAAAGTAGTTGCAGCTAGGGGGCCGAAGGGACGCTGCAAAGAACCCAAGTAATGCCTACAGTACACTGCATGAGGTTTACTGAGAGCACCACCCCCCTTACGGGGTGTAGCAAGGTATGAAACCAGTGACTTCTAACCATACAGGTAGTCAGCTGCCCCTGCCCTGGGCATGTACCTGACTAAACATAACCAAATTAAACACTGATACACTCCTACACCCACAAACATATAAAAAATTACCAAACCCAACCATAAAATTAAGACCTGGAGGGCACTCCATGCACTAAGTGGCCCCTGCCTCCCCTTGAACACAACACCTGATATCAAGGCGAAAATAAAGATAGGAAGAAAAGTTTCCTATGCTTCCTCCTCTAACACCCTGTCAGCCATAGATAACAGCCTTCAAATAATATGTCGCATAGACTGATCAACACTTCCAATCAGTAGCCTGTAAAGTAGATGAAATATACAAATTACAGTCGACCCTCGGTAAACCGGACCCCATTAATCCGGATATCGGATATGACAGACACAAGAGCGTCAGCCAGTATAATTAAAATACATATGTTCATCCACAATTTAAGATAGTAACTGTTCCTCTGCTCGCTGTGTACCATTATCCTTTTTGTTTACCAAAGGTAAATAAACTTCATTTATAGATTTCTATTTTCATATACAGTTCTGTATTTATATTGTACTAAACTGAAATGCCTTTTACTTGTAACTGATTTAACTTGCGTGCAGTACGTATGGTCATAATGCCAAGCTATTATCTGAATGGGTAAGGCCAAGCTATTATCTGAATGGGTAAGAAGTACTGAAGTCAACAGTTTTACCTATCTGCTGCCTGACTGGTAGCTACAGTATGATGCTTTATATGTTTCTACGAAACAAGCATAAGACAAAAGTAAACTTTACAAAGAAAATAGCTGAGTTACTGACCAATACTTGTTTTTATGTGGCAAATGACATGAACTGAGCAAGTATGCTTTTTTGTGGCAAATTTGACATGTGGCGAAGAATAGAGAATAGAGAGAGACTGGATAGAGTAAGAAGAGACGAGAGAGAGAGGAGGAGAGAGATAGATATCAGAGGACGACTGAGATGGCGAGAGAGAGAGAGAGTTCCTATATGCAACGTAATTCTATCATCATTTTTATCCTCTTTTATTATATTTCTCAACAATTTTGAAGGAAGGAATTCATTCTATTCTTCATAATATCAGTAGAATACATACACTTAAAAACTACGTACTATATTCAAAACACACACACTTACAGACAGATTACTACAGCTAAAACCTGATTGGCTGGCTGGTTGCCATGGTAATCTGTTGGTCAATAACAGCCCTCTAATTCTGCTCTATTTATAGACATTTCAATCACAAAATATGACAGCAAACTGTTGATGCAGTTATTAGTACCAATAAAGAACAACCCTCTCGAAGATCGATATGATGAAAAGTATTTTATAGTCATACTTATCGCTAAAATTCACAGATTGAATTACAATTAGTATTTGGATCATGCATATTTTTGCATTTTATGGAATGTTTTGGTTGAAAACAAAATGTGTTAATGAACATATGGTATTAATTGTCCAACTATTTTATTATTGATCATGTTAATGAATAAATGAAATCAAAAACATGAAAAAAGGAAAAAAATTTATTTGCTGCAGTAAATTACACAATTATGCCTTCACGTCTTGGCCTATAGTCAAACCAAAATAGCATGGCAGGTGACAGGAGGTTTCTCTTGGACTATATCATTGAGAGTTAAGAAATATTTTGGTAGTTTTACCCATAAGGAAACCTCCCTAATTAAACCTAAAACCTTAGTGGTAAAGGTGAATTAAGCACACAGACAGAGTGTTTGCTGATTACCAACTTGGTCTTGCTGTTGGAAGCCCACAAAAGAGGGGTTCTCACTCCTACATAAAGGGAGAATGAATGAGTCTCCCCCCTGCTTCTTTAAGTACATTATAGTTGTCGTATTGTCGGAGTGTACCGTCACAATTTTCTCGTGTACTTCCTGTGCAAAATGTTGAAGACATAGTCAATTGCTGACATCTCCTTTAGGTTGATGTGCCAGTGTTTCTGCTCTTCAGACAACAGTCCCAACACTTGATCGCCCAGAAGGGCTCTCCCCCATAGATCGGATGTAAAAGACAGAGACTTGCCTTGAGAAAGTCTGCTTTCTGAGTTCTACCAGCGAAGATCCTCCTTGATTTCTAAGAAATTAGAAAGACAAACATATCCAGGAGTTTCTTTCTGTCCCAGTTGTCTCGTAGGTAAAATTGAAGAGATCTCATATGGAGTCTTCCAAAATGAACTGAATGCAACTGGGGGATGGAGAAAACTGAAACTCTGAGAGTTTATCACCATCCCAATATAGGGAATCGTCTGAGAAGGAACCAGCTGGGACTTTGGAACGTTTATGAGAATGCCCAGTTTTTGTGCTAACAGAATCATCTCTGTAATGCCCTCCATGCACTTCTGCTCCGATTGCAAGCTTAGAAGCCAGTAGTCTAGAAAAAGGAATATGTTTATTACCCTCAGGACTCATGAAAACTTGTGGAGCAGTTGAAAGACCAAAGCATAAGACTCGAAATTGGCACCCTCATTCTTGAAATACAAAGCAAAGGTACTTCCTGGACCTCTGATGTACTGGGATGTGGAAGTAGGCATTGTGCATGCCTATAGATACCATCCAGTTGCCAGTTGCCCTTCTGAATGGATGACATGATAGATTGTGCTGTCTCCATTCTGAACTTCATCTTTTCCACAAAGAAGTTCAGGGTGTTCACATCCAAAACTGGTCTCCATCCCCTTGATAGTCTTGGGGACTACAAATTAACGATTGTAAAAACCATCCCAACTTGATGTTCTTTACTTCTTCAATCACCCTTTTCTCAAGGAGGTAAGCAACTTCATTCGCGAGAGCTGAAAACCTCTTGGAGCCTACTGACTAGGTGGTCAACACGGTGGGTCTGTTGGGCAAAGGAGGTTCTTCTCTGAAAGGAATTGCATAACCTTCCTTTAATACTGACAATATCCAATCTTCTGCTCCCCTTATTTTCCACTCCCTCCAAAAATGCACGAGCCTCGCTCCTACAGTGCATGGAGGACCTGATTTTCACTTCCAGGAGGAAGGCTAAGTTGACAACTTCTTGGCAGGTCTGGCTAAGAAACAAAGATTTGATCTTGATGTTGGATCTGGGTCTGTTACCTTGAAAATGCAGCATCTTCAGTGGGGACACATTCCTGGTACTTGGAGGAGTTAGATCTCTAGGGCACCTTGCGGAGCAAGCGAGGTCTTGAGTGCTCTTCTTTTGGAGCTCTGAAGATATCCCACTCACTGTTGAGCTAGGAAAGAGGTGTCAATGTGCCAAAGGAGAATACAGTAGTGTGGATCCTACAAGTTAGTGAGACTTTTCGTCGTGAAGGAGCTCAAGAGCTCTCTCTTCTTTAAGACCCCTAATGTGTATAACAAAACTAAATCCTGGGTCCCATCCCTTAAGCACTTATCAGTACGAGAGGACATTGAGCCCATCTGACGCTATTTCTTCAGGTAATGCTAAACAATTCTTGATCTTTCTTACTAAAGTGCCCACCGAACAATCTAGGAAACTTAGAACCTCAAAAATCCTAAAGAGGCTCCTGAGTAGATGACCTATCTCCATAAGGGAGAACATTACCTTGACTACACTGAAAGCTGACTTAGGTGAAGAATTTATGACACTGGAGAAGTCTCCCTAGGAGGAGGAAGCCACTCCCAGAGAAGGAGCTTCCCTTGTTTCGAATGTCAAATAACTCCACCGAACAAGACTTGAGCGCGATAACTAAAAGAAGCATTTCTTTGCTCCATTTTCTCAGCAAGCCAACTATCCAATTCACTGAGGGGCCTTCCTCGCCTAGGAGGAAAGAACTATTCTGGGTAGTCTGTCCTGTGCAGGTTGGTCTGATAATAAGAATGTTGAAACTGGAACAGCAGGAACCACAGGAGTAAAAAACCAGGGAAATCAAGCACAAGATACTTTAACAATGCTGCAAAAGCAGTAGGAGGGGAGCCTTGATCCCCCTCTTCATCTTCATCATCCACCTCCAACAATACAGGTGACAGCAGTGGACCTTTAGTCTTCTTAGAGCAGAGCCTTTCTTGAGTAGGCCTAGAATGTCCAACAACTGACACTGAATTTTGTCCCCATCCTCTGGGACTAGCGACGGATCCATAGTCGATACAAGATGGGTGGCGCTGCTAGTTTGGCATTCGAAGTCCAGCGTGTTGCAGAATACTCTGGGTGAACCAAAGGTGCAGCACCAGTACGAGGCACATTCTTAAATGTAGACATCATCTTATGCACTGGCAAACACAGAAAAGCTCGAGTTGGGCGTCCCTGAGTGTTCCGGTGCTAATGGGTACCCAGTGGTTAGGGGCAGCTAAGCTGCTCATGGGTGCTCCAGCTCTATTGGGCACTCTGTTTCCATAGAGTGTTCTGGCGCCATTGGGCACTATCGAGAAGAAAAGGAACGTCTCATGGAAGAGCACCCTGGCTCTAGCACAGGTCGTTCCAGAGAAGAATGTTCCGGGGAGTCCCACGAACTACATAAAGGTTTTACTGGCTCCCTAAATCTCTTACACAGCTCTGTAGGAGAGCAAACCAAATCTCAAGCAGGCCTTTTCCATGGCCGTGATTTGTCACTAAAGCGCCACTGGGGCCTATTCTCATGACTGTGCCCCTCAAAACTTGAGGACTGCCTGTGCACTTCCTTTTGGATGCCTTTCCAATGGCTATCCTTAATCGTAACCTGGAATACTACAACAGGTTTGACTGACGGGACGACTGTCCGTGGGCAGACCCCAACAACCTCCTTATGGCCTCCGGTATGACTGGTCCCAATTGCAGGGGAATACGCCAGTGACTTTTGCCTAGGAGCATCAGCAGGACAGACAGCCACCTCCTCCACTGACATTTCACTAAAATCACATCCACTTTTCTTCTTGAGGACACACTGAACTTGCCAACTGGGACACTGTCTCTACAAAAGACCATTTTAGCATCAAAAACCTTACTAATCTTCGATTCAAGGCTGGCAAGGGGGTCTGGGTCAGAAGCTAAGGAGCTGGGTAAGGGAACGGGTAAAGTAGTCGAAGGACTAGGAACAGGTGACAAAGTGGGAGCAGGCATAATATATTAAAATCATCTACAGAAGACTGCAGAATTATCTAATGTCTTAGTGTCAACGATCATTGACTTGGCTCTAGTGGCCACCTAACGTCTCCTATCTCTGTCTAATTTTAATAAGTGATAACCTAACACTTTCCACTTCTTGGCCTTCCACTCTGCACATTCACTGCAAGTCTTGTGGATAGAATATTCCTGCCCCCTACAATCAATGCACAAAGTGTGCAAGTCATATTTCTCTTTAGTCAATCTGGTATTGTGCAAACCTGGTATTGCAGCCTTTGCTGAAATACCTCATTCTAGCAGCACTAGTGTCCGACATACTGAAAAGAGAATATTAGTCATAAAAAAGTCAAATCCGATGAATTGTCTTTATTACTGTCTCTAACAGAGAACTAAATCAAATAACAACAAAGTCTGGCTACTACTACTTCACCAAACTAATCCGAAGGAAAAGACGATGAATATCACATCCAAGCTGACCACTCACAACTGAAACTCAATGAGGGCCAGCAAAAAACAATCGACTGCTTGCTGAAGTTGTTCCTCTCTTACACTGAAAGTGGACAGAGCTAATACCTGCACCTACATCTACACTAGAGCTACTGCAATTTTCAAATTTTTCAAGCTGATGGAAAGTTAAACTGTGAGCAATGTAATTACTTGGTAAGTTACCTATATATAAAAACTTACTTTATCATAACACCACAGGTCTAGACACTGATTATACTACCCAAAACACATTATAAGGGTATCATAGCATATTTCAATAATGAATCATACATCTTTTCACAGTACTGTACTGAAAAAGACTAGATAATGCTTATATTTGTAAGCTCATATCAATGTCAGAAATGAAAACTAAGAAGTTACTTGGATAAAGGGATTGTCAATTGTGGTTTTTTTTTACAATATTTTTTCTATGGTATCTTCCATTACTGATAACTTGAAGGTAATTAATGGGATTTTAATTTCAGTTGACTGGAACCATATCACCAAAATCATTAGTTACTACTACCCTATTATAATAGGCTGGTCAAATGCCCCATTCCTGTTGGGAAGGGGTTCCTGGTGACTCTGAAACCCAAAAATTTGGAGGTAAAACTGTAGCAATTTTATCTTAAACTTTTTCAATACCTCAAATTCTCTTTTATTGTCTTTCTTTATGCTTCCAAAGTCCTTTTAAATTTTAAGATTTGTAATTGTCACCTTAAAAGTACTACTTTTAACATACAGAAAAAGGACTATGCATTTTACAAGAAGATATTTAAACATACAACTATACCCTTTTAATTGACTGATACTAACAAATGATAGAAAACATAATCCACCACGTTATTATTACTGCATATTTATATTTACATCCAAGAGCACTGAACTCACTTTGGGAACAGGATCCAGAAGAGAAGCTTTGAGACCTGGAATGATGGCAGGTAGATACGGCTGCAAGTCCTTTTGGTCTGTGAGAGAGTACATATTCCCAATAATTTGCGCAGCCATTTTACGAACCTGTAATTGTTAAGACACTTTTAGAAACTATTACACATTTATCAGAGCTGTAATTAAGACTATATTTAGGAACATTCTCTTATCAAAAACTCGATTCGCCATTATGTAACAAACCACACTGGTAAACCATTCACCATCCATGAGGCCATCAATCACAATATACTTTGTGCAGTACTCTGTGAAGGGTGATAAAGCTTCTTTGTAGTGATCATTCACACCAGCTACAATATATGTACCTTTTCCTTTTCATCCATTTCCACTGATATCTTCCTTCTGTGTGTCCAACAGATTTAAATTACCTTCTTTAATTATTCAGTTATCTATAAGCAGGAAAAACCTATTTTCATTATTCGCTGTAGAGTCCTCGAGTAATTACCCTTCCATGCCCTACCAGAGCTCCATGGTGACCAGACTAATATTAAAGAATTCTCTTGTACTTGGGTATTGTGTCATAATGATAAACATAACACATGATGGTATATAAATGGACTCAAAGATAAGAGGGCATTTTCTTTTATCTGTAGCGAAGCTGAACCCATTTTCAAATGTCAAAACCCACAGAAGAAGAAGTGAATATTGTGCATGTGCATCACCCATTTTGTTTACGTGTGGCGCGAACAAGAATAGGGAGCCATTACTCTCCATTGGTCAATGCAGGATGACCTTTTGCCCAAATCTCATGCCTTTTCGTCTGGAAAGTGGGAGGGTTTTGAGGATTCAACAGCAACTAAAAAAAATTGGTTTTTCCTACATCAAAACCCATTTTTTGATAGTGTAGTCACTTGTTTCTTCTTCAAGGAGCTTTACAAAGAAACTGACCGGTGATGAAAGGCTCAAACTCTCAAATTTTAATCCCAAAAACCCAAAAACATTTCTGGTCTGAGGTCAAGCCACAAGTTTCAAGGCACCATTCTTTATTCTAAATACCTTCAGGCTTTGGTAACAAAGAATAAGAAACTAAATACAAACTTATTTTTTGGGGTGAAGTTTTGTTGTGAGAATCTCCATGTTTGACTATTATTGTTTTCCCCAATACTCCCACTACCTGAGCAGGCCCTCTCCATTCTTTTTCATTTTCCCTCTTAAAGAATACCTCATCTCCTACCATTGCTTCTTCAAATTTATGTTCTCTGATGTTTTTGTTTAACGCTATTCTAATTTTATTACATGACTCATTTTTTATAAACGCTTCTCTGGCCTTGTGCATTGGATTCAGTGCGTCCCTTACCATACCCTCTTCCATCCATTTTTCTCTGCTTGCAGGGCATGAACTTTCTTCTCCCATTAGGTTAGGCAGTGAAGGGTTTTTTCCAAATACTAATTGGTTGGGAGGGAAACCTCCATTATTCATTTAGCAGTTCCTAGCACTCACTACCCATTTCAATGCTATGGACCAATCTACTTCCTCCTCCTCCTCCTCCATCATCTTTCTTACACTTTCCTTGATCATGCCTACAGTCTTTTCACATAATCCGTTGCTCCACAGAGATTCTGATGCTGTAGCTAATACTTTAATATTCCTATCTTTCTGCCATCCTCCTTACTTTTTCATTATGAAATTCTCCCCCATTGTCTGACAATATTTTGGAAGGCGCTCCAAATATAGCAATGGTAGGAGATGAGGTATTCTTTAAGAGGGAAAATGAAAAAGAATGGAGAGGGCCTGCTCAGGTAGTGGGAGTATCGGGGAAAACAATAGTAGTCAAACATGGGGATTCTTTAAGAGGAGTAGCTACGATACATGTGACTAGGATTCAACGATGATCACAAGATACAGAATAGATAAAACCCATGGTGTGAAAGGTAGATCAGATGGCCCAAATGAAGGGAATGTAGATTGGCAAGAAGGAGAGGAGATAACAGTAGGTGGGAGAAGGAATGCAGACACAGAAGAGACTATAGAAAGAGAGGTGGAAGAGGAAACCGTGGAAGATACCGGGGAAAGTGGGTCAACAGAAGGTGAGTTAATGGAAGAGATACCAAAATTCAGAGAGGGAAACAGAGTTAGAGCTATAAACAACGATACATTACAAGTAGAAGAATGGACTATATTAGGTCTTGCAGGAAAAAGATCAAGCCAATCATGGGCTGATTCGTACAATGTACAAGACTTACAGTCAGGTGACAAAGGGTGGGTTAACTTGAGGGATTATAGTCAGGTAGAAAAAATTGAAGAAAAAATTTAAGATGAAGAGGTGGTGTTGCTGGGATTTGAAAATAGAAGCATAATGGAAGCTAAAGAAAAAGAACTTCAAAGTTGGAGAGATAACCAGGTATATGAGGAGGTAAATGATGTTGGACAAAAAGCTATATCTACAAGATGGATAGTAACTGAAAAGATAAAAGGGGGGAAAGGATATGTAAAGCAAGATTGGTAGCTAGAGGGTTTGAAGAAGAGATGGCAGAGTGGGAAAAGGATGCTCCCAGGTGCAATGCTGAAATTTTAAAATTCTGTCTAACCATAATAAAGGTGAAAAATTGGAATTGTTATACATTGGATGTCAAAACTGCATATGTACAAAGTGACGATATACAAAGAGAAGTGTATTTAAAACGACCTAAGGAAGATGGATGGATGGTTTTGTAAAGTGGTGAAAGTAGTGAAGGAGCTTCATGGTGAGAAAAGTGGACTACAACCTAATATATTCTTTTGGAAAAAGGACAATAAATTGAATGGCATTTTGTGTACACACATAGATGAATTTTGCTACGGAGGAACTGAAGGCTTCTTAAAGGAAACGATTGGGAAATTGAAAGGGAAATTGCAAGTAAGAGAACAAGAGAATAAAAGGTTCAAGTATATAGGAGTAGTAATAGAGCAGAAGGAGAATAGATTTTCCCTTAATCAGTGGCAGTATATAAATTCTATAAGAGAACCAGAGGCTAGAAGATATACGGGTAACAGAGTGCTAGAACAAAAGGAGTTAACTGAGTATAGATCAGTGGTAGGGCAGCTGAATTGGGTATCACTACATATCAAGGCAGAAATATCATATGATGTTAGTGAATTAAGTAAAGCATTTAAAGAAGGAACAACTCAGGATATAGCATTTAAAGAAGGAACAACTCAGGATATGAAGAAGCTTATTAAAATTGTGAGAAAAACTAAGAGCGTGATAGGCGAAGTTACAATAAGTGAGATAGAAGAAGAAAGGTTTTTATTGGGAAGCCTATGCAGACACTTCATTTGGAAACAGAAGATGGCCATACTCAACTGGGTTATATTATTTCCTTGTCAGATGGGAGGAGAAGTCCCATATGGTGGAAGTCTAGGAAATCCAGGAGAGTGGCAAAATCCACCATTTAGGCCGAAGCCCTGAGTGTTGGGGAAGCTATAGAAGGATTGATATATTTCAAGCATTTGTGGGAAGAGGTAGTAGGAGGGAGAAATGACCGCCATCAAATCGAGCACCGCTGTTAGTAGCAAGAGATTAAAAATAGATATTGCAGCAATAAGGGAAACCATAGAGTCAGGGGAAATAAAGGAGGTGATGGATAAAAGGAAAGGAGCAAGTGGCTGATGTATTAATCAAAGCAGGAGTTTCAGGGGAATGTAGTAGAAATTATGTAGAGGGTAAAATGTTGGAGGATGAAGGAAAGTAAGAGGGGACTATGTTAGGAAACAGTCACGGGGTGGGAGGGAAAGAGATAAGTGGGATTATATATTGTATAATTGTTATTGGTATTTTATCCATTGTTGAAATATGGTGGGTGTGGGTGTCCTATATATGGACAGCATATGGTTGATTCTAGAAGGAGTCTGTTGATGTATTTAAGTTGTGTTGTGACGTCATAGGCTGTGACATCATAGACAAGATGGTGGCGGCATTGGTGGGATGTAAACTAACACGGGGCAGTAGGAGACATGTGCGTGTGGTGTTTGGTTGGTAGGGGAGAGCTCTCTGTCTGGTAGGAGTTTTTGGGTCTTAAGTCTTGTTGTGCTGTTGATCTAAGGTGATTTCAGGAGTATACTGGAGTTGGAGAATGCGTACAGGTGGGTAGATTATTCATTTGTGTAAAAAAAGTTAGGCTAGGCTAAAATTCAAAATTACTACTCTAATTACACTACTATTGAAATTTCTTAAAGGTTGCTGTCAGCTCAACCGCAACTCGATGTTTACATTTTCTCAGCTGGGATCATATAGATAAGTTTCTTTCATTGATTTGATTTTGAATTATTCCTCAAATAGGCAATTTGTTAAGAAGATATGCCAATAATATATATGGTAAAATAGTTTTATTACCTTTATCATTATTTTATTTCAGAAAATCGGCTCAGTAGTAAATGCAATATTTATGTTTTGTTAAGCTTCTTGGTAAAGAAGAGGTTAAGGCTCTGTACTGTCATACAGTACTTTCAGGGGACAAAATTTATCCATATAAAACAGCAAACACCCTAGTGAGCCTATCACAAACAATACCAGAATAAAATATCAAGACATAATGAGTCTAGAACCATATATGAAGTACAGAGTATCTGGCCTGTTGCTACCACAAAACCAAATGATAACCACCTGGGAGATGTATCAACGAGACTTAAATTCACTGCATGGCATCTCCATTTCCCAAAGGCAAGCATCAATATTCAAACTGTGTTTACAGAGTAAAGAAGTGCAGCCAAGGAATGTTGACTGTATCTTCTATGGGTAATGTTGTTTGTATCGTTCATGAGTTAGAACAGGAGGAAATTTTGGTTCCTTGCTTCATGATAATTTCCACACATATGAAAGATCCAAAATGTAAAAGTTTTCTTCTAAATTCTAGACTTCTCCATAGCTACTGTCCAGGAAGGGAAGGAATACTCCATTTGGCCTTGAATTGTAGCAAGTGTGAAAATAGTCAAGGTTGTAATAATGACTCATTCCCATGAGCTAGGTCTCCAAAGTCAGCTGCAATAGATGGATCAATTGGCTTCCAATCCTTGGGACACATAAGCTTTTTGGAGGCAATGTGTAGTCACAAAGCTGACAACTGCCTCAGTCCTAGTGAAGAATTCAAACCAAGAGAGTTCCCACTTGAGAAGTGCAAACCTATGAACATCTGTGGAGAACAATGAACAATTTCTTCCCAAGGAAAAAATTAACTAACTATGGAATAGTGGTATTAGTGTTTTCAATGCCCTTTTTGCATTGTATGGCAGAACAAGGGAACTGAGGATAGGTGGTCTGCATGAGTTACAGACATCCTTGGATACCTTTGATGAAAAGTTCCTGAATCTGCAACTTTGCCATAACGCCACCAGGTATGGTTTAGTATTGGCATGTTCTTGTGAAATCTGAGGGAATGTGATAGGTTCTAAGCCTTTTCCAACATGAGGTGCTGGCAAGGGAAGATAAGCAAATCACTCTAGCTGTGGCCAAGAGGAGACACCAAGGTCAGAGACAAAGCTTTGGCCACTTACTCATTGGCCTCATTAAACAATGATTAATCAGTCCAAGGATTAAAGTGGACTTCTGTAAGACAGACTCACTTATGGGCAATAAGCTTCACCAATAATTCACCCTCTCCTGAAGAAGACTGCCTACGGACATCTTTTCCAAAACCAAAAGTTGAACCTTTAAAAAATTACTCTAACCTTATTGTGAAATCAGTCTCACTCAATTAGTTACTTGCCTTGTCTGTAACATTGCACGAGCTCTGGAAGGAGACAGGTTAAATAACATGCCTACAAGAGTAAGCTCAAACCACTGAAGCAGCAATAAAATAACAATTTGTCAAAAATTGTATTTTTCCTAACTATACAAACCTGAGGTCCTTTAACAATAGGAATGGTACTTAGCAGCAGCTGAACCGGTCGTAAGCTTCGAACAAGGGAGTTCGGTAGTTAACTGCTTGTCCCGCAGTTGGCCATCAGCTCGACTGCGAGGAGAGGAGTCACTTTGCTTTAGGCCCAGGAAAACGCAGAGTGAGGGGTGGCATGAGGTGGGACTATATGTAAAGGACCTCAGGTTTGTATAGTTAGGAAAAATACAATTTTCGACAAATTGTTATTTGTTCCGGCACGTATACAAACCCTCGGTCCTTTAACAATAGGAAGACTTACTTATTGGTGGGTGGAATCTGAGTCTTATGAACAGACTGGTGTTCGTCCTACCTTGGTTCCCTCCCTGGTCATAAGAGCAAAGGGAGGGATCCTAGCCTCTGTCCAGCTGATCGGGGTGTGCACCGCAGGATCAGTGGTCAGACTTCTGGACCAAATTTATAAGAGGGAGGCAAGCGTACCTCTTATAAATAGCAACAAATGCAAGAACTAGTTCCTACTTCAAGAGCCAAGATGAAGTCATGGGTTTGTCTCTTGTTGGCTTCCACTCTCCCCCCCTTGTTGGGGAGTGGTGGATAAAAACTCCTATCCCTAATGAAAGGGATAGGAAGGAGCTCGGTTGTGTAGCTACCTGCATCGGCCTCCTGTTCAGCGTAGTGACGACCGCGGCCCTCTGCCCACAGGTAGAGGATGAAGAACGAAGGAGGAAGAGAGGCCAGTCACACTCTCTTTTCTTTCACTCGCTCATTCATGCAGTCACACAAGGATGCGATGCTGTTCTGTCCACTCGGGTGCTGGGTAGACTACACAACTTGTTGAGAAGCCACCATCGGTTCCAAGGAAAAAGTGTCCAAGGACCTGTGGGTAATATCCCGAAGGTAGAAGGAAGTAAAGGTGGTCTGGTTGGCCAAAACCCCTGCCTTCAGAACCTGCGCCACGGAGAAGTTCTTGCACAACGCAAAGGTTGGACCAATACCTCTGACTTCATGGGCTCTCGGACGAAGGGTACGGGTGTCGTCACTACCATCCGCGTCGTAAGCCCTCCTGATCACCTCACGTAGCCAGAAAGAAAGTGTGTTCTTGGAAACTTCTTTCTTGGTAACCCCGACGCTAACGAAGAGGCGTCAACACTCAGGCCTGAGGTGTCAAGTTCTCTTCAGATAGCGCCGTAGCGCCCTCACAGGACAAAGCAGCATCTCATCCATATCATCATCAATAAAGTCCTTCAAGGAGGGGATCGTGAAAGACTCGAACCAGTCGTCAGGGACCAAAGGATTCTGAGTCTTCGCTACCAAGTTCGGGATGAAATCGAGTGTCACAGATCCCCATCCTCTGGAATACTTGACGTTGTAGGAAAGACCATGAAGTTCCCCTACTCTCTTCGCTGATGCCAGGCCCAGCAAGAAGAGGGTCTTGAGGGTCAGATCCCTGTCTGACGACTCTCAGAGTGGCTCGAAGGGTCTGCGAGTCAAACTCCTATGGACAAGAGTCACATCCCAACCCGGGGGCCTGAGTTCCCTGGGTGGAAAAGACCTTTCGAAGCTCTTCATCAGGAGGGAGATCTCAAAGGAAGAAGAGATGTCCACACCTCGCAGTTTCTTGAGGTATTATGTAAGGCAGGTCTGTCATAAGAACAATTGGAGGAAATCAAGTGTCAGAGTATACAAACTGAAACAAGCAAACAAAGATGCCATCGTCTGAGTATTAAAACTTTGGGCCCAGGATAGCAAGAGGCCTTCCAGCAAGGGTGATATTAGCAGTAGCAAGCATAAAAATTATAAAATTTTAAATTAATTTGTACTTGTCATAGCTAACAACCCTGCAATCTTAACATTAGGATAAAACTTCAGGTGCCAGCAAGGCACTGGTAAAAATCAATAAGAATTGTATATGCAAGGAATGGTGGCATTTGGCATCTGTCACCAAGATGAGAAGGCCAGAAGATTTATCCTAATGTTAAGATCCAGGTTTGTTCAGCATATGAATAAAAAAATTATTGAAATCATTGATATTCTCCTCATTGCTAACTACCAACCACAGTGTGCAACAAATGAACAAAATACCATCTACACATGTGCAGTAATGACTGCTATCCTCTTTATTTCAGAGGGACCGTGTAGAGCGTAAAAGTGTTTCATGACCATGAAATGTGAATTATGAGTGGTATTGTTTTTTGGTGAAATAATTAAAATCAAAATATCAAAACAGTTGATGGTACTGAGTACAAACTAGTAAATGTGCTCTAATATGCTGAAAATAATTGACAACATAAAATAAAAGCACATAATCAACATTCCTTGAGAAAACAATGTTACATTAATGGAAAACAGCAAAGGCCTGAGCACATCAGTAAAACAAAAGAAAACAAAACTAAGATAAAGCACTACTGACAAGAGTAATTACATTACTAAAACTGATATAAAAGGGTACGATATTTTTACCTCAGTGGAACGATCCTGAAACGCTCGTTGCACAACAGGCATGATCAAGGCAAGAGATGGAGCATCAATGAAGTGAACAAATTTAGTTTCTAAAAGAGTCTGGAGGCAGTTTGAGGTATTCTTTGTAGGATCTTGAAGGGCCGCTAATAACACAGGTACAATTGCTAGAAAAAAATTAACGAGCTGAATTATTCAATACACCACATTGTTTTCAAAGCATACAAGTCAATATATTAAGGCTTGCTTGCAGTTTGTCAGCACAGATAGTAACAGACCAGTCAGACCCACAAAAAGTTATCTCACTCCCAATCTAAATAACTTGGCTCAATACTCTAACACTAAGATACTGGGAAGTGAACACCATTGAAATAACTACCAACTCATATCAAACCCTTCCTTTATAGCAAGTTTAAGCACATTACAGATACAATAAAATGTACCTTACATTACATGTATGTACACGTTATTGGAAGAAAATATTTATATCCAAATATATAAATCTTGATGGTGCATAGTTAGAGAAGGTCCAGTTTTATATGTAAAACTGAAATTACTAAGAATCAAATCTAGCAGTTTGGTAATTAAATCATCATATTCTGCCAACTTGATTATATCCTACAAAATTAAATCATGAAAACTTATCCAAAGGTTACCTATTCCTTAAATACTGTAACTTGCTAAGCTAGAGAAATTTCAAGAACAAAGTAAGCATAAACTGGAACAAACCTTGAATTTCCGGGTTCCTAATAACAGACCCAATTAACTTGAGAGCTTGAGATCCTGCTTTCTGTACCTTCATATGAGAATCACTTAATACTTCTATCAGTCGAGGCACAATAGATGGAAGGCACGAAGATAGTTGTTTGGGAGCACAATAAGCCATATTACCCAGTAATTCTACAGAACCTGTAAAATACAATTTGGTATATTAGTACACAAGTGTTCTTAAAACAAAATAATCAATATTAACTTGGTAAAAAACTCAATGATTGAAGAGACTTTCAATTGCATGCTGTTGCATACAACAAATAAAACACCTAAATGCAATGAAGTATTTCTCACAATTTAAACCAATACAGTACGTACTTGGTTCACAGTACAATCTGGTTGTTACACTCTACACATGAGTTTTACAAATTACAAAGAATAAAACTATTGTATTACAGTCCAGTCCAGAATTATGTGTTCGAATTGTGCGATTCCCCTTTTATGCAGTCACTAGTTCTCAAAAATAGATTTTCTGTATCTGCGAAGCCGTTCAAAGTCTGCGAGTCACGCGCCGCAAAACGTATCAAATCTATTGTCTTTTCAAGTATTTTAGGTGAGGGGGGTTCGCTGGTATCTGAGAGAAGGGGTAGGGGGAATGCTTGGAGGAAAAAACTATTATTCCTCCAAGGGGGAATGCAAGAGAAAGATTTCCTGCTCTGCCTTACACATTTGTGACGATCGGTATCATCACCATCGTCATACGTATTATTCAGATCTGTGAAGTGTATTCTGAATGATCGGTATCATCATCATCGCCATAGGTATTATTCAGATCTGCGAAGTGTATTCTGAAGGCTTCTGCTCAGCAATTAGCTAAGATGGAAGGCTCCGCCTCACGCATTTGTGACATCACAGCGCAGTGTGTATGAATGATCGGCATCATCATCATCGCCATACGTATTATTAAGATCTGCAAAGTGTATTCTGATCATCCGCATCACGTATGCATCTGCCTACAGATTGAAGAGGATGACCTATTTCTCGAAACTAAAAAGCTAGTCCTTAAGTTAAAGACGAAGGAAGGAGCAACTTCCATTTTGGCCGCAGTTGACAACTTGAAATCCATCATTGCTAAACATGAAGTAAGAATTTTTTTTCTAGGTTAACTTCTTTTGACTAACTTTTGGCATTTCATCATTTATTTTTTTGTATTGTTAAAATAGGTTTTGATGAAAATGACTAGTAAAAGTGATTAACAGTGAAGCAGATGTATGAGAGAGAGAGAGAGAGAGAGAGAGAGAGAGAGAGAGAGAGAGAGAGAGAGAGAGAGAGAGAGAGAGAGAGAGAGTAGTTCGATCTAAACTTTTCAAGAAGCTGTTGAATTTTTATCATTTCTTTTTAAGAAAGTGTAATTTCACATCAAATTTTGAATTTTCATCAGTTCTTTTTTATCGTAGAATAGATTTATATAAAAATGATTACATAGTGAACGTGCCGGACAAAAAAATTGAGACAGGTGCTCATAACCAAGTTTGTTAGGCCGAACGGGAGTGTAGAAAAGCATGATCTGCTGGTCCCCGAAACCTCAAATGGTTCACAAAGCCTTACTCCAGCAGAAGAACTCTTCACAAAGGATGAGATAAAGGAGCCTGGCCTGAAGGTTTTTTGACAGAGGATAGGTAGAGGAAATTCCATCCAAATGGTTTTTTAAAGGAAATGAATGTATTGTACAGTAAACTTGCACCCAATGGTGGCATTGTTTACATGTGGGAGTTTTCATCATCCTGTGTGTAATTTTAAACTTTTTCAAGTTATTAGAACCTTTTTAATGTTTTATTCACCCATAAGAACAATTTCACATTAGAAAATATTACAGTGTAGTACATAGAAAGTACTGAAAATGGGTAGTATAAAAAGAGTTGGACTGGGTAAGTTGCTGTTTGCCTTGGCCCCAGTGGAATTATTTCCATAGGGTATGTGTTTCGAAATCTGCAAATTTTAATTCTGCAAGGCTGTGAATCAACCAAATTCACACAAAATTGGGGACCATACTGTACATTAATTAATTATACACTTTTTTACTTCTTATTTATTTCAATAAGTAACACTTACCAGTTTTAGTCCTCCAAGAATCTTCTTCCAGTGCAGAAAGAAGAGACGGCAGCACTAACTTAACACCATGGGCTGAGAGTTTACTCATAACTGCCTTAGCTGTGTCATCTGTTGCTTCCCGTACATACTGGTTTGTATCTCCAAAGCATAAGAGTAAATGTGGGAGTATGTGAACAATGTAGGGTTCAAACAGTTTCCCCAACATGTTACACAGCTGCTCAAGAGCAAATAAAGCACCTTCTCGATTTCTGTAATTCTTCTTGTCCTGAAAATAAAAATAGTCTAGTGTCTCAGACAACTCTTC
The DNA here is from genome assembly GCF_015104395.2 of Macrobrachium nipponense. NCBI lineage: Eukaryota > Metazoa > Arthropoda > Malacostraca > Decapoda > Palaemonidae > Macrobrachium > Macrobrachium nipponense. The sequence continues at coordinate 32,094,513 of NC_087202.1, read as the reverse complement.
TTTCCTGAAAGCAAATAACTGTTTAGCTTTATACTAAAACTTTACAAAACTATAACTAAAATTTATATACTAGTTATAATTTCAAGAAGTTATGAGGCAAATAAAGTTTGAAAAATTTTCAAAATTAGGAAATACATAAATATATTTATAATTTTTCACATCTTTACAAATCACAGGGGACGATGACAGCATTTTACAAAATAAAATGAAAATCAGAAAACACTTTCTTCAACCAACACAAATATATTAACAATACAAATGTAATGGGTTCTACTGATATGATCTTTTATGAATTTTAATACTTGCATGTTGAAATTTTTTGATATGATATTGTATGGCGTAAGGAAATTCATTAACCCTCTTACGCCGACTGGACGTATTTTACGTCGACATTTTTTGTCTCTCGTGTGTCGACTGGACGTATTTTACGCCGACTTACAAAAGTTTTTTTTTAAATTCGCGTAAAAATACTTATAGGCCTACCAGCCTAAAACTTTTGAATCACGCGCCTTGGGGGATGCTGGGAGTTCACGGATCAAGGTGTTGTTTTGTTTACAATTGATACGCAGGCGCGTAAGCGCGAATTTCTTTCTTGCCGCACTAAAAAGTATCTGTGACACATCTCGGAAATTATTTCGTCACTTTGACATAATTTTTGTACCATTGTATATTAGCTGTTACATGAAGTATTATATATGAAAATGTGTGCATTTTTATGTAGAATACAACAATAAAATACTCATGATTGTAGCTTTTATCAGTTTTGAGATATTTTCATATAAATAACGATAATTGCCAAAATTTCAACCTTCGGTCAACTTTGACTCTACCGAAATGGTCGAAAAACGCAATTGTAAGCTAAAACTCTTACAGTCTAGTAATATTCAGTCATTTATCTTCATCTTGAAACAAATTCGAAGTCTCTAGCAAAATATTTAGATTTATGGTGAATTTAAAAAAAAATCTTTCCTTCCCTCCGCACACAGATTCTCCGCCACAAATCTCCGAAATACGTACGTCCCATTCTCGGAATATTTGCTCCTTTTCATATTAGGCATTTCATAGAGTTTTATATATGAAAATGTGAGCAATTTCATGTAGAATAAAACAAAAAATATTTGAAGGTTGTAGGTTTTCTTATTTCCGAAATAATTGCATATAAAAAATATATATATAAAAAAATTCGACATTCGGTCAACTTTAACTCGTCTGATATGGTAAAAAACTGCAATTGTAAGCTAATACTCTTACACTATAGTAATATTCAATCATTTGTCTTCATTTTGAAAGAAATTGGAAGTCTCTAGGACAATATTTAGATTTTTGGTGAATTTTTGAAAAAAATATTTGTTTACGTCCGTGCGTTACGAATTCATGCATTATTTTGTGATAATATTTTCTCTGTGTTGCTTTTATCGTTTTACAATGTGTTATATACCAAAATGATCGCAATTTAGTTTACATTACAATGGAAAAAAAAGTAACTTGTTACCTTTAACCGTTTTGCGCACAGCGCGATTTGAATACAATTATATATGAAATATCGTTTTTGCGCTATCATATATCGCATTATTTATATATGATAATGATAATTTTTTTCATTTCTGATGGTTGCATACTAAACCTCAGGCAATGACAAAAAAAGGAGCCAAAAATGAACTCTTAATCTTGAAAACTAAGCGCGCTGTGATTTTTTGAAAAAAATATTTTTTCCGCTTCCGCGCTCACTCTGAAACCCCTCCGGCACACGGGAGACACTTTTTTTTTACCGCTCCGGCGTAAGAGTGTTAAAATATTGGCGTTTTTCTATTCCAATTCCCACTAAAATCATCCTCCATTGTCATCAAGGACAAGTTTCTTCTAATGGCTTCAATAAAGTCTCACATTTTCATAATAATAAAAAAAATATTGTCATCCTCCAAGAGAGCCAGCTTTTTTTTACCTCCCATTCTCTAAACATAGGCCTTCTTACCATGAACTGATCCATCCATTATGACACCAAAATCACCAATATCCCATCACAAAGGAAATACTTGCCCATTCAATTGCTGGAGATTTTTATGATTTTTGCAGAATTAAGTATTTTACTCATTATAAAAGTAATTCATCATTATTTGGGTGTGCCATGAAACAAAGCATAAAAAACAGCAGTGATGAAAGAAAGGAAGAAAACATTTCATCAGATGGTATGAGAACCTTTTATTTGTGCCTTGTTGTTGAAAACAAATATGAATACATCAAGATTAGAATTAAAATTATTTATTAACCTTCATTACTACAAGATTTATGTAAGTTGAAATGTGATATTTGCTTGCTAGGAAAATTATATTACAATACAACTTTAGATATGAGGGGAAAATTTTTATGTGAAGTCATTTAAAACTTACATAAAGACCACGAGGAAACTAACAACAAAAACCTTAAGACATAAAGAATATGAAGCCAGAACTATTTTACCTTCCTCTGTCCAATTCATTTTGACTTAAAATCTTTTTCCTCCTAGTCCTGCAACAAGCTGTAAAACCTCATTTACCAAACTATGTACAGGAGCCAGAAACTTCTAAATCCATAAGAAAAACATGATGCATTCTAATAACCCTGCCTTTCGAACATCTAATAATTCTTTAAGGGAAGGACTTGGTGCTGTATGAAGTTTTCATGGTAGTACTATACAAAAATCATCCATAACTTTACTTCATAAACAATTTCATTCATATAGAGCCTACAGTTTTTCCTTCATAACCTTCCCCCACCATACTGGTAAGTTTTTACTTGTCAGCAACTAATGTCTCTTGAATAAATATCTTTGACATCCCATATCCCAAATACCTCACTTTGAAAGTGAAGGGGCTTGGGATATTCATACTGGAACAGCTCTGTTTCTTTGAAGTAAAGCAGCTTGGATCATTAAAAGCAGATCTGGTCCTTAGATGTGGCTTTCATGGGTCCTTGGAAGTGGAGCTGCTCACCTGTTTCCAAGTAGTGGAGAAGCTGGAATCCAATTCAGGTACTTATAGTCATCCCTAGAAAGCCACCTGCCATGGCTCTTCCAAAAATTACTAGTAACAAGAAAAGAATGCATACTTCAATAATCCAATGGTTCCTCAGCATAAATCTCTACCTTAATTGTCTTGACAGGATGATCCAAGGAAAAAGACTATCTACTTCTCAACTTTGGCAAAGAAACATCCCAACAAGGCAGCAATCTAGAGAATTTGGCTCCATCAACCAACTGCTCCCTTTGCTATTACATTACCTCTATTTGCATAGAGCAAAAATATATACTGTTTAAATATCTCAACTTTGGAAAAGAAGGCAAAACTTGGAACCAGAGACTGGTCTGGCTCAGGTAGACACAACTAAGGAAAAGGGGACCTTAATAGCAACAATTAAGTACCTGACTACCACAGATATGTAAAGCAGCTTGGATACTTCTAGGCAGCAAGAATCAATACTGAGGATTCTAAGGCTCAAGAAGGAACAGCATAGACAATCATCTTCCTCCCATAATGCTTGCACCACTTTATACAGGAGTACAAGTGGAGTAGGATAAACATACCTGTTTCCAACAGGCTAAACATGAAACATGGGGGTCTCTGGTAAGGCACTGTATGATTTACCAGGTACCTCAGGGTACCTATGCTGTCACCTGTTACAATACGACTCAAGCTTAAGCAAGTCAATCAATAAAATAAAAAAACTAAATGAATACAAATTCCATCGTTTATTATGTGACACTAGCATGAGAACAACAAAAAGAGAAAAATCGATGTAAAGATGATGAATCCTTTAATATGGGAAAGATGTAAAATGTTTACAGGGCCAGCCTGTTTTGGGATCAAAATCTTTATTTAGATAAAGTTATAATATTTATACCACAAATAAATGGCCATCCATCAAGTATCGAAGATCTACCTCAGTCCAAAATACCATTCTAAAACTAAAATTGATTAATAAGAAAAAAAATTGAGATATTTCAGGTGCCAATTCCTTCAATACTAAATGCTTTACAAGGACGAAATTAACATGCCTGTTTATGGGAGTACATTTTAATCATAACGAAAACCCCTGCTTTGCAAAATATGTAAGTTATTAAGTCTGCACTTTATTTCAACCATAAAAATAAAAATAAAAATTTTATTTCAAGTTTCAAATTTTAAAAAATAACCTAGCCAAATTTGATCCATTCAGATATAAAAGTTAACAAGATATTAAATTAACCAAGCAAGTCTAGGCCTATTGAATCAAGTTTTACTAAACCTGTAATAGATGGTAAGGTTATTCTGTTATTACCTTTTTCTGTTTTCACACTTCTTATTTTACTCTAATAAAAGATAAATAAACAAAAAGAAAAAAGAAAATGTGACTAATATGATTACTATTTACTGAAATATTCATTGAAAATAAGTAACAATACCTGAATAGCTGTTGTCAACTGGGTCATGATGTCCAGCTGCTTGAGAGCCAGAATACCCATACCCTTAACCAAAGAAGCAAGACCATATGAGGCACCCTTGCGCTCTCCATAATTTTCAGAGTCAAGTAGTACTTTCATGAGTTTGGTAACCATTTTTGGACAATCATCTCGTATTGCAGATACCAGGGGATACAAACAGTTTGCCACAGCTTCTTGTACCTGAAACCAAACAATAAAAAATTTATTGTTAATGCAAGATAATATATGGTAATGACTTAGTTATTACTGTTTACTATCACACTACTATCTAATATATAAGCAAAAAAGCAAAAGTTCATACAAATAAATAAATTTAACTAACCTGCTGTGATGGTGTATGAAGGGCTTCTACCAGTTTTGCCACAATGGGCTTGATCTTTGGATCAGTTGGATCTAAATGCTTCGCCAGAGATCCCATCAAAATTATCACACTCTGGCGTACAGCATCATAACTGGCGTGATTGGGAGCTGTATTTAGGAACTTTTCAAATACTGGTAGAAGACTGTTCACAGTTTCCTGAAGAGTGGAAGAAAAATAATATTCTAGGTGACCATCCTCATACAAAAAAAACAGAGGCATAAACAATTTATAAAAAATTACAATAGCATCTTTCAAGTGAAGGTTGTTTTTTTTCTCATAAACAGCTAAGATAACTGATTTTCAAATAAAAAAAAGCAAATAAAAGCATGCAATACTTCAGCAGTGGCCTTAAGAATTAGGTTCAAGTAGACACATAAATACCATCTTTTAAACAACCATAGTTTTCAACTTTACAACTATTTTCCATACAGAAATGACCCTGAAAATCATTATACAATGAGCAAAATCTTGTATCAGATCAAATCTGTTCTAATACTCAATATTCACTATTGCAATTAATCCAATACACTTGCTAAGCTAGAGTTGCATTTCAGCCTATGAGAGAACATAAGCTATGAATACGTTATCCTCATTAAAAATAAAGCGGCTCAGAAGCTACTCCCCATAGTAATCAGTCATTCACTGGACCCTCAATCAACTAACATGCTGTAACTAAATTATTATTATTATTACCATCATCTTTCAGTTAAAAAGTTTGTTCCTTAATTACTTTACTGCTCTAATCATCATAATCCTTGATAATCAAACTTTCTCAAACAGTACACTCCAACATTTTCAAGCTCCAACTCGAGAAATTATGCCTTTCCCATACCAGGTACTAGGTAAGATGAATGAAGGAAATTTTCATGAAGCAAGGGAATTCCCTTGGGAGATATAGGTTGCAGCGGCGAATGACTACCATAATCTTTTAGAGAAGATTCACTTGCAGTGCAGAGGACAACCAAGCACTTTGGACTCTTTGTCAAAATGTTTCCTATAAGTTTGGAATGCATAACTAAATCCATTTGTGGTTTAATAATGGTACCTTTAAAATATCTGTATACAGTATCATCAAAGTTTGGTTTTAGTCCCTTTACTGTAAAAAATGTTCTATGCCTTCCTTTGTAATCATCTTCAGATTTACCAGAAAAAGAATATGACAATTTGTCCAAAATTGCATTTTTCCTAACTATACAAACCTGAGGTCCTTTTACAATAGGAAGATACTAGCGGCAGCTGGATAGGTCGTAAGCTTTTGAACAAGGGGTTCGGTAGTTAACTGCTTGTCCGATAGGCGTGCGCCGCGCGACTGGGAGGTAAACAATCACTTTTGCTTTAGGCCCAAGCAAAAACTGCAGAGTGAGGGGTGGCATGAGGTGGGGCTATGTGTAAAAGGACCTCAGGTTTGTATAGTTAGGAAAAATGCAATTTTGGACAAATTGTCATTTGTTCCGACACGGCATACAAACCTTCGGTCCTTTTACAATAGGAAGACTCACTTCTTGGTGGGAGGAATCTGAGTCTTTTGTGAACAGACTGGTGTTCGCCCAACCTTGGAATGCCTCCCTGGTCGTAAGAGCGAGGGAGGGATCCAAGCCTCTGTCCGATTGATCGGGGTGTGCACCGCAGGATCAATGGTCAGACCTCTGGACCGAGTACTAAGAGAGAGGCAAGCGTATCTCTTCGTACCAGCAATGTAAGAACTTGTTCCTGTACAGGAGCAAATATAAAGTCATGGGTTTGTCTCTTGTTGGCATCCACTTCCCCCCCTTGTAGGAGGAAGTGGTGGATATTCTGCTCCTATCCCTAGTGAAAGGGATAGGATGGGGCTCTGTCATATAGCTCACCTGCATCTCGTCCTCATCCAGCGAAGTGACGACCGTTACCCTCTGCCCACAGGTAGAGGAGAAGGAAAAGATGGGAAGAGAAGCCAGTCACTCACTCATTCTCACATCCATTCGCACAGTCACACCTGGACTCGATGCTGTTCAGCCTGCGAGGGTCTGGGTTAGCTACACAACTTGTTGAGCAGCCACCACGGGTCCCAAGGAAAAGGTATCCAAGGACCTGTGGGCAATATCCCGAAGGTAGAAGGATGTGAAGGTAGTCTGGTTGGCCCAGACACCTGCCTTCAGGACCTGCGCCACGGAGAAGTTCTTACGGAACGCCATTGACGAGCCAATGCTTCTGACTTCGTGGGCTCTCGGACGGGGCGTACGGATGTCGTCACTACCATCAGCCTCATATGCCCTCCTGATCACCTCACGTAGCCAGAAAGAAAGTGTTTTCTTGGATACCTCTTTCTTGGTTACCCCGGTGCTAACGAAGAGGCGTCGACACTCAGGCCTGAGGTGCCGAGTTCTCTTCAGATAGGCCGTAGCGCCCTCACAGGACAGAGCAGCATCTCATCCGCATCATTATCGGTGAAGTCCATTAGGGAAGGGATCGTGAAAGACTCGAACCTGTCGTCAGGGATCGACGGTTTCTGAGTCTTCGCAACGAAGTTCGGGACGAAATCGAGCGTCACCGATCCCCATCCCCTGGAGTGTCGAACATCGAAGAAAAGACCATGAAGTTCCCCTACTCTCTTCGCCGATGCCAGGGCCAGCAAGAAGAGGGTCTTGAGGGTAAGATCCCTGTCTGACGACTCTCGGAGTGGCTCGAAGGGTCTTCGAGTCAAACTCCTAAGGACGAGAGTCACGTCCCACGCAGGGGGCCTGAGTTCCCTGGGTGGGCAAGACCTTTCGAAGCTCCTCATAAGCAAGGAGATCTCGAACGAGTTCGAGATGTCCAATCCCCTCAGTTTCAGGACTAGTGCCAGGGCGGCTCTATATCCTTTGACTGTGGGGACTGAGAGGAGCTTCTCTCGACGAAGAAATACAAGGAAATCTGCTACCTGCTGAAGAGTGGCTCTCAGAGGAGATATACCCCGTCTATGACACCAACCACAGAAGACGGCCCACTTCCCCTGGTACACAGCTGCAGAGGACTGACGGACGTTTCCAGCCATCTCTGTTGCTGCGCTGCGAGAAAAGCCTCTTATTCGCAAGAGATGGTGGATAACAGCCAGCCGTGAAGTCGTAGGGACTGGACTGTTTGGTGGTACCGCTCTACGTGTGGCTGGGCGAGAAGGTTGTGCCAAGGGGGAATCTCTCTCGGTTCTCCTGCAAGAAGAGCCAGCAGGTCCAGATATCAAATGGCCTGGGGCCATTTGGGAGCCACCAGGATCATCCTGAGATTCGGGGTGACCAGTGCTCGACTGATCACCTTGCGAATCAGGCTGAACGGGGGAAAGGCATACGAGAAGAGGTTGTCCCACGGATGTTGAAGAGCGTCCTCTGCAGCTGCCCATGGGTCCGGCACGGCTGAAAAGAAAACCTGAAGTTTCCTGTTGCGCCGGGTGGCGAACAGATCCACGACTGGTCGCCCCCACAGGTCGAAGAGCCTTTCCGCCACGTCCTGGTGTAGAGACCATTCGGTCCCTATCACCTGATCCCGACTGCTGAGTTTGTCTGCTACTACATTCCTCTTCCCTGGAATGTAGCGTGCTGACAGCTCTATTGAGTGAGCCTCGGCCCACTCGTGCACCTGCCGAGTCAACTGGTACAACGGGAGAGACACTAGGCCCCCCTGTTTGTTGACGTAAGCCACTACCGTGGTGTTGTCGCACATCAACACCACCGAGTGTCCCATCAAGCGGTCCTGGAACTCTTGGAGCGCGAGAAACGCTGCCTTGAGCTCCAGTATATTGATGTGAAGGTGCTTGTCATGATCGTCCCACACGCCTGAAGTCAGCAACTCCTCCAGGTGTGCGCCCCACCCCTCGGGGGGGAGAGAGAGAGAGAGAGAGAGAGAGAGAGAGAGAGAGAGAGAGAGAGAGAGAGAGAGAGAGAGAGAGAGAGAGAGAGAGGCACTCCCTGTAAGAGGTTCCTGTCATCCAGCCACCAGGCTAGGTCCTGCCTCACTTCCAGTGTCAGGGACACTGGGAGGCTTGGGGGATCCGTTGCCTGTGACCAACTCTCCTTTAGTCTCCACTGAAGAGACCGCAGGTGAAGACGCCCGTGAGGGACTAACTTCTCGAGTGACGACAGGTGTCTGATCACGACTTGCCACTGCTGAGCTACCTGTTCCTGCCGAGACAGGAACTGGTTGGCTGCCTCCCTGAATCTGCTGATCCGCGAGTCTGCGGGGAAGACTTGCCCTGCTACCGTGTCGATCAGCATACCCAGGTACTTCATCCTCTGCTTGGGTTCGAGATCGGACTTCTCGTAGTTCACCACGATCCCCAGATCGTGACAAAGCTCGAGAAGTCGATCCCTGTCCTGCAGCAACTGCGCGCGGGAGCTCACCAGGACTAACCAATCGTCGAGATACCTCATCAGACGTATCCCGTGCGAATGGGCCCAAGCAGACACCAGAGTGAACACTCGCGTGAACACCTGTGTGGCGGTTGAGAGACCGAAGCAGTGCCCTGAATTGGTACACCGTCCCGTCGAGGATGAAGCGGAGGTACTTTCTGGAGGATTGATGGATGGGTATTTGGAAACACGCATCCTGCAGATCCACTGAAAGCATGAAATCGTTCTCCCTGATGGAGTCAAGCACGGAGCGTGCCGTCTCCATCTTGAACCGAGTCTGGCGAACGAACCGGTTAAGGGGAGAGAGATCTATCACCGGGCGCCAGCCCCCCGTAGCCTTTTCCACCAGGAAAAGACGACTGTAGAAGCCCGGTGACTGATCTGTGACGATCTCTACAGCTCGCTTGTTCAGCATGGACTGGATCTCCTGTCTTAGTGCTACGTCCTTCGAAGAGCCTGGAATGTACGATTGCTGTTGGACCGGGTTGGAGGTGAGGGGTGGCTGAGATTCGAAGGGTAATAGATATCCCTCCCGAAGGACATCTACTATCCAGGTCTCGGCGCCGTAGCGCTGCCAAGTTGCACAATGGCTGGCAAGGCTCCCCCCAACTTCCGGCAGCAGGTGAGGGGGAACGCCGTCCCTAGCGTTTCCCCCCTTTCTTCGACTTCTTCCCTGACCCTCCTCGCGAGAAGGAAGGCTGGGAGGAGGGCTGGTTACGGCCCCCCTTGGCAGAAGACGAAGAAGACAGAGTCTTTCCACGGGGTTTCGGAAGCGCTAGCCGAGCTCTTTGGCTTGGCGGCAGTTCGAGGCTGCCCAGAAGCCTTCGAAACTGCCTGGTGTACCAGACGGTCACTGTCATCAGTGCGCCGTCTGTCCACTGCAGCGTCCACCATCTCTCCTGGGAAGAGAGAGGAGGAACTCCGTAAAGGTCCATTGCGAAGCCCTAATGCCGCCTCACGCCCAGCCGCCCTGGACACTCGTGTAAGGACAGCGTCCCTACGACGGAGTACCAGGTTGGCCCACAGGTTTACCGTCTGGTGGGCGAGGAAGGAGATGGCTCTTCCTCCAGACTGGCAAAGTCTCCTGAAGGCCGAGTCTTCTTCGGGGGAGATTCCCCCGGAGTTGGCTGCGACCATAGACACTGTGAGGGACCACAGGTCTAGCCAGGAGACGGCCTGGAAAGCTGACATGGCAGTGGATTCCAGACCGAGTGCCTCTTGCTGCGAGAAATGATATTGTTATGATACAATAAAGTTTCATACATACTTACCTGGCAGATATATACGATTAGGGCCCACCCAGCCTCCCCGCAAGGAGACAGGTGGAAGAGAAAAAATATGATAGAAAACGGGAATGGTTCCTAGTCCTGCCACCCAGGGCAGGCCGGTAGATCACCTGACCTACCTGTAGCGAGTGGCGCGAAATTTGAATTTCTGTCGGGGACGATGGAGTCTTAGCTATGTATATATCTGCCAGGTAAGTATGTATGAAACTTTATTGTATCATAACAATATCATTTTCATACAATCAACTTACCTGTCAGATATATACATAGCTGATTGGCACCCTTCGGTGGAGGGTAAGAGACATCTACTTCTGGAATAGACAGGTAAATAACATATGTTGTAGGTATAAATAAAACCTTGGTTCCTACCTGATAGGTGGTAGACTTCGTGGGTGTTTGCCCCATAGTCTGCATCACCTCAAGAAACTTTAGCGAGATATGTGATCTATGGCCAAGAGTTCTTGTGGGTCTGCCGAAGGGGTCTTATCCACTTACTCGGCAGAGCCTGAAAGGACTTTGTCAATGGGTGCTGATCCACTTATATGACAACACGCCTTATGAAGGAGCACACAACCAATCCCGACCACCTGATCCTAACCACCATGTTAGTATTAAAAATTGCTCCGAGTTATCCCCAAACTCTTCACAACAACCATAACCCTAAACCAAATTGCACACGCACACATTAATTTTCCAAAAAAAAAAAAAATTTATGATACTCACCTAATAAAAGATATCACAAGAGTTCCTTACTGAACGAAAATGACTGGCCGCCTGTGCGGCACCTGCACCTGCTCAGCAGAAAGTCTAGAACATATCTATTAGACTTATGTATCATTTAAAGGATTGGTGTTAGCTCCTGTACCCAGGATTGTGCCCGCAGACACGAAAGGACCTAAAGAAAAACATTTTTCGTAGGTCACACGAACGTCCTTTAAATAGTGAGAAGCAAACACTGAATTACACCTCCAATATGTCGCTTCCAAGATATTCTTTAGTGACATATTTCTCTGAAAAGAGAGAGACGTAGCTACTGCTCTCACTTCATGAGCTCTTACTCTCAGGAGTTTGAAAGAGTCATCCGTGCAAGCCTTATGAGCGTCAGTAATGACGTTCCTGACAAAAAAGGCTAAAGCATTCTTGGACATAGGTCTTGATGGATCCTTCACCGAGCACCAGAAACCTTGTCTAGAACCTCCCAACTGTTTCTTTCTCTGCATGTAAAACTTTAAAGCCCTTACTGGGCAAAGAGACCTCTCCGTTTCCCTGTCGACGAGACCCGATAAGCCTTTAACTTCGAAGTTTCTCGGCCAGGGATTCGAAGGATTTTCATTCTTCGCCAAAAATAAATCTTTGAATGAACAGATGGCTGAATCTAGTTTGAAACCCACTTTATCACTAAGGGCGTGCAGCTCACTAACTCTTTTAGCCGTCGCCAGTGACAAAGAAACAACATTTTCTCGTTAGGTCACGAAACGAGGCCAAATGCAGAGGTTCAAATCTTGCTGAGGACAAGAACTTCAGGACCACGTCGAGATTCCAGTTAGGGGGAGAAGTAATCTTAGACTTCATGGTCTCAAAAGATCTAATCAGATCATGTAGATCTCTATCATTTTCCAGATCTAGGCCTCTATTCCTAAAGACGGCCGAAAGCATACTCCTATAGCCCTTTATAGTGGCTACGGAGAGACGAGATTTCTCTCTCAAATATAACAGAAAATCAGCGATTTCTGTTACAGAGGTACTGGAGGAGGACAACTTCTTCGACTTGCACCACCTTCTAAAAACTTCCCACTTCGATTGGTAAACTCGGATAGTGGAAGTTCTCCGGGCTCTAGCGATCGAGCTTGCTGCCTTGCAAGAAAAGCCTCTCGCTCTGACAAGTCTTTCGATAGTCGAAAGGCAGTCAGAGCGAGAGCGGGGAGGTTTTGATGAAACCTCTTGAAGTGTGGTTGTCTGAGAAGATCCTTCCTTTGTGGGAGGGATCTGGGGAAGTCTACCATCCACTCCAGCACCTCCGTGAACCACTCTTGAGCTGGCCAAAAGGGGGCTATCAGGGTCATTTTCATCCCCTTTGATGTCACAAACTTCCTGAGCACTTGCCCCAGAATCTTGAATGGGGGAAATGCGTAAACGTCTACATGAGACCAATCTAGAAGGAAGGCGTCTACTGTTAGAGCTCTGGGGTCTTCTACTACTGAGCAAAAGACTTCCAGTCTTTTTGAGAGGAACGTGGCAAAGAGGTCGACATGAGGAGTCCCCCAAAGAGACCAGAGATTCGACAAACTTCTGAGTGGAGGGTCCATTCGGTATGAAGGACCTGGTTCCTCCTGCTCAGCCTGTCTGCTCTCACGTTCCTTACTCCTTGAACAAACCTTGTCAAAAGAGAGATGTTCCTCTGTGATGTCCACAAAAGAAGGTCTCTTGCGAGCTCGTATAGGGCATACGAGTGTGTGCCTCCTTGCTTTCGAATGTAGGCAAGGGCGGTTGTGTTGTCCGCATTCACTTGGACTATCTTGTTCCTCACTAAAGGTTCGAAGCTCTTTAGGGCCAGGTGTACGGCAAACAGCTCTTTGCAGTTTATGTGCCAGGACACTTGAAGAGCATTCCAGGTGCCTGACACCTCTCTCTTTCTTTCCCAAGGTTGCTCCCCAACCTTTTTTCCGACGCGTCGGAAAACAATACAAGGTTCGGGTTCTGAGTTTCTAGGGAAGTACCCTTGTTTTCCTTCAGTGGGAGTAACCACCATTCTAAGTGGCGCTTCATCCAAAGCTGGAATGGGAAAACAAAACTGTCCGAAAGAAGTCCTGTCTTCATGTTCCACGATCTTCTGAGGAAGAACTGAAGCGGACGGAGATGAAGTCTTCCTAGAGGAAAGAACTGTTCGAGCGAGGAAAGTGTCCCTAATAGGCTCAACCATTCCCTCGCCGAAGTACGTTCTTTCCCTAAGAAGAGAGAGACTTTCTCTAAGCCTCTCGTTAGTCTCTCTTGAGAAGGAAATACTCGAAAACCCCGAGAATCCATCCGAATCCCCAGATAGACCAAGTTCTGGCTGGGGATCAGTTGGGACTTCTCGAGGTTCACGAGCAATCCTAAGGTCTTTATCAGGTTTAGTGTCAAAGCAAGGTCCTCCAAACACTGTTTCTCTGACTTTGCTCTGATGAGCCAGTCGTCCAGGTACAGAGAGATACTGATACCTTTCAGGTGAAGCCATCTCGCCACATTTTTCATAAGGCTCGTGAAGACCTGAGGAGCCGTAGAAAAGGCCGAAACACAAGGCTCTGAATTGGAAGATCCTTCCCCCCGTCATGAAACGGAGGTACTTCTTTGACGAAGGATGAATCGGGACGTGAAAATAGGCATCCTGGAGATCCAGAGACACCATCCAATCCCCTTGGCGAAGAGCCGCAAGGACTGATGCAGAAGTCTCCATGGAGAACTTCTGTTTCTGAACAAACTTGTTCAGAGCGCTGACATCCAGAACTGGTCTCCAGCCCCCCCGAGGCTTTCGCAACCAAGAAAAGACGATTGTAAAACCCTGGGGAGCTTTGATCCAGCACTAGCTCTATTGCTCTCTTGTCCCACATTTGATCCACCATTTGTTGAAGAGTATCTTTCAACACAGGGTCCTTGTAATTGGCGGACAATTCCCGCGGAGTTGACGTCAGGGGAGGATTGTCCAGGAAAGGAATGAGGAATCCTTTCTGTAGAACAGACATTGACCAAGCGTCTGAATCGATGAAAGTCCAGGCTTCCGCAAACCCCCGGAGCCTGGCACCTACTGGTGTTTGGAGGAACATCACTTCACTTTCCCCTTTTAAAGGAACGGAAAGAAGCTCTACCTCTCTTCTCAGTCGCTTTCCTTTTAGAGGGAGCTCTAGAGGGAGGACCTCCTCGAAAGGGCTGCAGAGGCGTAGTAACACCTTTCTTGTCTCCCACCATCACTGGTCTCTTTTTCCTGGACGATTGCAGGAGATGATCCTGTGTCGCTTTCTCCGTCAGCGAACGGGAAATGTCCCTCACCAACTGCGAAGGGAACAGAAAGTCAGACCTGGGAGCGAATAACAAAGCTGCCCTTTGCGAATGCGAAACTGCTTTAGTCAGAAAAGCACTAAAAACAGATCTCTTCTTCAAGAGACCGGCTCCAAATAAAGAAGAGACTTCTCCTGAGCCGTCCTGTACCGCCTTGTCAATGCGCGACAAGATCGCAAGGAGTACGTCAGGATCGAGTCCTTCCGAGGCATGGGCCTTCTTGGCCATCACCCCAAGGGACCAATCCAGGAAGTTGAAGACTTCCAAAATATGAAAAAGTCCCTTGAGGAGACGATCCAACTCCGAAAGACCCCAAGTTATTCTAGCCGTATGAAGGCTATGTCTCCTGGATGCATCTACCAGACTGGAAAAGTCAGCTTCAGCCGAAGCTGGGAGAGTGAGCCCCATATTCTCCCCAGTCTGGTACCAAATACCTCTCTTGCCCGTAAGTCTAGCGGGAGGCATGCAGAACACCGTTCTAACTAACTCCTTTTTGGTTAGCATCCAGCTATCCAGAGACTGAAGAGCTCTCTTCATAGAAATCGTCGGCCTCATCTTCAGAAAAGCCGACGACTTTGGCGTCTTGGAGCATGAAAAAAGTGAGCGAGGAGAAGGAGGAGCGGCAGGGGTCAAGGCATCTCCGTATTCCTGAAGAAGGAGAGCTGTCAAAAATGATATTGTTATGTTACAATAAAGTTTCATACATACTTACCTGGCAGATATATACAATTAAAGGCCCACCCAGCCTCCCCGCAGGAGACAGGTGGAAGAGAGAAAATATGATAGAAAACGGGGATGGTTCCTAGTCCTGCCGCCCAGGGCAGGCCGGTAGATCACCTGACCTACCTGTAGCGAGTGGCGCGAAATTTGAATTTCTGTCGGGGACGACGGAGTCTTAGCTATGTATATATCTGCCAGGTAAGTATGTATGAAACTTTATTGTAACATAAC
The DNA here is from genome assembly GCF_015104395.2 of Macrobrachium nipponense. NCBI lineage: Eukaryota > Metazoa > Arthropoda > Malacostraca > Decapoda > Palaemonidae > Macrobrachium > Macrobrachium nipponense. Next base: position 32,079,069 of record NC_087202.1, on the reverse strand, counting down.
AATATCATTTTCATACAATCAACTTACCTGTCAAATATATACATAGCTGATTGGCACCCTTTGGTGGAGGGTAAGAGACAGCTACTTTATGGAATAGACAGGTAAACAACATATGTTGTAGGTATAAATAAAACATTGGTTCCTACCTGATAGGTGGTAGACTTCGTGGGTGTTTGCCCAGTAGTCTGCATCACCTCAAGAAACTTTAGCGAGATATATGATCTATGGCCAAGAGTTCTTGTGGGTCTGCCGATGGGGTCTTATCCGCTTACTCGGCAGAGCCTGAAAGGACTTTGTCAATGGGTGCTGATCCACTTATATGACAATACACCTTATGAAGGAGCACACAACCAATCCCGACCACCTGATCCTAACCATGTGTTAGAACTAAGGATTGTTCCGAGTTATCCCCGAACTCTTCACAACAACCGTAACTCAAAAACCACTACGCACACATACATAATTTCTAAAAAAAATTATACTCATCTAATTAGATATGACAAGATTCTCTTACTGAACAACATAGACGGCCGCCCGTGCTAAACCAAGTCCTCCATTGTTCGAAGAGACTCCAGACCATATCCAAAAAGAAGAAAAGTATATACTTTTAAGGATTGGTGTCGGCTCCCGTACCCAGAATCGTATCCGCCGATACGAAAGGACCCAGAGAAAAACACTTCTCATATGTCACACGAACGTCTTTCAAGTAATGAGATGCAAATACTGAGTTGCATCTAACCAAAATGTCGTATCTATGATGTTTTTTAAGCGACATATTCTTATGAAACGAGAGAGACGTCGCTACTGCTCTCACTTCATGAGCTTTAACTTTCAACAGTCGTAACTGTTCGTCAGAACAGACCTTATGCGCGTCTGTAATGACGTTCCTCACAAAGAATGCCAGAGCATTCTTGGACATCAGTCTTGTGGGGTCTTTTACCGCGCACCAAAGACCTTCTCTAGAGCCTCCCATCTGATGCTTTCTCTGAATGTAGAACTTTAGAGCTCTTCCAGGGCATAGAGACCTTTCTGCTTCTCTTCCTACGAGACTCGATATGCCTTTGACTTCGAATGACTTAGGCCAGGGATTCGAGGGATTCTCATTCTTAGCTAAAAACAGGGTCTTAAACGAGCAAATAGCTGAGTCTCCCTTGAAACCTACTTTATCTTGCAGAGCATGTAATTCACTAACTCTCTTTGCCGTAGCTAAAGATAATAGGAATAGGCATTTTCTGGTGATGTCTCGAAACGAAGCCAGATGAGGAGGTTCGAATCTTTCAGATGAAAGAAACTTGAGAACCACGTCTAGGTTCCAGTTCGGAGGAACCGGTTCCTTCGACTTTGAAGTCTCAAAGGACCTTATGAGATCGTGGAGATCTTTATTATCTGCCAGATCTAATCCTCTATTCCTGAAGACAGCCGAGAGCATACTTCTGTATCCCTTTATTGTGGATACAGCTAGATGAGATTGCTCTCTCAGGAATAGAAGGAAATCAGCAATTCCGCTATAGAGGTAGTGGAGGAGGACAACTTCTTAGTTCTACACCACCTTCTAAAAACCTCCCACATTCGACTGATATACTTTCGTAGTGGAGGTTCTGCGTGCTCTCGCGATCGCGCTTGCAACTTCGCGAGAAAACCCTCTCGCTCTGACGAAAGTCTTTCGATAGTCGAAAGGCAGTCAGAGCGAGAGCGGGGAGGTTTTGATGATACCTCTTGAAGTGTGGCTGTCTGAGAAGATCCATCCTTCTTGGTAGGGATCTTGGAAAGTCTACGATCCACTCTACCACCTCCGTGAACCAATCTTGGGCCGGCCAAAAGGGGGCTATCAATGTCATCCTCGTCTCCTTTGACGCCACAAACTTTTTTAGTACTAGTCCCAGGATTTTGAATGGAGGAAAAGCATAGACGTCTACGCGAGACCAATCTAGCAGGAAGGCGTCTACCATAAGAGCTCTTGGATCTTCCACGACCGAGCAAAAGACTGCCAGCCTTTGGAAATGAATGTGGCGAAGAGATCCACATGAGGTGTCCCCCACAGCGACCAGAGATCTTGACACACCTCCTCGTGTAGGGTCCACTCTGTATGAAGGACCTGGTTCCTCCTGCTGAGTCTGTCCGCCCTCACATTCTTTACTCCCTGAACGAACCTTGTCAGAAGGGAGATGTTCCTGTGAGACGTCCAAAGCAAAAGGTCTCTCGTCAGTTCGTAAAGGAACGAGGAGTGAGTCCCTCCCTGTTTTCGAATGTAGGCAAGTGCGGTGGTGTTGTCCACGTTTACTTGCACTACTTTGTTCGACACCAGAGGTTCTAGACTCTTCAAAGCCAGATGCACGGCGAAGAGCTCTTTGCAGTTTATGTGCCAAGCTACCTGCGCTGGTTCCCAGGTGCCTGACACCTCCTTCGAGCCTAATGTTGCTCCCCAACCTTTCTCCGACGCGTCGGAGTACAACACTAGGTCTGGGTTCTGTGTCCTTAGAGAGATCCCTTTGTTCTCTTCCAGAGGGGGCAACCACCATTCCAGGTGCGGTCTTATCTCCACTGGAATGGGAAAGGCGTCCGAAAGTTGTCCAGTTTTCCAACTCCAAGACTTCTTGAGGAAGAATTGAAGCGGACGTAAATGAAGTCTTCCTAGCGGGAAGAACTGTTCGAGCGAGGAAAGGGTCCCTATAAGGCTCAACCATTCCCTCGCCGACGTATGTTCCTTCCTTAAGAAGAGAGAGACTATCTGCAAACCTTTTGCGATTCTCTCTTGCGAAGGAAATACTCGAAAACCCCGAGAATCCATCCGAATCCCCAGATAGACTAAGTTCTGTCTGGGGGTCAGCTGCGACTTCTCGAGGTTCACGAGCAATCCCAACGCTTTGATCAGATCTAAAGTTAACGTCAGGTCCTCCAAGCACTGTCTCTCTGATCTGGCCCTGATGAGCCAGTCGTCCAGATACAGAGAGATATTTACTCCTTTGAGGTGAAGAAACCTCGCCACATTCTTCATCAGGCTTGTGAAGACCTGAGGAGCTGTGGACAGGCCGAAACACAAGGCTCTGAACTGAAAGATCCTTCCCCCCGTCATGAAACGGAGGTACTTCTTCGATGAAGGGTGGATCGGGACGTGAAAATAGGCGTCCTGGAGATCTAGAGACACCATCCAATCTCCTTGTCGCAATGACGCAAGGACTGAAGCAGAAGTCTCCATCGAGAACTTCTCCTTCCGAACAAATTTGTTCAGAGAGCTGACGTCTAGTACTGGTCTCCAGCCTCCCGAGGCCTTCGCAACCAGAAAAAGGCGATTGTAAAACCCCGGGGAGTTTTGATCCAGTACTAGTTCTATCGCTCTCTTGTCCCACATTTGTTCCACCATCGATCGAAGAGTATCCCTCAGCACAGGATCCTTGTACTTGGCTGTTAGTTCCCGTGGTATTGACGTTAGGGGAGGAGTGTTCAGGAAAGGGATACGATATCCCTTCCTTATTACAGACAACGATGACGCGTCTGCGTTTATAAGTGTCCAGGCCTCCACAAATCCCAGGAGCCTGGCACCTACTGGTGCTTGGAGGAGAGAAGCTTCACTTTCCCTTTTTAAAGGGACGAAAGGCAGACCTACCTCTCTTCTCAGGAGCCTTCCTTCTTGCAGGAGGTCTGGAGGTAGGGCCACCTCGAAAGGGCTGAACCGATGTACTCGGTCCTTTCTTGTCAGGTGTAGAAGCAGGCTTCTTCTTCCTTGCTGACTGCGTCAGAAGGTCCTGAGTCGCCTTCTCAGTTAATGAACGAGCAATGTCCTTCACCAACTGAGAAGGGAACAAAAAGTCAGACAAAGGCGAATACAGCAGCGCTGCCCTCTGAGCGTGGGAGACTGCCTTGGTTAAAAAGGAAAGGCACCATATACCGTCCTCTTTTTTAGAAGACCTGCTCCAAACAAAGAGGAGATTTCAAACGAGCCATCCTGCACCGCTTTGTCTATACAAGACAATATGCACAAAAGGGCTTCTGGTTCGATTCCTTCAGAATCATGGGCTTTCTTGGACATCACCCCAAGGGACCAATCTAAGAAGTTGAAAACTTCATGACCAATCTAAGAAGTTGAAAACTTCCAATACATGAAAGAGTCCCTTGAGGAGATGGTCCAGTTCAGAAATGCCCCACGTAATACGTGCCGAGTTCAGACCTTGTCGACGTGAAGCGTCAACTAAGGTCGAAAAGTCTGCTTCTGACGTAGACGGAAGAGCAATACCCATATTCTCTCCCGTCTGATACCAAATGCCTCTTTTACCAGCTAGTCTCGCTGGAGGCATGCAGAAGACCGTTCTTACTAAGTCCTTCTTAGACTTCATCCAAGAGTCTAAGGATTGCAGAGCCCTCTTCATTGAAATGGTGGGCTTCATTTTGAGAAAAGACGAAGACTTCTTCGTCTTAGCACTCGAAAACAGAGAGCGCGGAGAAGGAGGAGCGGCAGGAGTCAATTCGTCTCCATACTCCTCTAGAAGCAAGGCAGTCAAAACTTTATAGTTCGACAGTCCTTCTCTTCCTTGATATTCTTCGTCCGAGTTTACTTCTAACTCGGGATCTAAATGAGTCTCCGCTCCCAACTCTGTACGTTCTTCCTCTGGAGGAGACAAACTCCTAATAGGAGAGGGGCTAAGGGAATGATATTCCTTCCTCTTCCCCGCTTTAATAGCCCTGGAAGGCGCCAAAAGCTCAGGCTTCTCTCCATAAATAGAAGACGCTTCCCGCTTGGATGACGCTTCTCGTCCGCCAAGCGTCCTGGCTGACGCCTCCCGCTTACTTGGCTGCTGACGTCCGGATGACGCCTCGCGCCTGGAAGACGCTCCGCTCTCAAAAGGCGTCCTAACTGGCGCCAAAATATTGGTTGGAGCTTCGCGTCTACCATCAGCTTTCAAAGACGCTTCATGTCTAAAAGACGTCTCACGTCTCTCTGGCGTTACGTATCTTTCATAAGCTACCGATCTCGCTCTCGAACCCGAAGCTTCTGTGATATGTTTAGAAGCTTCACGTCTGCATGACGCTTCTCGCTTAGCAGGGGAGAGAGGACGAGACTTCTTGATTGGAAGCGCAACGTCCTTCCTACGAGGAGCTAAAACTCCCACCAGAGAGGCCAGTTGTTCTTGTACTGCCATGATAATCTTCCTTGAAGCTTCTCCCACGTCAACTGCATGACGCCTTTCGTCATCAATCGGGGGAGAAGTAGGAAAGGGTACTTCTGCGTCCTCGTCGGGTGACGCTGACGCCACCTTCGCCTTCTTAATAGAAGAGGGAGCGTCATCTGAGAAACGCTCTGGGCTCGAATCAATTTCGGGTTCTTTCAAATGACGTTTCAGAGGCCTCGATAAATCCGACTCCTTCCACCCTCGTTTAGGTGAGGGAGAGGGAGAGGTGAGAAACACTCACGAAGGACGCTTTTTCTAAAGCGCCCTTGAGCAGCCTGCCACGAAACAGAGCTTGCTGAAGGGACGTCTGACCGTTGGGGATTCCCCACGACCTCCTTAAGGCTTTCGACTTTCCTTCTCCTCTGGGCATGGGAGCTTGGAAGAGGTCTAGGCCTGGGAGCGTCGCAGGGACGATCAAACGCCCCCTCCACAAAAAAACCACTGGGAGAACTCACTTCAATGTAATGCTCACTTTCACTAGCCTTACCTTGTAAGTCCGCCATTTTGGACTTCATGTCTCGAATAGTAGCTTTCAGATCGGCGATTTCCGAGGCCGATTCCGAAAGTACACTTTGTGAATTAGACACATAGGGAGAATCTAAATCATTAGGATTAGAAAAATTATCAGTAAAAGGCTCAATAGGCCTTGAACTCACACCTTTCAGACGTCTAACCCTATCCCTCTCTAACTTCTTCAAATAAGAAGTTAAAGTCTTCCACTCTTCTGCATTTAATCCCTCGCATTCATGACAAGTATTATTAGCAGAACACTGAAACCCCCTACATTTACGACATACAGTGTGAGGATCAACCGAAGCTTTCGGTATCCTCACCCTGCAGCCTACATTCACACACATTCTCACACTCACATTTGAATCAGACATACTGAGAAAAATCCAAAAAGCAATTCCAAAAACAGTCCACAGTAGCGAATGCCAAAAACACGATCCAGATACGTCACCAAAAAGCCGAGAAACGATGATCAAAGGATGAAATAAGAATCTAAGTCAGGAGGTAATAGCAACAATGTTGATACCACAGGTGACAGAGAAAATATGATAGAAAACGGGGATGGTTCCTAGTCCTGCCGCCCAGGGCAGGCCGGTAGATCACCTGACCTACCTGTAGCGAGTGGCGCGAAATTTGAATTTCTGTCGGGGACGACGGAGTCTTAGCTATGTATATATCTGACAGGTAAGTTGATTGTATGAAACTTTATAGTTAGACAGCCCTTCTCTGCCGTGAGTCTCGTCTTCTGAGTCCTCTTCCAAGATAGGATCAGAAGGAGAATTCAATTCTCGTTCTGGGTCTTCCTGCCCAATTACTCTCTCTGCGGGAGACAAACTCCTAATTGGAGAGGGGCTAAGAGCATGTACAGAGCCCCTATGAAACAAATCAGACGTCTCGCGCCTGGTTAGCTCCTCGCGCCTGGTTGGCTCCTCGCGCTTGGCTGGCGCCTCGCGCCTGGCTGGCGCCTCGCGCCTGGCTGGCGCCTCGCGCCTGGCTGGCGCCTCGCGCCTGGCTGGCGCCTCGCGCCTGGCTGGCGCCTTGCGCCTGACTGGTGCCTCGCGCCTCTCTGAAACCTCGCTCCTGGCTGACGCCTCGCGCCTTTCTGGCGCTATATCCTTTCAAGGATGACGCTTGTCTGGCGCCTCGCGCCTGGCTGAATCCTCGCGCCTGTAAAGTTGCTCGCGCTTATCTGGCGTTTCAATCCTATAAGAGGCTTCTCGTCTGGAAGAAAACTCGCGCTTGACTGGCGCCTCGCGCTTGTCTGGCGCTTCATATTCGTTGTATGAGTCTCTATCAGAAGAGATCTCACGCGCCTCACATCCCACAGGAGCCTCACTCCTGGCGGGAGAAGGAAGACGAGACTTCTTGACAGGAAGCCTCACGTCTTTCCTACGAGGAGGATCCTTCGAAAGGACTCCTACCAAGGCGGATAACTGTTCTTGTACAGCCAAAATAATCCTCTTTGAAGCTTCTCCGGCGTCTTCTTCAACGGGAGAGGGAGACCTCGAAGGAGTTTTGTCCAAGCCAGGGGACGTCAAAACCCTCTTAGCTTTCTTGATCGAGGGAGGCGCTTCTTCCGAAAACCGTTCGGGGCTTGAATCCAACATAGGTTCTTTCCAGTGCCTTTTCAGGGGCCTGGAAAGGTCCGAATCCTTCCACCCTCGTTTAGGAGAGGGAGAGGCGGACGAAGAGAAGCACTCTCTGAGGACGCTTTTCCTATAGCGGTCCTGAGCAGTCTGTCTAACTACAGCGCCTGCTGAAGGGACGCCTGACTGGGGGGAATTCTCCACAACCTCCGTACGGCTTTCGACTTTTCTTCTCCGCTGGGCTTGGGAGCTTGAAAGAGGTCTAGGCCTGGGAGCGTCGCAGAGACGGTCAGACGCCCCCTCCACAACACTGGGGACACTCACTTCACTAAAATAATCACTTTCACAATCCTTACCTTTCATGGCAGCCATTTTGGATTTCATCCTATGAAGTGTAGCTTTCAGATCAGCAATTTCCGAGGCTGAATCTGAATGTAAAGCCAGTGAGGGCCCTGATACAGAATTAGAATCAAATGCATAGTTTAAAGAAGAGTTAGAATCATTAAAAGGCTCAATAGGCCTTGTACTACCCGCACCCTTAGATGCAGCCCTTCTGACTCTATCCCTCTCTAACTTCTTCAAGTAAGAAGTTAGAGTCTTCCATTCCTCAACATTCAACCTCTCACATTCATGACAGGTGTTAGAAATAGAAGTCAAAACCTCTACATTTGCGGCATACAGTGTGAGGATCAACCGAAGCCTTCGGTATCCTCACCTTGCAGCCTACATTCACACACACTCTCACACAACCACTTGAATCAGACATTCTTGAAGAAAAATCAAAAGCACGTCCAAATCCAGTCCACAGTAGCGAATGCCAAAACAACGATCCAGGTACGTCACCAAAAAGTCCAAAAAACAGATGATCAATTGTCTAGAAAAGCGAATTCCAGTCAGGAGGTAGCAGCAACGATGTTGATGCCACCGGCGACAGAAAAAATATGATAGAAAACGGGAATGGTTCCTAGTCCTGCCACCCAGGGCAGGCCGGTAGATCACCTGACCTACCTGTAGCGAGTGGCGCGAAATTTGAATTTCTGTCGGGGACGACGGAGTCTTAGCTATGTATATATTTGACAGGTAAGTTGATTGTATGAAACCATAGGTTCTCAGACAGGAGCTGCTGCAGAGACACACCCGGTGTTAGCCTGGCTAACTCCGGGTTTACCTGTTTAGGCGGCATCGGGTCTTCAGACGGCACGTAGAATCGCCGCTGTCGCAGTAGAGGAGGCGGAAGCAGCTTGCTCGACCTGCCTGACCTGAGAGAGCCTTCCTGTCCGGAGACAAGAGACTCAACCTGGTTCAGAACGGAGTCGGCGAGCTCTGATCGCAGCAATCCCACCGTCGGTCTGGGTTCCCTCTTCGGGCCCCAGAACGACTCGAGCCGGGACGTGGGCTCGGAAGGTGGGAGAGGCGACCCTTCCCCGAGGTTGTTGTGCTGATGAATCAGCGCAATAACCTCGGCAAAGTTCCTCTGGATCTCTGGAGTCACTGCATCCTGAGGAGTAGGACCGTCCAGTTCCTCGAACAGGAGCACGTCCCGAGACCCTCCCCCCTCGAGGGGGGGACCAGCGACAGACCCCTCTTGGTCTCCTCCAGCCACATGCGCATACGTCCTGGTCGGTCCGAGAACCGTGCCTGGTACGTAGGGCGTCGTGGTGGGATCACGAGGAGCGCACTCCTCACGATCACTCCTCAATACCTCGCTCCTCCCAGTGTAACAAGAGGAGGTTGAAGGAACGGGAGAGGCAGACCTGACGCTCCCTCCTCGCTCGCTGGCAGGACACCAGCGGGCTTGGAGGACTGCAGGCGATCGTCAACCCGCGGTGGCGATCGAGCTGCAGGCCTGGTCGAACCGTCTCGCTGTGGAGAACGGCTGGACTGAGCACAGCGGCCCCGATCTCGGGTGTCAGAGGAGCTGGTGCTGGTTGCCGTACCTGATCGCTCTCTGTGAGAGCGACGGTCAGGCGACCTTCAGGCTCCACGTCACGGTGAGACTGGTGCTTGTCCTCACGGCACGTCACGTCGCTGGCACCAGCGACCGGGGGGACCTCTTCCCAGCCTCAGCCCGTGGCCGGTCGTGGACCGTCACGTCAGCCCGGGTAGCCAGCTGGTCGCCGCGAGAGCGAGAGCTGGTCTGGTGAGAGTCGCGTGAGCGGCTGTCACCAGTCTTCCACTCAGTGCCGTGAACCTGACGCTGAGCGAGCTCTGACGTCTGGTTCTTGGCTGTACGGTCGCCTACACTCGGTACCTCTCGCGGACGAGAGGCCGAGACGGAACCCAATGCAGTGGCAGAGCCTCTGGCATCGGGTGAGGAAGTGCCGGTGTTAGCCGGCACTCCTCTGGTCCCGGTAGTCTTCTTCCTTACGGAAGAAGAGACGGGCCCTGCTCCCTCGGACCAGCGGAAGAACCCCCCGTCTCACCGGAGCAAGACGGGCCCTTAGAAGCTCCCGAAGGAGACTTCTTAGGGGGGGAGGAGGCAACCTTCTTCTTCTTCGGCTGTGAAGCCTTAGAAGTCGAAGGGGGAGAGGCGGCAGACGACTACGACGAAGAAGATGACGAAGACGACGACGACACCTTCCTCCTCTTCCTCTTCTTCTTCGTCAGCTTCCTCAGGACCGATGTCAAGTCAGCCATCCAGGGCGGAGCCGGGGCTGCTGTTGCCGAAGCAACAGGGCCCGGACACGCCTGTCCGGACAGACCGACATCGGGAGCAGCAGCGCCACGAACAGGAACGACATCAGCAGGTGCAGGCATCACAGGAACAGCAGGAACAGTCACGGCAGGAACGGCAGGTCGAGTCACGGCAGCAGTGGTCGGCAACGTCTCAGCTATCGTCATCGGCTGGGCAGGTACGGCAGGCACGGCAGGTAGTACATCCACTCCAGGAGGATGGACCAGTGTCACCGACATCCTTGGCATCGGCGGCAGGTCCAGGGGCGAGCTCTTCGGGCATACGAAGTCTGGTTTAGGCAGCACGGCAAACCTGGGCGACGGTGGCATCACACTCCCCTGTGGCACAGCGATCGGCCCCTGCACCGATGTGGTTGGTGTTACAGACACCGCATGCGGGGAATACACTAGATGAGGGGGAGCAGCATAGCCTGGAGTTGACAACGTAGTGGTTGTGGTGGTCACCGTGGCATGCGTGACCGCAACAGAGCCAGCCAGATGGTAGAGCAGCCCCTGGACACTCGGCACGCCCTGCAAGCCCAACGATGCCCACACCTGTCCAAGATCGTCCCTCGCAGCAGCCACACCTGGGGAAGCAAAGGTCGGGTGGTTAGGAGGGGTCTCTACCCGTTCACGCGGTGTAGACGAACGGATAGAGGTCCCAGAATACAACTCCACGTCGGGGTACCGAGTGCCCTCCTCCACACTCGACAGATCGGGTGAGGAGAAGGACCTGGAAACCCCCCCCGAAGGAGAAGGAGCCAACTGTGGGAGCTGAGTCGGGGGCAAGAAAGAAGACGAAGTGTCCGTAACCAAAGGAGTCGCGGGAGAGCTCTACGACGACTCCCTTGTAGGCCTTCGCTTCTTCCTGCCCTCGTACAAGCCCCACTGCACCTCCGACCACGATACACAAAATCACAGGGCTCGGCCCGGGTGCATTCACGCCCCCGACAACGAGCACATAACACATGGGGATCAATCTCGGGGAACGAGCGGAACTTACCGCACTTACGCCCCTCGGTTCCCGGGCACAGTCGCCGGATGATAGGAGGGCGCGGAGAATCCATGATTGATCCAATCAGTAATCACTTCAATAAATGACAAAAAAAGAATGATTGTACTTACAATTATCTCGCAAACACAAGAGAAACACAACCATACAAAAAGAAAGCAAACGACGATGAAGCGGGCAGAGAGCGCAGAACACACGTCCACTCGCTGTGAGGCCGAAAGCAAAATTGATTGTTTACCTCCCAGTCGCGCGGCGCGCGCCTGTCGGACAAGCAGTTAACTACCGAACCCCTTGTTCGAAAGCTTACGACCTATCCAGCTGCCGCTAGTATCTTCCTATTGTAAAAGGACCAAAGGTTTGTACGCCGTGTCGGAACAATTATGGTTTTGGGTGTTTGGATTAATTGGAATGTCTATCATCAAGAGTTCTGTCATCAAGAGTATCTTTTCAGGCTTTTACTAGCACTCGGTTCCATATTACCGCAAGGTATTACATATATTGTTTAAAAAGTTGAAAAATTTCCCAAGACAAAATCCATAGAAATTTTCATTCAAAGTTTGCCTCTCCTATACACTGTTAGATATCATACACACCATGTATAACCCAGTTACTTAAATGTCTAAAATATGATTGTTGCTATCATGCAAAACCCAGATGTTGTGGTCAATTACTGTGATAAACAATGCCAAACTTTACAAAATTACTTACTTTTCCATGAGAGTTAACAACCGCCATGGCAGCATCCAACATTTTGTTTCTCACTTCTGGATTACGGTCACCAAGAGCATCTGGTACAAAGAAATTAGCAAGGGTAACTGCTGTCTCAGCATCTAAAAGAGGAGCCAATTGCTTAATAGCCAAAGCTACACCTTCTCTTCCTTCCCAGAGATCAATTGCTTCAGACACAATGCGATCATACTGATCTCGTACAGCTGGAGTCATCTGCAGAACAAGACAAGTAAAACAACTGAAAGAAGCTGACAATGCTAAAATACTAAAGTAATCATACAACCAGTCATACAAAACTCATATCAAAATAAAAGGTATTGTAATGAAAGCATATTTTCAATTTATATGCATGGTATATAAAGTGCATTTATGTACTTTTCAGAAGTTCCAAACACAGAAAAATATTATTAGCTAGCTGTTGGAAATAGGTATTTAACTGTTCGCATATTTAAAAATCCTTTATTCCTCCATTTAATGTCATAATTACACATATTCCATATAAAAACTGAAAAAGCATAACTCAACAGCTCACCTCCAACTTGGACTTGAAGATTTCAATCAGTTGTAAGGTAACAGGAGCTACAAAATCAGGGTAATCCTTGGCTAAAGCAGCCAAAGCTGCAGCACCCGCAGCACGGACATCATCAACTGGGTGTACAAGATCTTCAAGAATCCCCTGGTTCATAGCTTCATCAGCCTTTGAACAATAAAACAATTGCTGGTATTACCACATATGATGAACACAAAAAATATGCCTCAAACTAACAAAAAAAAAAGGATCATTCTATTTAGAATTATATGCCCAACATACGTTTTTAAATTAAAAAATCCATATACAGTAGAACCCGGAAATCAATGCTAATCCGTTCCAGAAGAAACACCAAGATGCGATTTAGTGGCGATCTCAATTAATTTTTCCCTAAGAAATAACTGAAAATGGACTGATCCATTCTTGACCATAAGTTATTACTCTAACCTTGCTTTCATAAAAAACATTACACACAAATTACAATGAAATAAATTCAGTATTTAATAACATACCATATTAGACGCACTTTTATCATTTTCAAATATATAGTGTCAAAATAACTGGCCTATGCCCAATACATCTTTATTAACAATAGTTGACTGAGCGCCATAGGCTAGGATAAGTACATTGTATATATGGTAAGCAGTAGGCAGAAAAACTGTTGCTAATAATAAAATATTGGGAAAAAAATCCTAATTATATAGGAAATTAATAAAATATTAAAAATAGTTCAAACTATATCTTATCACAAACAAAATAAAAATTTACTAAGTTAACATCACCAGCTGGTGGTGTGAGCAGAAGTAAATAAACCATCATACAGTCTACTGGAATACTTTATACAAAATCAGTTTAAAATTTCTTTTAATACATGTTATATTTTTTTATATAAAATATCCTTGTGAAATAGGGGCAGTTTTTATAGCCTCTTCATGATTCATGAATATGACATCATTACAGCGGAGTAATACCCTTTGGAAGTAGAAGCCCCTGAATGTATTCCCTTGAAATTGGAGATAATACCCACATTATGGATCACTGGGTAACTATCGATATCACAAAACCCTTTAGATTGATTATAAAATAATACTAAGAAAATAATGCCCTTTAGTAAACAACAAGGCTCATTAGTCAAGCACAACTGGGAGCTACGAATTATGAGCATCGTAAGTCAAGCACAACTGAGAACTACAAATAAAGAGCACACTGCAAAATGTTTAGGGAGGCAAAAGCTCTGTATGAAACTGGCAAAAACACAATGTATTTAATTTAATTAACTACGTTCATCAATAAAGTACAGGGGTACCTCGAGATACGAAATTAATCCATTCAGAGGCGGCCTTCGTATTATGAGTTTTTCGTATCTTGGAACACATTTTACATGTAAAATGGCTAATCCGTTCCAAGCCCTCCAAAAACACCCCAGTAAATTATATTTCCAGGCCTAAAACACATGTTCTAGTGAGTAATATTCAACTGCATGTAATGTTCAACCCCATTTTATTAAGACTTTAGCATACTATGTCCCTTAGCAATAAGCCTAGCCTATGTTAGCGGTTGCTACTGTAGCCTAGTCTATGATTCTGACATCTAAACCTAAGAGCTAAAAGCTTACAATATGCTAATAAAATGTATAAACAATCAGTATGTACTCATTTCAAATAATTATTAATTAATCATTAACTATAATACACAAACAAACAAAAAACAAACCTTCCAATCGATTGTTTACATCCAGCTCTTACCCGTCTTACGAGTATCAAACGAGCGCCAAGCAATCATTTTTCCTAGCACACAGTAAGCCATAAATTGTCATTAGTATCTCTCTTCAACTAATGAAACTACCAAACAGTATAATAACCATTCATTTCTATTCTTTATTCTATCTTTACCTAATGGAGATACCGAGTTACTGACAGCTATAATGAAACATACATACGTATATGTAACGTAATAATAAAGCAGAAGAAGAATTCTAAAAAATACGTATTTGTTGGCAGTCTGATTTATTTTATATTTTATGATATCTAATTCACAATTTTTTTTATTAAATGTATTGCATGTACTCATTTCAAATAATTATTAAGTAACCATTAACTATAATAAACAAACAAAAAAAAGCTTCCAAACGTCTGTTTACATCCAGCACTTACGAGTATCGAACGATCGACAAGCAATCACTTTACACAGTAGGCCATAAATTTCATTATCTCTCTTCAACTACTGAAACTACCAAAACAGTATAATAACCATTCATTTCTATTCTTTATTCTATCTTTACCTAATGTTTTTTTTTTATTAAATGTATTGCATGAATAAGTTTTTCAATTTACAGCATCCTTTTACCAATAGAATACTTAAAGCACAAGGGGTAGATGCTGACCAATAGGAGAGCAGGACCTTATGGGGTGACTAGCATCAGGAACCAATGGGAGAGCGGGAGGATGGTGGCGAGTTTACTCAGTTGGCGGCGCGGGAGTTTTAAAATTGTTCTCGGTGGTCCGGGCGAATCTCGGGACTTTACAGCAACAACCTTTTGTATCTTGAAAACTTTTCGTATGTAGAGCAGTAAAATTTTTCGAATTGGCTTTCGTATCTCGAGTTTTTCGTAAGTAGAGCCTTTCGTATCTCGAGGTACTACTGTAGTTGCAATTCTTAAACCCAGCTCTGATACTTTACAAAAGAAATGTATCCTCGAATTAAGTTCCATTTGGTAACTAAAGACAGTGATGATATCGGTGAAACGAAATCAACCGATTATTTTAAGAATGTAAAAAACACCAGAATGCAAGTGGCAGATTGATCTGTTCATATTGAAATTCAATAATATGGTAATAATACATGCAATATGATTAGATACAGTACAAAGGGGCAACAGAGAGAGCGAGTCTCTCTCTCTCTCTCTCTCTCTCTCTCTCTCTCTCTCTCTCTCTCTCTCTCTCTCTCTCTCTCCAACAGGTAAAGCGATTATAAACCTGTAACAACATCAACAACCGAATCGAGAAATAGCTCATTGCTGACGTCATTTGCTGTAACTATAAAAAAAATAAACAGGGCAGGCAAAATTGATGACAGGAATTAGTGCATTCACTCTTGATGCTTAAACAATCAAGTAGTAATACCTTGAGATACAAGCAGCCCAACATACGCATTTTTTGAGATACGCGCTGCAACTTGGTCCATAGTTTTGTCCAAGATACAAGCGGAATTCCGAGATACAAGTGACAAGATCGTGCTTTGGGAGGCTGCGCTAGTTGATGCACGGGGCCAGCATCAGCACAACCAGCACTTTTTAATGACACTTGTTTGTCACATTTATTTAACATTTTAAAAGGCAGACAAAAGCAAACCCATGTTCTAGTTAAATAAGTTCAAAAACAGCATTCTCAGGATTCGTAGACTCTCACATTTGCTGATTTCTCTCGGGAACATTTTCCCCCATTATTTGCGGAAAATTCACCTATTCACAGTATTTTTCTATGAGAAATATCCAGAAATTCCTGTTTTTTTTATCAATTTCATCACAAAATGCACATTTTGTGATGAAACTATTTTAAAAAAACCAAGTATAAAAATTTGTAGTGGGTTTTTCTAGTTTTAACTAATAAAATTCAGCTGGTTGTCAACTTATGAACTATGCGAGTTACTACTGACTGACTTCACGACCTCCCACAACTAAAATGACAGGGAAGTGACTTGAAAGAAAGATGTTCAACTGAACATAAGACAGTTTTTCCCCAGCTCCCGCCTCTCCACGCACGCAGCTCACTTTTCGAGCTGTTAATGACTATTATCATGCCTTCTAACACAACCATAGATAAAATTGAGAGAATAATTTTAATAAAAACTTCAGGTCTTGAAAGAATACAATTTACTGTTGTTTTCACGCCGATAAACAATAAGTAACATAACTAACGGTAAAACTCGTACTACAAAAAATTCAAATGAAAATACAGTGGTACCTCAAGATACGAAATTAATCCGTTCCAAGGAGGCCTTCATATCATGAGTTTTTCGTATCTTGAACTGCATTTTACATGTAAAATGGCTAATCCGTTCCAAGCCCTCCAAAAACACCCCAGTAAATTTCATAATAAAGCTAAATTGACCTATAAACAATGAAATACTACAACAATTTGGACCATTCAATACCTAACTTAATACAGGCGGCCCGCGGTTGACAGCGCAATCACTCAACGGCGAATCGGTTTTACAGCGGTCGTTGAAAATATTCATTAAAAAAATAAGGCATTTTAAAGGTATCTTTACGGCACAATTTTCAGTTAACAGCGCCGCTGTCTTACGAGTTCATACATTTGTAGAAATGCTGTTCAGACCATAAAGGTTATGCAAATTATATTAACAAATTTTATGGAGAGTTATTACGTAGGTATTAGGGTAAAATATATGCCTCTGATGCTGTTCTATGCCGAAAATATCGAGTTACGTAAGTGCAAATTTAGCTATGGATGTGTCGATTTATAAATGTTCATGCTTTTGTTTAAAATGTGTATGAAAATGTATTACGTGGAAGGCATTTTTATTTCTGTACAGAAATATGATACAAAGGCAACTTTTGAAACTGCCCTTCACGTTATCAAATGCGATGTTTTTTCATGTTCTTTCTTGTGAGCCGCCGCCTGCCGCTCTTCCGAAAATATCGATTTAAAAAAGTGCAAATTAGCGATCGATGTGTCGATTTTATAAATGTTTATGCTTTTATGTTTAAAATGTGTATGAAAATGTATTACGAATTGGGTATTTTTATTTCTGTGCAGAAATATGATAAAAAGGTAGCTTTTGAAACTGCCCTTCAAGTTATCAACTACAATGTTTTTTCAAGTTCGTTCTTGTATGCCGCCGTCTGCCGCTCTTCCGAAAATATAGAGTTAAAAAGAGTGCAAATTTAGCGATCGATGTGTCGATTTTTTAAATGTTTATGCTTTTATGTTTAAAATGTGTATGAAAATATATTACGTAAAGGTATTTTCATTTTTGTACAGAAATAAGATACAAATTAAGGCAGCCTTTGTAACTACGCTCCACATTGTCAGAGGATGTTTTTTCATGTTCGTTCTTGTCCGCCAGTTCCGAAAAATGCATTGTGTTATTTTATTAATTATGCATCTCTTCCATAAATCCTTTAAAAAGTTATACATTATTTCACTGTATCCAAGAATATTGTATATATTCTCATATTATTGTATTTTAAAATACTACGGCAAATTTAAGCCCGTATTCCGCGGAGCGGCCAATGTTGTAGTTTGAAATCAGCTGATGAATACGAGTTTGGTTCACCATAACGCAATTCTGAGCGAATGCTTTTGCTTCTAGTTAGCATAAACGAATATCTAGATACTTGACTTATATGAGACAAAGTTATTTTTCCTTATACAGCGTGTTTTTAGGTGGAAATATTTATTGAATATGTCTCGTTGTGAATGTGAACTACTTTTTTTTTCGTTAACAGATTACGTTGGCGGCATGTTTATTGCGTAAAACACTACGTGATTCCGTTCGCAATAATCCTTTATACCATCTTAATACGAAATTTACGTTATTTATCTTATATCGGCGTGAAACCAACAGTAAAATGTGTTCTTTCAAGCACAGTAGTTTTGATTAAAATTATTTTATCCCAATTTTATCTACGGTTGTTTGATGGCATACGTTTACTGCAGTTTTATCCTTGTTGCCGATGTACGATAATAGTCATTAGCAGCTTGAACCGTTTTCTCAGCTTCAGTTATAACTAGGTTTAAATTTAACAGTATATTTCCCGATTGATCTTTAATCTATATTGATCTCTGACCTATAGCGAATAAAGTTATTACATTAAGATATCTCAGTTCTATTCTATACATAACGCCATTTATAACAACTACGGTAATGTTGTACTGTAGTACGATGATTGAAATACAAGCCAAACGGATGTTATCCAGTTCGGTTGTACTTAGGAAAAAAAAAAAAAAAAAAAAAAAAAAAAAAAAAAAAAAAAAAAAAAAAAAAAAAAAAAAAAAAAAAGTCTTTTCTCGTTCGGTTGTTCATGGCTGTACACGTTCACGCAACGAGTATAACGTTAAAACCATACTTTCATCATTCTCTTTTGCTGTTATTGAACTTATGTAACTAGAAGATGGATAAAGTTAGGCCATTGTAATTTGATCTCTCATAAAATCGGACTATCGTAATGATCGGAACCTGAACACTACAGCTACCTGTACACTGTATAACTTTATTATATCTTTACATACTCTAGACACCCAAAAGTACTGTAGAGTAAATTCTATAGTAATATACTGCATAAATATAATTTTACTTATTGCGCCGTTGTGGGATTACGGCGCCTTTGACTGGTCTAGAGTTTCAAAAGAAGGTGTGCGGTAGCCGTAGGCTTTAAAATCGCTCAGCGTCGAAAATCGCTTGGCGTCGGCGGCCAGGAACGGAACCCCTGCCGCTAACCGAGGGCCGCCTGTACGTACTAGTAGTACTAATATGCATGTACCTGTAAATAAAGTGTATTAGTGTACATGGTATACAAGAAATACTGTACGTACATACGTACGTATGTAATAAAATGTGGAAGCTTACCTTTTGAGTGAGGCTATCTACGAATGTGGCGACAGAGGAGGACAAACGGCAGATACGTACACTTAACTTTACGAAACACATTAACAAAACTAACACTTAACTTTACAAAAAACTTAAAATAAAAATTTGTTTTGTCTTTTCTTGATTTTTAAATTTTTTGTTTACTTTTTTACACTACTTTTTTTTTTTTTTTTTTTACTTCTTCACCAATTTCAACTTTGTTTTTTCGTAGTATCACTTGGTTCTTCCTTTTTGCTTACTCCTACTAAAGGCCTCTTTAAAAAATAACTATCCAAGAAAGATTGCTTCTGCCTGCTTTTGACAATGTTCCTGAAACGACTTAGGCAAATGTCATCGAACTGTGCAAGCATACGACCTGTGTAAGCCTTTTCGGGGTGTCTCTTTTCTACGAATGATTACACCTTATGAAAAGCAGCTAGAGCATCCTTAATTTCTGCCGTTGTCATAGAGTCGTCGTCCTCCTCCTTGCCGCTGCTAGAGAACTCTTCTTGAACGACGTTATGTTGCATGGCCTCCAGCTCCTCTTGGTGCTCCTCGAGAAGGTCATTAATGTCGTCCTCATCGACGACCAGCCCCCATGGACTTGCCGAGTGCAATGATCTCGTCAAGATCTGGTTGCGAAACAGTTTCAGGATCGTCAACTGTTCCTGAATCTGCAGCACCAGCTTGCCCACGTCGAATCCCTTAAAGTCTCAGGTGGATACGGCATCAGGCCAGTTTCCTCCACGAGGAATTCAAGGTTCACCTCGAAATCTCCTACCAAGCTTGGTCGATGAGTCGGATGCATATCACAACATTGAAATGCTCCTTCCAAAATTCACGCAAGGTGAGGTTTGTGGTATCGGTGATGTCGAAACATCTCTTGAAAAGATGTTTTGTATACAGCTTCTTGAAGTTCGACATCACTTGCCGGTCCATGGGCTGGAGGAGAGGGGTGGTGTTAGGCAGAAGATAAAGAACCTTGATAAACGAATACTCCGCTAGGATATCTTCCCCGAGGCCAGGAGGGTGAGCAGGGGCATTGTCCTACACCAGCAGACATTTCAGAGGGAGGCGCTTCTCTTCCAAGAATTTCTTCACAGTCGGGCTGAAACACAGATTTACCCACTCGGTGAACAAAAGTCTCACTATCCAGGCTTTCGCATTAGCCCTCCACATCACTGGAAGCTTCTCCTTAAGCACTTTGTGGGCCTTGAAGGCTCGAGGAGTCTCGGAATGATACACAAGTAGGGGCTTCACCTTGCAATCCCCACTGGCGTTCGAACAAAGTGTGAGCGTAAGCCTGTCTTTCATAGGCTTATGCCCGGGTAGCTTCTTCTCTTCCTGCGTGATGTACGTCCGACAAGGCATTTTTTTCCAAAAAAAGGCCAGTCTCATCACAGTTGAAGACTTGCTGAGAACTGTAGCCTTCTTCGAGTCATCTCGTCGAACATCTTAATAAAGGCTTCGGCCGCTTTCGTGTCCGAGCTGGCCGCCTCCCCATGTCGCACCACCGAATGGATGCCAGTCCGTTTACGGAATTTTTCAAACCACCCATGAGAAGCCTTGAACCCTGGGGTTGGCATCGATGTCCCTTCTCCTCCGTCGTCTTCGGCCTGGGCAATCAAATCGACGAAAATAGTGCTGGCCTTGTGGCAGATTGCCATCCAGACAAGAAGCAGCCTTTCCATTTCATTGTGCACGTGGCTCCTCTTGCTGGACAAAATAGTCACGCCCTTGAAAGGTGTAGCTGCTTTGATGACATCCTTCTGCTTAAGGATGGTGCACTCAATCACATACCAGCTTCATATTTTTTAATGATCTCCATCTTCGTCTCCAAAGAAAGCATCCTCTTCTTTCCTACTTCAACTTTCTTGGGACCCATGACTACGTATATACTGTACATATTCAAGTTATGTAGTACATATACGTATGAAGTAAAGTTCTCGCACAACACGATAAAGTAGAACTACAACGAAATCACTAACGACTTTACGTTAATAAACGAAATCGTATAGAACGAACAAATTCCGCGTGCTTACAATACCGATGATGCTGCAAAGTGGCTGAAAAAGCACGCCGCTACGTAGATCCATGATGGGATCATGGGAGAGATGCTGATCAATAGGAGAGAAGGATCTTATGGCAGTGACTAGCATCAGGAACCAATGGGAGAGCGGGAGGATGGTGGCGAGTACTCAGTTGGCGGCGCGCGAGTTTTAAAATTGTTATCGGTGGTCCGGGCAAATCTCGGACTTTACAGCAACAACCTTTCGTATCTTGAACAATTTTCGTATGTAAAGCCACAAAAATCTTCATATTTGCTTTCATATCTCGAGTTTTTCGTAAGTTGAGCCTTTCGTATCTCTTGGTACCACTGTACCTAACTGAATCACTTAATATTTTTACACAATAAACATACCCACAAAGCAATCTGTTGATGAAAAAAATAATTCAGTTCACAAGACGTATTAAATTCATATTTTGACTTAAAAACACGTCGTATAATGACAAATTACCTTGTCTTATATAAGTAAAGTATCCAGATATTTTATGCTAACTAGAAGCAAGGAAATTCACTCCGAATTGAGTTAAATACGGCGAAATAAACCGTAAACTCGGCGAACTAAACTTGTATTTGCCATCAGCTGATTTCCAACCCAAAACAGTGACTGCTTTGTTAGTATTTTATGATACAATAATAAGAGAATACATACAATATTATTGGATACAGTAATGTTTAACTTTTTAAAAGATTACAGAAAAGATGCATATTCATTGTTTTTATTTCATAAATATACGTAGCCATCAGCAGTCTGACATCACTCAATTAGGTATACCACTGTTGGTCCAAATCTGATTCCCGTTTCGTGTCCATTTTTTTCCAATTGATATATCACTCAGAATGCACTGAACCTCCAAAATTGGCTTATATTAATAAATTACTAAATTATATCATATATGTAGTATACAGTATACTGTAGGCTAGGCTACTGTATTCGTATATATACGATACATGTACCATGAAAACATCACCATCATATATGCAATATGCAAGGCTAACTTGTTAAATGTTATTCAATTTCTCTTTGAACTGAATTATCATAAGCCAATGTGCATTGAACCTAGAGAATTAGCTGAAATTAATAATTGCTATGCCAAATATGTATAAAATATGCTGTGTAGTGTAGGCTAGTATAATATTCTTTCGGTAAATTAACATGGGCCGACTTACGTCAAAATCGATTTACGAGTGGTTGGTCGTCGGAACCAATTACGGGCGTAAGTCGACAACTACCTGTAGGCTGTTTTAAGCATTTTTATAGGGGTTCCAACTATTCATGGATTCTAAATATTCGCTGGGGATACTGGTACATGAATAGGGGGGGGGAAACCACCACTGTACATACTTGTTGCATAAATGTGTAAAGCCATGAACAACTGAACGAGAAACAACTATTTTTCAAAGTACAACCGAATTGGATAACAACATCCATTTGGCTTGCATTTCAATCATTGTACGATAGTAAACAATTAATATAGCTATGTTTTAATGATATTATATAGGATAGGACTGACATATTTTATGTAATAACTTTATTTGCTATAGATCAAAGATCAGCAAGGAAATATATGGTTAAATTTAAAGGAAGTTGTAGCTGAAGTTGAGAAAACTGTTCGAGCTGCTAATGACTATTATCGTGCATCGGCAACAAGGATAAAACTCCCGTAACCTTATGTCATCAAAAACAATTGTAGATAAAATTGAAAGAAAATAATTTTAATCAAAACTACTAGGCTTGAAAGAACACATTTTACTGTTGTTTTCTCGCTGATAACAGATAATGTAAAGCTTGTATTATGATGAAATAAAGTAAAAAATAGCGAACGGAATTATGTTAAAAAAAAATTTAGTTCACGAGACTTATTCAAGTCACATATCGACTTGAAAACACGCCATATAACAAAAAATAACCATGTCTCATACCAAAGTATCTAGATATTCGTTTATGTTAACTAAAAGCAAGAAAATTCCCTCAGAATTGAGTTATATATGCCGAAATAAACTTGTATTCAATCAGCTGATTTCCAAACCAAAACACTGACTGCTATATGATAGTATTTTATAATACAATCATATGAGAATACATACTATATTACTGGATACAGTAAAGTAATGTATAACTTCTTAAAAGATTCATAGAAAAGATACATATCATTACGTTTTTACTTTATAATCATATGTACCCATCAGTAGCCTGACATCGCTCATTATACCGATGTCGGATCGAGTCCAATTCTCGTTCTGTGTCCATTTTTTTTTTTTTTTTTTTACAATCACAGTCAGAATGCATTGAATCTCCAGAATTGTCTCATATAAATAAATTACTATACAGTAGTGCCTCATATTACGAAATTAATCCGTTCCGAAGTGCCCTTCGTAACCTGATTTTTTCATATCCAGAACTATTTTTTACATGTAAATTGCCTAATTCGTTCTAAGCCCTACAAAAACACCACAGTAAATTTTATAATAAAGCTAAATTGACCAATAAACAATGAAATACAACAATTTGATCCATTCAATACCTAACCTAACCTTTACTGTGCCTGTAAATAAAGTGTATGTGTACAGGGTACAAGAAATACTGTGCATACATGTACATACGTATGTAGCAAAATGTGGAACCTTACCTTTCGAGTGAGGTGACGTCTGAAAGTGGCGACAGAGGAGGAGGACAAACGGCAGAAAACATGAACACTTAACTTTACAAAACACTTTAACAACTGATTATCTCCATCTTTGTCTCCATAGAAAGCACCCTCTTCTTTCTGTGAACTTCAGCAACATTCTTGGGACCCCTGGCTAATAATGTAAGTAATTAAGTTCAAACACAACACGATAAAGTAACTTACAGTACAACGAAAGCGAAATCATTAACACGACTTTATGTTAACGAACGAAATTTACGTGAATGAACGAATTCCACGTGTGTACAATAACGCTGCCGAAACGAAATGGTCGAGGAACTCTCTTACGTAGATGCATGACCAATAGGAGAGCAGGATCTTACGGCGGTAACTAGCATCAGGAACCAATGGGGTAGCGGGAGGATGGTGGCGAATCTACTGAGTTGGCAGTATGCGAGTTTTAAAATTTTTCTCAGCAGCCCGGGCGAATCTCGGACTTTACAGTACACCCTTTCGCAACCTGAATTATTTTCGTAAACAGATGCAAAAAAATCTTCGTCTTTGCCTTCGTAATCTGGATTTTGCGTACGTAGGGGTATGACTGTACCATAGAACTATACACTAGGCTAACTCTTGTTAATGTTATTCAATTTTTCTCTGTACTGAATTATCATAAGCCAATATGCATTGAACCTAGAGAATTAGCTGAAACTAATAATTATTATAATGTATATGTATAAAGCATACTATGTAGTGTAGGCTAGGCTACCCTATATGTAAAGATGGTACCAATTACCCTAGTGTAGGCTAGGCACATTCAAGATACGATTTTCCAACAAACGATGGGTTTTTTGGAACCTAACCCCATCCTAAGTAGGGGAATACAAGTACATGTTTCTTAATTAAAAACATGACTTTTTCATAATTTAGGATGGTTTGGGGATGTTTCACAAGGCTGGAACGGATTAAATTGATTTCAGTTATTTCAAATGGGAGAAATTTGTTTCACATACTAGTGGATTGACTTATGAGGTTGGTTACAGGACAAATTAAACTAGTTTTAAACCCAACTTTGTTACTTTACAAGACAAAGTATCTATAAATTACATCTCTTCTAGCAGCTAAGTAATGGCAATGAAGATATCAATAGTACTCAATTAGCCGAGATTTTGAGAATGTAAACAATATCAAATGCAAATGGCATATGATGACAATGTTTATATTCTGAAATAGTATGTTTAACTGTTATAATGATCCGATGGCTGTCTTTGGAGCAGTGGCCGAATCAAAATGCAGTAGAGCCCCAGACCTCGATGTCAATTCATTCCAGGAGAAGCGACGAGATGCAATTTAGTCAATATCTGAATGAATTTTTCCGATAAGAAATAACGGAAAATGGATTAATCCACTCTTGACCACCAGTTATTACCCTAATCTTACCTTTTTATACAAAACATTACCCATAAATACACACAAATTACAATTAAATAAGTTCAGTATTAAATAACATACCATTCAACGCACTTTTATCATTTTTAAATATATACTGTAGTAAAATAACTGTCCTGAGTACGCCCAATTTGACCATAATACAATGGTTGACTGAGCACCATAGGCTAGGCTAAGTACATAGTATGTACTGTAAGGGGTAGGCATAATTATTGTTACTAAGAATAAAACATTTAAAATCAAGTCTAATTCTTACAGGAAATAAATAAAATATAAAAAATAAGCCAAATTATGTCTGTTATCATAAACTTTAGAAAAATTCCCTAAGTCAAGTCGCCAGCTAGTGGCTGTGAGCAACTGTAAACATACTATCATACATTCTACTGGAATATTGTATACAAAATAACTTTAAAATATTCTTCAGTACATATCATGATATTAGATTTTTTTCATGAGCATCGTAACTTTCACAAGTCAAGCACATCTGGGAATTACGAATAATGAGCAGATTGCAAAATGTATTGGCAGGCTAAAGCACTGTCTGAAACTGATAGAAAAACACATGTAGACTTTTTTAATATACTACGTTTATAAATAAAGTAGTTGTAATTCTTAAACCCAGCTTTCTTTCAAAAATTAAGTTCCATTCAGCATCTAAAGACAGTGATCATGTTGGTAAAATGAAATCCACTAATATTTTAAGAATGTAAACAAAACCAGAATGCAAATGGCAGATCAACTGTTTGTATTATAATTCGATATGGTAATAATACATGCAATATGATTAGTTACAATAAAACAAGGGTTTTATTAAAATGAACATTATTCTCAATACACAAATATTATTGAGTTTTGCTAATGGATATGTGTCAGTGCAACAACCTAACCCAGGCAACAGTCTCCCTCTGTGTGTGTGTGTGTGTGTGTGTGTGTGTGTGTGTGTGTGTGTGTGTGTGTGTGTGTGCGCGCGCGCGCGCTAAATTACAGATGAAGTCATTGTAAACCTGTAGTACAGACATAAGCAACAAAATCGAGAAACAGCTGATTGGACCTCATTTGCCGTCACTATAATAAGAAAAAAAGCACAGGCGACATTGATGTTCAAAACTAGAGAAATCACACTTAACGCTTATACAATCAAGTATTGTGCCATTTTTAAAACCAACTTTGTTAATTTACAAGAAAGTATCTAAATTACATATCTTCTAACAGCCAAGTGTAATGGCACTGAGAATATTGATAACTCAATCAAATGAGATTTTGAGAATGTAAACAATATCAAATGCAAATGGCATACGATGACAATGCTTATATTCTGTAAAATATGTTTAACTTTTTCAAATTATAATTTTCTCCAGAAAATATTTGTTTAGGCTTATAGAACTTTTCAGTTTTTAGGATTATGAATAGAGATCCTACTCTTGTAACAAAGTGAGAACTAACTCATCCTAACATCTAATTATGGTAATTATCCACAGTAATTGATGTAATTAGTTGTTTTGTTTACATTATCAAAAGTTGTATCACTATACTCTGTTTTTTTTCATCTGTCCATCCGCCTGTGGTGTTTTTGTATGGTAACACTGCGTCCCGGCCTTTAGATAGTTACGCTTTGTGTAAGTTTTTGGTAAATAAAAGGATACCTGGGTGTACATTTGCAACTGAAAAGTGTTTTAATAATTTACTGTATGCGAATTACACCGTTAATATTCGAAATTGGATATTATTATAATCGTTGAATGTAAGCTGAATGTAACTATCTAAAGGCCGGGACACAGTGTTACCATACAAAAACACCACAGGCGCATGGACAGATGAAAAAAAACAGAGTATAGTGGGTCACTTGAATAACCTATGGATTTTACCATTATTACGTTACAAATGTTTTGTTTAAGGTGTCGATACTTTGTCGATTGATACAGCTATCGACACTTCAAGGGTTAGCCTATCATTTAAAATCTCACAGGATTTTAAGGTTGACACAAAATGCCTCTTACATTATATAATAATTTTCAATAATTTTAAGTTTAATTGTGGTTCTTACTGTCTTCCTCACCAAATGAGCATGGGAACAACACCTATTAGAGGCGACTGACCAAACCACTTTTGTTTACAAAAGTATGATTCCTTGGGTCGGTTTCAGGATTTTTGGTCGAGCTCAGATGCAACATTTACTCAAAATTTTCCGTTGAAATACAATTATTTTGAGTTCTAATACAATCGAGGACCGGGTCTCTACTGTAGTACACTGTAGAAAGCCACAAAAACTAAGGAAATACCTCTACAAGCATGTACTACTTGCTCAAAACAATAGCAGCAGAGTGAGCAGGCTTTTAATGAGCATGGGAACAATGCCAACTAGTGGCATCTGATCGAACCACTTTTGTTTACAAAATCATGATGATTATATATCAGTTTAGTCAGTTATTTAATCTTTATTTCTATTTTCTTTATTGGTGTAATATGGTCGATGTTCAATGTATGGGCAATGTGTTTGATTTTAGAAAAAGTCTTGATATATTCAAGTTGTGTTGTGACATCATAGGATGTGACATCATAGAAGACAAAATGGTGGTGGCGTGGGGTGGAAAGGTAAACAATAACAAGAGCGTGCAGTACAGGACATGTAGAACTGGTGTTTGGTGGGGTAGGAGAGAGCCCTCTGTCTTATAGTAGTTTGTGGGTTGTAAGTCATGTGGTGTTGTTCAAAGTCTTAAGCTGGAGCATACTGAGACTGAAGAACATGAACAGGTGGGTAGATTGCACATTTGTGTCACAAAGGAAAGATTAGTCACAAAGGAAAGATTAGGCTAGGAAAATATTCAAACATGATTCATTGGGTCAGATTCTAGTTTTTTGTTTGAGCTCTGATACAAATTTAATACATATAAAATTACCAACTTTTTATGCATACGATCCTACTAGAGGTATTTAGGATTCAAAGTTTCAAGTGATGACAATATGATAAGCTTGTTACTCACCTCCATCTTTGCATCATTCCACAATTGTTCAGCAAGTCCTGCTACATCCTCAGATACATCATACTTGGCAACCCAAAGCCTGTGAGCTACCCGTAGCCAGCTTTCATTGTCAGTCTCAGGTTTAGGAAGAGACTTAACTAGTACAAGTAAACCCTGAAAAACAAATGCACACCAAATAGAAATTTTTATAATAAAACATATTATCTAAATACTTATATCTAATATCTTATCTGTATTTCCCACACCAGGCAGGAGGACGATAGTGTTGAAAGTATAATCACCATGGCAAATTTTTAATAGGATAATCTTCTAACACCAGCTGAAAACTAGTTAAAAATAATTAAAATTGTAAAGCAAGGAATCTGTGGCATCTGACAACACATTCATATATGTACGAGGTGGAAGCTTGTCACCAACCAAGCTTGGGACCTCGTGACACATCAGTTGTTCTACCAACCCAGTACACGAGAGGGGTGGCTAGAGGAGGGTAGTTTAACGTTAAAACCTCTGGTTTGTAAGCTATAAAAAATGCAAATTATTTAAAAATTTGCCATTTGTTCATTCATGAAAGAAACCTTCAGTCTTAACAATAAGACAGACTTTGGTGGGAGATAGAAGTACCCTGAACTGGCTGGGGGTTCAGCCCAGCCAACCATCCTTCTTAGAAGAATGAGTTCTAAAGGAAGGGGGTCATAGCCTGATAGAGAATAGGTAGATGAATACCCAAAAACTCAGTCATCTGCTGGGTTCAGTACAAAGTGATATAGCCAGATTCATTGCACTTATGGAAGATAAGGAGAACTTTCTTTGTCTATTCCAGTAACAAACCTTTCAAGCCACAGGGATGTGTCACCACTCCCTTGCTAGAGGGAGGAGCATATGCTACTGAAGTAGATTTGTCTATTGTATAGGAACATAACTAATAACTATATCACCAGTATGACTACCAGATGCACCTGTATCAGACCAGTTCCAGTATATGACGTGTATTTTTCAACTTGCCTGCCTGAAGGAAGAAGAAAGAAACAAAGAGAAAGAAAGAGACCAGCCAACTTACTCATTCTCTCTTTCACACAAATATATTAGGTAAGATACAAATAATAAGATACAAATTGCCCTGTCAGGAGCTAAATGAGCTACACAACCTGCTGGCCAGCCAGCATGGGAAAAGGTGTCTAAGGACCTGTGGGCAATATTCTTCAGATAAAAGGAAGTGAACGTGGTTTGATGTAGCCAAGAACCAATGTTCAAAATTCTATGAACAGACATTTTCTTCTTAGAAGCCAAAGGAACTTAAGCCTCTGAAGTCGTGTGCCCTAGGTTGTACAGTCTCCGTAACAGAACTAGGGAGCCACGAATACGCCTGAGTAATCACCTCACGTAGCCAGAAGGAAATTGCGCTCTTGGAAACTTCCTGCCGAGTAGGAGGAGAAGGATATGGAGTAGGGGACGGCTCTCTACTTCTATGCCGTCTTTTTGTAGGGGGAACTGCATATCTCTCACATAGAATGGAGTCCAGTTTATCAAACATTGCCTGAAAGAATGTCTATGAGGGCAGCAGAGCAGACAACAGAGACATAGATGGTAATACAGGCGGTCCCCGGGTTACGACGGGCCCGGCTTATGACGTTCCGAGGTTACGACGCTTTTTCTTAAATATTCATTGAAAAATCCGCCCTGGGTTATGACGCTTGTTCCGAGGTTACGACGCTTCCGACGCTCCAAGTTTACCATGCTTTTAAAAAACACATACTATGATAAGATAAGAATCCTTTATAGTTTAGCACAGTTTCTCTCTCTCTCTCTCTCTTTGTATTTTCCAACGAAAATAATCACTATAATTCTCTCTCTCTCTCTCTCTCTATACTACAAAGATGTATGTTTTTTAGTATGATAAATAAATGATTTACTATTTTCAAATATTAATATTAATTTATACAGCAATAATATCAATTCATTAAAGAAAATACCATAGTGAATTAGTAAGATTTTAGCTTATATTTAAAAAATTATGGAAGAATGAAGGAAATCCCAGTCTTCTTCAAGTAACTTCCAGTAACCTTTTCTCCAGATTCAGGTACTAAAACTGTCAGATATATAAAGTTCTGTGACAGCCAGGAGGGGGAAAATTTGGGGTGTGACAGCCAGGAGGGGGAAAATTTGGGGGAAGAGCTGCAGTGTTGCAATCACGTGGTCCTGACATTTCCCCCCCCCCCCCCTCTCTCTCTCTCTCTCTCTCTCATCTCTCTCTCTCTCTTCTCTCTCTCTCTCTCTCTCTCTCTCTCTCTCTCTCTCTCTCTCTCATTTACTGAGACTCGAGATTTTTTATGTACTTGTACTATTTGTTTTTAATACTTTCAAATAATAATAATAACTGTAATTACAAAATTCATATGTGATAGTATTTTAAAGAAATACAATACGTACTAATCTATCCATGTCACTTTTAATTAAGGTTAACTCTCTCTCTCTCTCTCTTTTGCCACACAAGATAATAATGGATCATAGTGTTAACTCCCTCCCTCTCTTTCGCTGGAAGCGTTATAAGTATTTTTTGAGAGAACTTCTTCTTCCCAGCTTGTTCCCATTTTTATATGGGGTCGCCGTTTCGGATGAGCCATTTCCATCTATTTCTATCTTGTGCTTCTGCCTCATCAATTCCCTTCTCATTTAAGTCTCCTCTCACACAGTCCTTCCATCTCTTTCTTGGTCTCCCTCTTTTTCTTCTTCCTTGCACCTCCACCCCCATAGTATGTCTCCCAGCGTGGTCCTCATCTCTCCTCAACAACAGGTGTCCATACCATCTCAGCCTCCCTCCTGCACTTTCTTTGATACTTCCACCACCTTAGTTGACCCCCTTATGTAGTCATTTCTGATCCTATCCACTCTTGTTACCCCAGACATCCACCTAAGCATTCTCATTTCTGCCACATCCATCTCCTTCTGCTCTGCTTTTCTCATGCTTGCTGTTTCCGTACCATACAGCATTTTTGAGAGAACAGAGAGAGATAAACACTCTCTCTCTCTCTCTCTCTCTCTCTCTCTCTCTCTCTCTCTCTCTCTCTCTCTCTCTCTCTCTCTCTCTTTTACCGAGATGAAAGAATTTTTATGGTACTAGTATGTAAAATGTTTATTGATAATTTCAGTTATTAATAATAATAATAATAATAATAATAAAACTTTAATTACAAAATTCATAATGGTCGTATTTTAAAGAGATGAAAATGACCTTTCCATTTCACTTGTAAGGATAATTCCTCTTTCTTACTGAGATGAGAGAATTTTTATGGTAGATGCACGTGTTTATTATATTTTCAAATAATAATAATAATAATAATAATAGAAGTAGTAATAATACGATAACTAATTTCAAAAGAAAATTCTTCCCTTTGTCTTTTTCTGTATCAATTTCCCACCTCACTCGAGTGACACTCGAGCTTAACAATGCCATACAATGGTCAATGAATTTAATGGTTTTATATAATTTCTCTCTCTCTCTCTCTCTCTCTCTCTCTCTCTCTCGTCTCCTCTCTCTCTCTCTCTCTCTCTCTCATCTTTACAGATGAGATCATTATTTTCATGGACGTGTATGTAATAAGTTTATCATTAATATTTTCCAATAATAATACTATAAGTACAAAATTCATATCTGAGTATTTTAAATACAATAATCATTCCATTTCTCTCTTTTAAATACTGTAAGGACAACTCTCTCTCTCTCTCTCTCTCTCTCTCTCTCTCTCTCTCTCTCTCTCTCTCTCTCTCCACAAGATACTTGTCATACGTTTGGTGTTTCTATTTCTTCCTTTTATCTCTCTCCCTCTCAGCAAAAGAATTGATAGACAGACAAACATAATTGCACAGTCCTCTCTTTCTCTCTTCTCTGGAGAAATATATGTATTTATGGGAGGGGGAAAAGGTTGCCTACAGACATTCATTTCAATCTATTGAAACCGTAAGGAGTTATTTCTTCTCTCTCTCTCTCTGTCTCTCTCTTCTCTTAGCTCCTCTCATTCCGCTCTCTCCTTCTCTCTTCCTCATCTATCTCTCCTCTCTCTCTCGTCTCTCTCTCTCTCTCTCTCTCTCTACTCTCTCTCTCTCTCTCTCTTGTATTTTAATGAAAATATACAGTAATTTGTGAATACACAGTGTTGCACATGAAAAAAGTAAATTAGTGATAATTTTAGAGATACGGCCCTAAGAAAAATTGCAAATTAGTAGTGAAATTTTCCCTGTGGACATGTTTTCAAGAACGTCGTTCCGGCTTTCGACGATTTTCGGGTTACGGCGCGTCTCAAGAACGGAACCCCCGTCGTAACCCGGGGACCGCCTGTAATGTCACGGCCTGAGATGGAGGGAGAACCATCACCGCAGTCGACGTCATAGGCTGAGTGGAAGCTGGGAGTGACGTTGTGAAATTGGGCATGGCAGCAAAAGTCAATGGCCTCACTGGCAGGGAGATAAACGGTGACCCAGCAGACGACATTGTTGATAACACTGGCCCACTTGAAGGCATCACACACATACCAAAGTAGTGTAGGCCAGGAGGAGGGGGGGGACTGCCAGTGGGAGGCTAGCAAGCAAGAGAAGAAACGCACCAGCAAACCATCCAGAGAGGGTGAACCCCATAGGCCTAGGGACACCCAAACCTCCGCCATTTTGTTGGACTCCAAATCTGAAACAAAGGGGGCTGGAAGGGGAGCCTCCTCTCCTGAGGGAGTGTGATTGTCTTTCAAAAGAGAGGGGGCCTCATTAAACAAACTATCCTGTGCACTGCCCGATACATCCAATGATTAAAGAAAAAGATGGGGACACAGGAGCAAAAGATGCAGCAGGACGACTACTGGGAGAGGGAAGTACCGAAATGTCCGCTTGGGGAGGCGAAAAACCATCCCAAGACGGACAAGCCGTCATCCTACGTTGTTCCCTCATCTTATAGAAAGCCCTGCACTGAGATCTAGGCAAGGAACAACATTCTGTGCACAGATTAGAGATAATAAAAAAATTTGGGCATCTACTGCAAGTTAAATGGAGATCTGTAACAGAAGGAGCCAAAAACTTGGAATATGGAAATCCCTGAATTTCTGGACATATATGTTGATGGGGCTTGGAACTCTTGGAGGAATCCATGATCAAAGGACAGGCAAACACACACTCTAAAATGCAAAGAAATAACAGGCAAACAAAGCAACCGGCTTGGGAAGGAGTGCAATGCAGTTACTCTCCAAGGCAGTCAAAGAAAGACTGATGTGTCACAAGGTCCCAAGCTTGGTTAGTGGCCAGCTTCCACCTCATATATGCATGGATTGCCAGATACCATAGATTCCTTACTTTACGATCTTTGATTGTTTTTAACTGGTTTCCAGCTGGCACTAAAAGATTATCCTATTGTTAAGACCATGTATGAACAAATATCAATTATAAATTGAACAGACAGCAGCTAAAATTCATTAGAGGAACCCTTTTTATATGCATTTGATTAACAAACATTTGAAGTATATGCATTTGATTAACAAACATTTGAAGTAGTGCGGCTACCTATTCTATATACATCTGATTAACAATGATTTGCCATGGTGTGACTGCCTATTTTATATATAATTTGCAGTAATGTGATTGCTTATTTCATATTCATTTGATTTACCATGATTTGCATGAGTGTGACTGCTGGTTTTATATACTTTGATTAACAATAACTTGCAGTAGTGTGACTCCCTATTTCATATGTATATGATTAACAACGATTTGCGGATGAACAGTGACACTCACTTTCAAAAGCTTACTTTTTAGGGGTAAATTAAAAATTTTACAGCAAGTGCAATATGTTATGTACACTGCAGTTACAACTTTGACAGAAAAAAATCCAAATATTCTACTTATAAATCCAAAAGCACACATGTAACTTTTTTTTCTTTTGGGAGGACAATTTGACACTGCATTTTCTAAGTAACAAAATTAAGTTGAGGTGAAAGTGCATGCTTACAAGTTTATCCATCCTGAATCAGTAACTAGGTTGGTATACATGCATGACCATGAACTGACTGTCCAATCTTAGAAAAGGGAGCAAAGGAAAAAAGGAATGTCTATTTTCAAGTTCAACCTCTATAGCACTTTCAGATCTAAACTGACCCATTACAATTCAAATCTGCAGGATACAACTTCAATCTAGCCTTAAATTAATACAGTGATATCATACACCTCAAAAATTACCAACCATGCTAGGGCACTAATCATGAACCTCAGACACAAAGGAAGATGCTCCAGACATTCCAAATGAGCCCACCAAGTAAGAAATTATAATAGTCAGGTGCAAATTCAGCACAAGCTGAATGGTTATAACCACAAAGACCTGCAGAGGATGATCAAGTATGCTCTCACTACTTTTCTTGGAAAGACATGCACATCAATTAGAGTGGGCATACAGATAATGAAGTCACCAATTGCATCCATAGTACCATAGATAAATGGTACCAGCAGACATTTTGACCTTCCAGGGTAAATGGGTATGTTTTACACATAATACAGAGGAAAAATGCATCCTTTGCTACTTAAAGGGCACGTCTGCTGTACAGATCCCGAGAATTTCCTACAAAAGCAAGAACCAAAAGCCTGATTATGAAAATATCCCAGCCCCTTCGGCAGAAGACTCTCTGAAGAGAACCTGTGTGGCCTATTAATACAGATGCTCAGTCCAGAATGCCTCAGCACTTACATCAAGCACGACCAAAATGAGCTTTCGAAAATAATCTCCAGCCACATTAAAGAAGGTGCCATTCATAATAATGTTAAGAAAGCTCATAACATAAAAACAATGGTGGCACGCAGAATGCCGCACACTGCCACCTGAGCCAAATGATAGTAACAATCAGGAGCCTCCATCCAGCATAAGCAACCATCTAAGTATAGCTACCATCCTTGTCTCCAACAAGCAGAGATGGGTGCAACCATCAACATGTGGGAGAAGGCTTTACTCAAAATTCAGCTCTCTCCCTCTCTCATCCTGGGACCCTTTGTATGACCACTGATGAGCCCCTTCTATTTAGATCTTATAGACCCATCCAGAAGATAGCTGATGAAACAGCTGAAATGTTGAAGCACTTAGTGATCCCATAAGAAATTCCCTACCAACTGAAAACAACTTAATGGAAATATCCAACAGTGTTGAACTTCCGCTTGAATGTAAAGAATAAATACATGATAGAATCCTGAACTCCTGCCTTTCCTCTTATCCATAATATAAACATCAGCCAACTTTTAGCAAAGTTAGTAACAAAACCTGTTTATATGATAATAGTATTATGCAAATAATAATTATACTAAACTGCAGATACCTGAAATAAGTATTTTATTATTTCAACCCCTCAGTTTGGTATATTGCAAGTCTTGTAAACAAAAAGCTCCTATATTACGGGAAGTTTAGTTCTTAAAGCTTATTCTAACAATAACTTACCCTCAAAGCAGCATCCCTGACTGATACTGCAGGAGCTTGAAGTTTGTCCAAAAGAACGTTGATCTCTTCTGGTGTAGCTGTGTTACAACCAATTTCCCCTGAACCACATCGGCACACATCTTGCAAAACTGCACAAGCTGTCTGCTGGGTTCTGCCTGTGCTGCTGCCTATAAAATTAGAAAATAATCTAAATGCTGCCCTTCATAACTATAAAATAAGTCTACATGATTTTCAATTACTCCACAGTAATGTTCAGTTATACGTTCCTTTTAATCAATAAAACAATATAAAATGACATACACTATCTACTTCTCTAGTGTGTGTAGTCTTGCTATATTATCCAAAGAAGAGTTTAAAAAACAGCCTTACTTACTTATCACACTGATGACAAGAGAAAGCAATCTTTTGCATGGTAGGAAACGAGGATGGTATAAATCTTCCTCATCAGCACCTCGCATTGCCATGTGCTCACTTATAATCTGTAAAGCCTGACCAGCAACAGTTTCAAACATATCTGTACCTCCAAGTCTCTTGCTCAAGACCCACTCCAAAAATGGAAAGCAGTAAACAAATCCAGGTGCACAAAAATATTTTTCTACATCATCATCTCTTGCTCCCCTTAAAAATCAAAAGAAAAATTACATCAGAACATCTCATGTCATAATCACATGTATTAATCAAATATAAATTAATTAAGTTTTTACAAATAATACTTATAAACAATATGTAAGATTAGTACATCAACTTACTTTTTGGGAACAGTCAGTGTGTGAAGCATCTTCAGTGTTCTGATGGCAGCTTTTTCAATGGGTTCTCCAATCCAATCCTGAGGTATGCTCATGGCTGGTTCACAAAGTCTAACAGTTGTGCGAGCCAAAGTGTACGCTGCAAGGACATACTGAGTAACATACATGTGACCTCACTGATGGTTGATTAGTAATGACACCTTAACTCATGGAAAAAGTATTCAACATAAATACATATTACAAATATTACAAAAGTACTTACCAAACACATCATCCTCATCATCAAATACTGATTTCCTTAAACTGACAAATAAGTTGCACATCTGTTGAGCAACAAGAGGAGAGGAAAGTGCCCAAGTCAAGACTGGTATTAATTCTGTAAAATATGGGCCGAGACCATCAACATTTCCAACAACAGCAGCCTCTAATAGTGACACGGCAATGTTCACTTCACGGGAAAGTTCTTCAATTCTGTAAAAAAAATTTATAATGTTCATCCATACCATTATTAGTAATGCCCTGTATCTAAAGGATTAACTTATCATTGATATGTGGTAATATGTTAATAATAGAATGGTACATAAACAAAAATATTTCTCTTTCTAAAAAGAAAAAAGCAAAATTATGAGAAAACACCTTGATGATTATTTAAATAGAGCACTTCCTTTTTCTCTTATTACAAGTCCTACCTTCTCCTTAACTAATTTTAAACCTTTTTCTGACACTATTAATCTTCAATGTTTCATCCATTTTATGAAATCATGTGCTATATTGCATTCTATACCGACACAATCAAAATTCAGTGACTTGATAAATTAACTACATACTACCCTTCTGGAGACAACTTTTCTTCCCACGTACCTGTCTCTGATTGCATTTTCTTTATCCATTTGTGCTTTAAACACCTCCTTCTGTTTTGGTGTTAGTTCCAATGTCCCTTCTTTCCTTCTTTTTTCCAAGTCTTTCTTTTTCTCTTCCAACATCAAAAGCTGCTCTTTGTGACTATAGACTTTGTTTGACTTTTTAACATTCTTCAAGTTCAAGTGGTCCTCAAAGGCTCTGTAAAAAAAAGAACATGCTATTTGTTAAAAGATCTTCCCGAACAATGTTAACAAGATAAAAAGAGATAAATTATTACCTTTCAGTTATTTTTGCAATATCAGTGGCATTTACCCCTTGTGGACAGGTAACATACATATAACTTCTACACACAGTTTTGTGGTAAAGTCTGGGTAGCATAGATAATTGTTCAAGATTTGGCATCATCCAATTTGAACAAAATTTTGTGGAAAAATGTTCCTAGTTCCATTCATCACTAAAAGCAGTCCCCGATGATCGGCGGACTCGGTTACTGGTGATCCAGTTTCATGGGGCTTGCCGAAAGCTGATTTTCGCTGCCATAATGCACCGATTTCCAGTTATCACCCCTGACAATCAAGTGTTGGCACTGATGCATACCTAAGAGAGGTGCCATTAACCGGTTATTGGCATCATAAGCCAAAAAAATTAACGACTCTCTGTTATTGGTGATTTTTGTTTATCATCAAGCCGTCAGAATGGAACCCCATGAATAACCAGGGACTGCCTGTATTGGCAACTCTTCAGAGTAAGCTAAGAAACATTCAGTCTTGCTTGAGGTAGTAAGGGAAAATGTCACAACTTCCCATCCAAGGATGCAACATAGATATTTGACAATTTTCCAATGATATGCTCAGAGTTTGTTCTTAGTTTTAGTTCTTATCTGTTATGATATTATCTGAGCTGTAATTTTAATTTGACAAAATAATATTTAAAAAATATTAGAAAGAATTGGCCATTCTTAAATTTATACTAGTCATGCATGGGTGTATTCATTAGTGAATATTAGCCTGGGCTGTGAGGGTTAAGCACTTCCTACAAAAATTACAAAGCATCATACTATAATAAAAAATAAATCTGGAAGGTGTTATTTACATATAAGGGGAATACCTGGTGAATATGGGTAGATAGATAGATAATATATAATATATAATATATAATATATAATATATATATATATATATATATATATAGATAGATAGATAGATAGATAGATAGATAGATAGATAGATAGATAGATCGTTAGCTGATTTGTTCTTCAGAGTTGTTGATCGGGAAGAGATGCAACAAACTCCTACCTGTTATTATCTGAAGGAAGGTTTGCTTATGAGGAAGTATAGACCTTCAGATATACCCAGAAATGCTGAATGGGGCGAATATCATCATATTTTGATTCCATGTCCATTGAGAAAGCAAGTGGTGGCAGTAGCTCATGAATCTGGGCATATGGGAATCAGGAAGACTGTGGAGAAGATCACAAGATATTTTTTCTGGCCTGGACTTCATAAAGATGTTAGCAGGTTCTGTCAAGTGTGTCATACCTGCCAGATAGCTGGAAAACCTAATGAAACCATTCAGAAAGCCCACCTACAACCTATAGAAGTTAGAGGAGACCACTTCCGAAGACGAAGAAAGGAAATGAATATCTGTTGACATTAATGTGTCCTGTTACCAGATATTCTGAGGCGATCCCTGTTAGAAACATATCTGCCCATATAGTTGCTGAGAAACTAGTGGAGTTTTTCACAAAGTTTGGTATACCAGAAATTGTACAAAGTGATAGAGGAACGAACTTTACTTCCAAGTTGTTCCAGGATGTGATTAAACTTATTAGGGGTGAAACAACAGTTATCAACTGCTATCATCCAGAAACTCAAGGTGCCTTGGAAAGGTTACACCAGACATTGAAAAGTATGCTGACAAAGTATTGTTCTGAGTCAGGAAGAGAATAGGATGTTGGTTTACCCTTAATGTTATTTGAAGTTAGGAATGCTTATCAAGAAAGCATGGGATGTTCACCCAATGAGATGATTTTTGGAAGAGAAGTGAGAGGACCTTTGAAGATTCTTGCAGAAAATTGGGTAGAAAATAAAGAGGAAATCCAAGGAGAGTATGTGAAGAACTTAAGGAAAAGGTTGGAAGAGATTAGAAAATTCTCTTTAGAAAATCTGAAAATGAGTCAAGAGAAAATGAAAAGGAACTTGACAGAAAGACTAAGCTAAGAAGTTTTAGTGTTGGTCAACAATTGTAGTGTTTCTGCCAGTCAAGAGATTTCCCCTTACAAATAAATTTCAAGGTCCCTACAGGATAATTGAGAAGTAAAGTGATAGAACTTATGTGACTGAAACACCAGAAAGAAGAAAACGACAGAGGAAGATACATGTGAACTTTTTGAAACCTAACTTCTCAGAAACTAGAAATGAAACTGTGTCAATAATACAGACAACTTCATCTACAGAAGACGATGATGGCTATGAATTGGGAGCTGAAAGCAAGATGAATTATTCTTCAATTTTGAAAAATTTGGAGGATAAACTGAAACATCTTAATGTTGAACATGGTGAGGAATTGAGTGAAGTGATTAGAAGCTTCACAGAGATTTTTGCAGATGTACCCAGACGTACTAATCTGACCAAACATGAAATCAAGATCAAAGATGGAAAATCGTTCAAGCAAAGAGCTTATCGCTTATCACCTTATCATCGAGATGTTCTGAAGAAAGAAGTTCAATATTTGCTGCAACATGGATTAGCAGAACCCAGTTCAAGTCACTTCAGTTCTCCATGTGTGTTAGTGAAGAAACCCGATGGCTCCTTTAGGATGTGTACTGATTATAGGAAACTGAATTCCATAAGTATGGCTGACAATTATCCCTTGCCTCTTATAGATCAGTTACTTGATAATATTGGGCAAGCCAAGTTTGTTTCCAAGATAGACTTATTGAAGGGATATTATCAGATACCCTTAGATGAAGATGCGAAGTTGCTGTCAGCTTTTATTACTCCTTTTGGATTGTATCAGTATACTGTACTGCCATTTGGTCTGATGAATGCACCAGCCACATTTCAACGAGTGATGGATCAACTGCTAGGATCTATAGAAGGAGTAGGTGTATACCTTGATGACACAGTCATTTACTCTACAACGTGGGAAGAACATCTGCAGATCCTGAAGAAAGTTTTCAAGAAACTACAAGAGGCAGGACTAACAGTCAACCTAGAGAAGAGTGAGTTTGGGAAGGCGACTGTTCAGTACCTTGGGTTTGAAGTTGGAAAAGGCCTTCTCACTCCGGTGAGTGGTAATGTGGAAGGTATCCGTAAAGCTACCCCCCCTACTACTAAGAAGCAACTACAAAGATTTTTGGGTATGGCTGGATTCAATCGTCGTTTCTGTCCAAATTTCTCAGCCGTAGTGGCTCCCTTGACAGACTTAACTAGTCCCAAAGCTAAGTTTGAAA